>NC_136484.1:37233647-37338647 GCF_053919585.1 Euprymna scolopes | reverse complement strand
GTTGTTTTAAGATGTTTTCGCTTTTATTCTATTTCTTTATTTGTTTGTATACAAATCATTTATATCACTTGCGTTGTTGTTAGTTTACCTCACATTTCTTCGTTCAATTCTCCTTTTTTCCACCCATTGTTTGTTTTATTTCTACCTGTTCTTTCGTTTATCCAGCCGAGTTTTACTTTGTTCTTTCTGCATACTTTCATCCTTCCTCATTTATACTGTTTACCCTCCACCTTAGACACCCCATTATTTTGTTCCTCATGTTAGTTATCGCTAGGCGTCATATTTTCCATCTGTTATCTATCACCTCATCTGATGAGAAGCATTTGGATTCGAAATACTTAGCTATAAAGATCATATATATCCCATACTCCTAATTGATGCAATCTCCTTATTCTTTAATTTTCATTTTGTTGCATGCTTATCCATCTTTATTTATAATAAATATTTCCTATATTACGTCTTTATTTTTCGCTGTTTATTGTCTTAGCTTTCTACTTTTTTCTTATTTCTTACATTTTATTTTGTTTTATTTTTGCTATCTAAACTTTTTTATTTCTGAGTTCACCTTTTTCTGTTATTCTCTTTTATTTGTTTGCTGTTTGCCTGTAATTTTTTGTCGTTTTTATATTTTAAATTAATTTCGTGGTTGTATTTTACTAACCACTGTTATTTCTTTAATTAAGTGAACAGGAAATAGTATAAATAAACCCAAGGGATACAGTGGCTCTATTGTCCAGTTCTTGCGGGTTACGATGTGGAATACGATGTTTTTCTGGCCTATACGATATTTTCCCCGCTTTACGATGTTCTTTATAATGTTATTTTATTATATGCGTGTGTATTATATACTTTACTGTATGTTGTTGCTACTTTTAATGCAGTATATTGGGGTTCTATAGTATTTGCTTTTATTCCATATTCTTTCTTGCTATAAATTTTTATTCTTTATTTATTTCAATAATAATACTCGGTTTACTATATTTCCATATTTCTATTTTTTTTTCCAACTCACTGTTTCACTTTTAGGAAATTAAGAAATAGAGATTATTAAAAGTATGTAATAGCAAATATTTGGCGTTTTTTTTTTTGCAAGCTTCTAATACTCTTTTTTTAATTTCTTTTAATTCTAGTTATTTTCTATTATATTACGTTGAACATGTGGCATTGTATTTTACGTGGGTTATTCTATATATTAACTCATGCCTTCCATTTGTCTCATTTCATTCTTAATGTTTTCTACAAAAAAATTATCAGAATTGTTCGTTCGCACAAGAGCGATTTTTTTCTAATTTTCCTTCTCTTATCTACTAATTGGGCGTTATAACTATAATATTTAAATATATATATATAATAAATATGTATGTCTACAGATTATAGTGTTTCATGCTTATAAAATCATCACTATATTTATTGTTCGTGGGAGTATTTAAATCCGGTCAGGCACACAGACACACACACTTATATATATATATATATATATATATATATATATATATATATATATATATATATATGTATGTATAATATGTATATATATATGTATATATATATATGTATATATACATACATATATTTATATATATATATATATATAAATAAATATAAGCTACAATCAACATCCAAATGGAAGCTTTGACGATAATTACCGTGTCCAAAACGCGAACAATTAAAAGATACCTCTGCCTTACTTAAAAAATTGCTAGGTGTATTTATGGTGTCTTTTACATATGAAAAAAAAAAACACCCAATACTTTTGCTGATGAGGAGACTTTGTTTTAAAAAAAACGATATGTCAAAATTCTTGTCCGCGGCTTAATGTCTACCACAATAAAAACATCGTTTCCGAAACGATCGTACAAATTATTGACTTTGTTGTTGTTCTTTCTTATGAAACAGAGTTTTAATGTTTAATTCTAATGTGAATTTTAAATTATCAATCACATTACTAAATATAAATATATATATATATATATATATATATATATATATATATATATATATATATATATATAGAGAGAGAGAGAGAGAGAGAGAGAGGAAAATTGTTTGTTCAGTTATACGTCATCCTTTATTTATACCTTTCATGCTTTTATGAAGCTCGGTGTGCGTTACGTATAACTACAGAGCATATACAAATAAATGAACAAGCTTTTATTGAAAAATTTCTGAATGTTGTTAATATTATCATTTACTTTTCCCGCGTGTTAAAATGTTCAATGATTAAACATTTAAACATGCTGAAAGAAATACATTTTAAGATCAACAAAAATCATGGAATTTGGAATAGATTTTTTTGTAATTTGTCTCTCTCCCGCATTCCCTTCATCTCCCCCCCACACAGACACGCATATCTTTTAAAATTAAGGTACAAAAATTACTTTGAAAATTATCAATCTTGAAACTGTACTCGTATAAGTAAATTTTACAAATAAGGTATAACAATTTAATTTACATTGAATTCATAATTCAGCCTGATATTGTTTTCTAATTTATATATTGTTGCACTCAATAAAATCCAAAGGTGTTTATTACTCGACAACTAATGATACAATGTATAATTTTCAATTAGAGCGTTTTATGCTTTCATGTGAAATGCGTTCGCTCCAAAGAACGTCTCTCTATTTATTCTATTCGCCTACCTTTGTATCAGTTTTATCTTTTGTCATTTCTTTTCTTGTTTTCGTTTTTCTTTCTACCATTTTTTCCTTCCCAACGAATGCATTCATTTCGTTTATTTCTTGCTTTGCCCCTTTAATTCGTACCTCACTATTAAACTAAACCGTTGTCTTTATCTTTCTTTCCGTATTTCATACGACTTATCGGTTCTCCATTCACGTAACTCTCCACGAGCACCTATCCTTTTCCTATGTTCACATCCGTCCATCGTTCTGGCCACACGTCTCTCCATCCTTCCTCTCTGAAATGAGATTCGGAGAACGTCTCTCAGGGCCATGGAAGGCCAACCAGACCGTCAGTAAAATATGACTAGTTAATTAGACAGAGACTGCGCTGTACTGTTAGCTGTGTCCATCTAATACAGACACCACTCTTCACTCTCTCTCTCTATCTCTATCGCTCTGCACCCCTTCCGTACGCTCACTTTCCTTTCCACGACGCTGTATACTACATCTTATCGTCTCTCTACCATAAACCTCAATCACAACCACCGCCTACGATCACCAATAACCACGAAACCCCCCAACCCCGGCGCCATTTTCATCATAGCTGCCACCATGTCCCTCGATCGGGAATCCATCCTTCTCCCAACTTCTCTCACCATGTCCGTCCGACCAGTCCAATATTGACGTCCATTTTATCCCTGCGCGTCGGCTATGGTTAAAAACGGTTCATAATCGAGCCTTATTGAAGGCTTGGTGGTCTGTCTCTGACAGAAGAGCGATAGAAAGGTACACACACAAACATACATACATACACGCACACCATACACACATAATCAAATCCGCACACACACACACACACACACACACACACACACACACATATATATATACAGATGTAATATTTATATATATGTGTGTCTGTGCGTATGTATAACTAGGAAAGGGAAGAATGATGCTTATTATAATGATGGCGTTGGTGGTGAGCTGTCTGACAAATAGCGAGATAACGACAGTGGTAGTTATGTTGACGGCCGTAGCGATCGTGATAGTAAGGCCTGTAGAGAGTTGCTAAGAATTAGAAATAGTGGTTTCAAAATGAAGGTTATGGTTTGGCTGATAGTCCTACTTTACATACGGATGAAAGATTGATAGAATTCTTATAATGGTTGTAATGTGCTTGCGGCAGCAGTTTCATTGACAGTTGAGATAATACTAGTCGGCTTGCAACAAGACGTCCACAAAATCTGGTCGTACGAATTAGCGTCGGATATTGGTTTTCATAAGTCTTTACTATGTTCTTTGCGTTGCTATCGATTGTCACAGAGTGAGAGACTAGCTGCTAGTTAATTCTAAGTTTTTGGAAATATTGCTCTCAGAAATACAAGCATACATATGACTTGTTCCTTATAATTATCTATCCGTTGGTTTTCCGCATTCTGTATAATTTTTTTCTTTTTCTTCTAACTTATAAATAAAAAAGTAGTAAATATTAATTTTAATTATATTTCCTACTATTTCTATTTCTTTTTCTAACCTTTTTTTTCTGATCGTTGATATCCATTTTCGTTTCGCCTTTCTTCGTTTCTTATATTCTTTCTCCTTTTTTTTACATTTTTTCATTCATGAATGCTTGATTTTTTCTATTATTTATTTGTCTACACTCTTTGTCGTTTTTTATCTAACTTTTCCTTTTTTTGTTATTTCGTTTTCTAGTTCCGCCTACCCTTTCTCTTTCCTTTTTACCATTTCGGTTTTCAACCTCATGTGTTCATTTCGTGGATCCTTACGTCATCCTTCCTTTGTATATTATTTTTTTCGAACAATCTGCGCGTCGTCTCTCTTCTTTCTTTAATAGCTATATATACTTTACTATATCGCCTGCTTTTATTTTTATTCATGTAGATATTATTGTGGTTTTGGTTTCTTTTCTCTTATTACTCTTTCTCCATTCAGCACGAGTTCGCATCTTATTATTTTGTTATTGGCTAACTCAGATGTTTCTCTTTTTCTAACTTTATTTCTCGGTTGAATTTTTTGGTTTTATATGTGAGTAGCAGGACTACCCAGCGTTGCCTGGGTATTGGACATTTTATATTGAGTAAGATATGTATACGTATACTACAACACAATAATTAAGGACAAGTTAATTATTTCTTCCATGACAGGCTGTGCTTAAGCAAACCTGCTCTATCTAAGATATTGAGCACATTTTTAATCGCAAGTCGTCTCCCACAATAATATGAAGAATGGTGTCATAACTAAAAGTAAGGCCCCTCTTACCCCCCTACTCAAATAAATAGAAGGAGATGAAGCCTGGAAGGATTGTCTAATTAAAACAGTCACCAATCCATGTGATGATAATCTCAGGTCGTCCATCACTTAACACTAAATTTTGGAAAGGAATAGTTATTTTCGCTTAAATGCATTGACTAGTAGGGGTCTTAGGATACACAACTAAACATACAAGTCTTTGGACGTTTTATCTTATACAGTATCAATCTGAAGGCCCGGAACTATCCAATTTGTTGAATAAAGAAACGAATTTTGGTTGAAGTAATTCGCATTGACTACACTATATGATTATCCCGGTGATTAAACTTGATGAAGGATTTCCGAGTATTCTCCAAGTAACTACTAGCATAAAATATCTTTACATAATCGTCAAATAAAAAAACAATTTTGTGAAGTATTCGTTCTGATATATCATTGGAAAACACGAGAAAAAATGCAGGACCATGTAGCGAAAATTGGGTGAAGTAAAGACTGCATTCTAAACACTAAGCATAGAAGCATTGAGTCGACATGTATATATACAGCCAGCAAGGGAGATTTCGATAAATCTCAGGTTGTTGAGTCAAGGGTATCGTAGGGAATCTAGGATTTTCTGGATAAAAGTGTAAAGTTGGATAAGTTGAGACCAGAATAATTAGACTTCGCAGGCGACACACCTGAATATAATTTGCCAGTAGCTGCATAGATTTTTATTGTCAAACAGAAATCGTTTTTCTGATATTGATTATTGAGTGGGCGTCCGTTTAATATGAGAGGGTTTAAATTTATATAGAGACGAAAAAACGCCTATAGATTAAACTAGACACGACAGTAATGTATGCCCCTCCCTACTTATCATATAAATGCGTGTTAGATGTTTGTTTATAAAATGCTGAATTAAAAACAAGATAGAGAGTTGGATTGTCTGCTTGGAGTTCGATTTTTCCTCGATCAAGTTTACGATTTTCTATCGGAATTTTATCAGGTTTTACGTAGTCCCTACTTGGAGGAGTTGATTGCATTGAGTAATTGCATATTCCCAAGAGAGAACCAAGACAGTTGTGTGTGTTTTTACTAAGAGAGTCAGCAAGGCTTATATGAAATACTTCTAAGATAAGGATTAATGAGCGTTGAGTATGCAGTAAAACAACACCGCGATGGTCGCTAGTGTTGGGCCTTGGGTAATGTTTGATTATTTAAGAGGACGCTTCAGCAAGAACCTGTTAACATAAGACATTGAAAACTACCATACTTTAATCAGTTGAGAAATAATACCACTGTGTTGTGTTCCATAGACTGCCAGTTCGAGGAAATAAATTGCCTCCTCGAATTTGTGTTTAGTTTTCGAATTTGATGGAAAGTAATGGAAGTTATTGATATTTGTAACTAGACGAATTATTTAAGAGAAAAGAGATACAAAAATAAAGCCATTACTTGCCGATTTATCCGTATTGCAAATCTGTTAGAACATTGAACATTTTCATTTTGAATATACTTAAATCGATACAAATATCCTGTCGGTATGACTTTGATGTTGTTGACAGATTCTCGCTCTAAAGCTTTGCGGATGTTATGACGAATCATATATGTTGTATTAATTTGGCATTACAATTTGCAATAATCTGGTCCATAATATAATTTAGCTATATCTGTTGAATAACATTTCAATGATCAGACGTTCTTTCGCAAAAGTCATTTGATTACTTCATTAGATTTTATATTCAAATATCAAGATGTAGAGATGAATAGTTATTACCACATACTCTTCACTCGTTTGAAGAAAGAATTATACTTTTATACTCAAATCGTTTAAAGAGTTGACGTTTTCTCAGACTTCCAACAGTAGCATCATTAACGTATTTTCACAGAAACGTTCGGACGGAAAGTGCCTTACTTGTTACAAGAATTTCAATTCTAACAGCGATTTTTGGCCCAGTAAACGCCAACAATTATAGTAACGTCATCAGTGTTAGAGATAATTTTGAATTTTTTCGACTGTATTACGTTGAGGAATATCCAACATGTCTGCATAAACAAACCAAATATTTTACTTATTTAATGCATAGTTTTTTTCCCTCGCGTCAATCACCATTAATAAATAAATATTTTGTTTTTGTTCTTTTTTACATTTTCCATCACATTAGTATACTATTTCCATAATTTCTTAAACAAACCTACACACACACACACACACACACACACACACACGCACACACGCACACGTGCAAATCATCATATAATGATTAGTTCACTCTGACGTAAAAAGATTTAAAAATAAATGTGTAAATTTCAAAATCTCTTTTCGCAGTTAACGGTGGCCGAATGGATTTAGTCGTTCCGAATGCAGTAGAGATGACCTCGTTGCCGGGTTCGAATCTATCGATCCGTGTTAATAGTGACATTGTGCGCTGAAGATATATATATATATATATATATATATATATATATATATATATATATATATATATATATATTTATGTATATATATATACATATATATATATATATATATTATAGAGTGTAATAGAGTGTAAATGAGCAACGCATAAGTAAAATATATTAAAGATTCTATGTTCTAAGTATTGCAGCTAAGTTCAATATGTGTAATTATTTAGAACTTTATATATAAATTGTGTGCAATTATCAATAAAATTTTCATAGGAAGAAACATAACACAATCCTATTTGTTTACGCACCGATAGGCTTCCCTACAGTTAAAAAATATAAAACTTCCTTACAAAGGTTAATAAATTCCATGCAGTTCAATAAGTTGGTTACAATTTGGTGTTTCCCTCCTTCCTCCCTTTTTATTTATGCTGATGAGAGGACAATATATAGACATATGTTACTTAGCTGCAATACTTAGAACATAGAATCTTTAATATATTTTACTTATGCGTTGCTCATTTACACTCTATTACACTCTATAATATATGTTACTTATTCGCCGGTGGTTTTATTTGTAAATATCGAATGAATAATAGGATGTCGATTCCGAAACGATCGTACATATGAACAGGTTTTTGTTATGTTTTCTCCTATGAAAACTTGATTGATAATTTCGCACATTTACTATATATATATATATATATATATATATATATATATATATATATATATATATAGTCATCCACATACAGTACTGTTTCGCTGTTTCACAGCTCATCAGTGCGGCTATATATATATATATATATATATATATATGCGTTTATCTGTATGTGTGTATGTTCAGGATTCACTCATTGAATGAAGAACATATCATTATGAATTACGGATGATATGTTCAAATTTACACGGTGAATACCGTGTGATTATTATAATATTTAATTCATTATTAAGGGGCTGCACCTACATCTAAATACGTAAATCCCTCGTAAAAAATATTTTTTTAAACCGTGAGAGTTATTAATTACAGAATAAATTAGTTTACATAAGATTTTAGCAATAATATTAACAAAAGCAAAATCGTGACTGTTTGCGTGCGAACGTTTCAATAGTCGATTTTTTTAATTGTGTCTATATAAAAAATACTGGGAGACAAATGCTATGTGCAACATAAAATTTGTAAAATGGACTATTTATAAGGTACTAGTTTTTAAGATTACTATTAAAAACTTAAAACTGATATATATATATATATATATATATATATATATATATGTCTAAGTCAATATAAAAATATATATTTATTTTTGAGCAGAACAAACACAAGGGACTTCCCCATTATAAAAAATAGGGAGGATGTTTCAATATTTTAGTGTGTAATGGGGCATGATCCCACACAGTCGGACGATTCTATTTATAAACGATGCTGCTAAGAACTGACGAATCAAATTAATTCACGTTCTGCTACAAACCAATCAGGAACCAGAATTGCTTCATAAATATTAAACCTTTTCTGGAGCAATTTCACATGTTCGTTCCCGGGTTTCGACACGGTAAGAATATTTTGTTCTGTGGAACTGTCTACAACAAACAAGTCACCTTCCAGGACTTGTGTGTAACAGCGAACCATCTGAAACTCAAAATGGCTTACACTTCTACAGGTTATGAGTCCAGCGTGCGTCTTTATTTCGATGGATCCGAATCAAAGTTCGAATTGTGGCAAGTTATTTCTGGGATATCTACGAATCCAAAAGCTACACAAAGTACTAGAAACACAACCTGAAAACAGAAACGACCCCGATTCATTGTAAAGAACGCAACTGTCTTTGCGGAATTAATACAGTGTTTAGATGACTGAAGTCTATCACTGGTAATGAGAGAAGCCGTGGACGACGGCTGCAAAGAATTAAACATACTGAGAGAGCATTATTTATCGAAAGGAAAACCCAAAATTATTTCTTTATACACTGAACTGACCTCTCTAAAACGACTGGAAGCCGAAACTGTTACTGATTATATTATAAGAGCCGAGACAACTGCAAATTCTTTAAAAATGTCTGGTGAAGTTATAAGTGACAGTCTGTTAATTTCCATGGTCCTTAAGGGATTACCGAGTGATTTCAAGCATTTACCACCGTAATAACCCAGAAAGAAATACCCATGCCAGGAATAAAAAAACGCAACTTTGCTAAAAGCAGGTTTTTTTTCCTAAGAAAAGTACAAAAATTATGTTATAATTGTGGACGACCTAATCACAAGAGTTTCCAATGTAGATACAGGATTCACAATGACGACTACATTAAAAATGTAGAGCTCTGTTAGCGAACATACATTTTTATTTTCGTGTACATTTGATGCGTCAACAAGCAATAATAATTTTCTTGTCGATTGTGGGGCCACGGCACATGTGATTACAAAGGAATCTGATTTTATCAATTTTGATCCAAACTTTAAGCAACAAAATAATTTTGCAGAACTGGCTGACGGGAGTCGAGTCAATGATATCGTTTTGAAAAGAGGCAATGCGAAAATCTCGCTAAAGAAAAATAAGGGTGAACTGTGTTTCGGTATTCAGGAGAGCGCTCTTCTGGTCCCAAAATGTAAACAAAATTTTATATATATATATATATATATATATATATATATATATATATATAAATCCTCTGAGGAGAAGGAAAGTTTTTCTTCGAAACTCCGCGGATTAAGACCTATCCTTTTATTTGTGCCCTTTGTTTGAATTTAAATATGGTTTTAACTCTTTTTCAAGGTTTTTTTTTACATGTTTTATTAACTACTTGTTCTTTATATATATATATATATATATATATATATATATATATATATATATATACATATAGATAGATAGATAGATATATAGATATATGTGTGTGTATGTGATATTCATATTAAATATAAATTAAGCCGAAATTAATTCCAATTTAACCGGTTAAAAGAGTATATATATATATATATATATATATATATATATATATATATATATATATATTCTTTTAACCGGTTAAATTGGAATTAATTTCGGCTTAATTTATATTTAATATGAATATCACATACACACATATATCTATATATCTATCTATCTATCTATCTATATGTATATATATATATATATATATATATATATATATATATATTGAAGGGTTTAGCTTCCAAATGTTTGAGTATGTTTTCGAATAATTGTTTCCAATAAAAAATACTGAGTTTTCTTAAAAGAAATATGCAACGTAAATAAAACTGTTGGCCAAAAACAGGTTTTATATCGTTTAATAAACTTCCTATTCTATCGGTATAAAAAACGCAAATATTTGAGATGCGAAGACGTCGTTAAAAGCTTCAAGGAATTAAAAGCAAAACTCTTAAAAATATAAAGACATACAAAACGCATCGTTTAACAAAATCACAGTGGGCCAATATCACAATTTAGTATGTGTTCTAATGCTATCCTTTATCTTTTTTGTTCACGGTCAGTGAAAGAAATTTTACATGACTTCGAAAATTTATTTTTTTGTTCTTATCCAGAGCGTCCTTGTTTGGGGGGCTGGATTTACTCCAGATTAAAAAACGACAGTGTGTCTAACTCTGCTCTCGTGAAAAGGCAAGGCAACTGGAACCTCACCAATGTACACGCGGTGTGTTTAATGGTATAACAATTCATTTTTTTTAGTGTTTCGACGAGAGAGTGATTAAGAAGAGAAAAAAGAGAAATAGAGAAAGAAAATATAGAGAAAAAATATAGAGAGAAAACAATATAGAGAAAAAAATGCATATAATATGGAGAAGAAAAAGAAAAAAAGGAAAAAAATATAAATGGTTATTATAAAGAGAATAAGGACTAGAAGGGAAAAGAAAGAATGTTGAGATATAGTTAAAAAGAGAAAGAAAGAAAGTAAGAATTAATAGGAGGGGAATCTTAAAGAAGTTGCCAGTATATAGAAATATTATTATATATATATTATATGTATTTTTTTTCTCTATATTGTTTTCTCTCTATATTTTTTCTCTATATTTTCTTTCTCTATTTCTCTTTTTTTCTCTTCTTAATCACTCTCTCTCCATTATAATCTTTTAACTTTATTTAAATTGCCCCCTCCCTCTTTACATCTTATAATTAAAGTTCTGTGTTTTAAGTTTTTTAACTCCAACTTTTAAAGAGTTCCTACCTAAAATAAAAATCCATTATTCATTGAACTTTTGAATAGTCAAGTCGCTGCCTGATGATATCTGTTGTTTGATTGAAACAAGTGGCTATTTGTAGCAGCAGGATGTAACCATGTTTATATAACAATAAACAAGTATTATCAGCTCTTTTTATTGAGCACTATCTAACAACCTCGTTGGATTCATTAGTCCATTACTTTTGAATAAAAAACCCAAGTATATATATATATATATATATATATATATATATATATATATATATATATATATATATGGGAAAATCAATGAACACTTTAAATTAGAGTCCGCAACAATTAAATATTCAACAACGAAGACGCGTTGACAATTTGAAATTTATCGCATAATAAAATGTTGTAAATTCTATTTTGCAGAGATTGGCTTGACTTTCTTTTCTGCTAGCTCTATCTAGAACATTGAGCTTTTTCATCTCATTAGGATTGCCATGTTATTAATATCCATTCTCGTTATAATTTTACAGATATTTCCAGTACGTAAACTAGAATTTTTGGAGTAGTCCAAGAATTCAAGGCATATTCATGAGGAATAATTATGTGGATGAAACACGGAATATTCTGTGTAGCTTACTTGCCATATATATTTTTATAACTTACTATAAATATATATATATATATATATATATATATATATATATATATATATACAATAGTTTTACCTAATTAAAATCGGGTAAATCTATATCCCGTTTAATTTTAATGAGTTCGTTATATTAAAGTGATGGTTGTATATCATGAAACTGAGCTCAAGGAAGCATAATTCGACAAAAAATTGTTGAAAAGTTGAGAGAGGAAAACGGCCAGCAAAGTAGGTAATTCCTTTCTGAATATAACAGTGATACTATGAATTCCACATGCTTTAAAACATCTTTCTTAACATATGCCAGACATTTGAAGGACTATTGATTATATCATAGATTGTGGGTTCAATCTCCAGTAGAAAATTTGGTAAGGTGTGATAAACACAGTGCAAGTTAGATCCCAAGGCACAAAGCCTTATTAGATACAATGCAGTTGACATCATGAATGGGTGAGTAGCGTTTGAGGTGTTGATTGTTCAACAAATTGTTATAGATTTTCAAAAACACTTTATATATATATATATATATATATATATATATATAGAGAGAGAGAGAGAGAGAGAGAGAGATTCTTTCCTTTTCTTTAACTTCCCTTACTTTGTGACTTTTAATTACTCAATAATTTTTTTAATGTGATTTCCATGTCTCACTGACTTTAGCAAATAAGGTGAACACAATTATAACTATTTGCTAATATTTCTCCTCTGAAGAGATGGTAGACATCGAAATCCTAGTTAAAATATTTCCAATGTATCCTTTGTCTTACATAGAATAATAAAAATCTTTTGATCTGAAACTGAATATTTTTTTTAATTCATTGAATAATAATGTTCGCTCACCCCCCCCACACACACATATATATATATATATATATATATATATATATGTATATATATATATATGAGGAAACATTATTAAAGACAACAGAGAGAATTATTTAGTTATACATTTTTATTTTTTTTATTTTTTTTATTTTTTATTGTTTATATATAAATGCTATTAATAAAAGTCCCATGAGATTTGTTCTCTTGCAAGCATGTCGGGCTTGTTTGTCTCTTTGTCCTTGTCAAGACATTGTCAGAAGAATGTGTAAGATTTGGTTGCGCTATATAAGCATACATATATATGGAGAGAGAGAGAAACACAGAAAAATAGGGAGAAAGAAAGTAAGAAAGAAGAATACAGTAAAAAAGAGAGAGAGAGAGCGGGGTTAGAGATATTTACATTACGCGTTTTGGTTTACACTTCGAAGTGTTTAGCTTTACAACTATTTAAATGTTTAAATTGTCTCAATTTATTGATGACAGAGTGGATGGCCATTTCTAATTGAACACTCCCCTTCATCAATTCCAACACTTATTCGGAAACAAGTTCAAACTTGCATATCAATTTGCCTCCTCAGCCTTACCCTTGTCCTTCATGTAACAATTCAGTAAATAGTTTTGGAGACAGGCTGCATTAATTCGCTCTGACGTTAAAATGGCTCGGAAACGGTCACCCCCCCCCGCCGCCATTTTGACAGAAAAAAATATCCACAATATCCATCTTAATAACAGCTTTTGCGTTTTGCTTTAGTTACATTGCTTATCATCTTCTTTTTCTACTTCTTCTCAGTCTTCTGCTTTTTTCTTCTTATTATTATTAAGTCTTATTCTACTGATCCCCTTGCGTTTTTTCTATTCTTCTCAATTTTTCGTTTTTTTACTTCTTTCTCTCTAACGTTCTCGTCACCGTGATCTTCTCTGATTATTTTCATTGTCTATATCTATACCATCGTACTACAAAACAATCGGTGTGCCATGGTTTTATAAAGAAAATTCCAACACATTACCGTGCCCCTCTTTTGCTATCTATTTCTCTCTCTCCCTCTCTCTTTCTCTCTCTCTGTATTTGTCTCGTTTATTTTTTTCTTCCAATGCACATGCGCACATTCATGCGCACTACAGATAAACAAGACGCCATTTTAGCACTTTTTATTGATTGGCTAAATTTGCTCGTAATTACATTAGGAGCGCCACGCTGCGTGTCTTTATCAAATTACGCGCGCTCCGTAACTCGCTAAGAACACGAGTCTGCCCTGTATTTTATGACTTTGATGACAATGCTAGTTCGTGGTTAATTCCATTGCTGCCCGCTGAAATATATCATTAGAGCTTAATACCACGATAATGTTGTTTTCCGACGTTTGTATAACAATGTACTTGAATGCGATATCATTGAAAATTAAGTGGCGGTAGTAAGGGGATGCAGTTCTGTACATTCATTGTTTTTTAATATGTTTGGATTTATTGTGTATTAATTCATAATTATTCTATTTCTTTCTTTTTATGTTTTGTGTTTCACGTCTTTCCATTATTTATCAGGGTTTATTTATTTCACTTGCGCTATATTTTTTTTTTACAGCGTTTATATATTTCTACATTTATTTCTTTATATTAGAGAATTTTAAACCGGTTTATGACACTTTTTATTCATTGTTATTTAAATATTTAAATGATTTGTCATGCAACCATTCATGTGTGCTTGTATGGTCTTTTATTCCGCCATATTAATTTCATGTACATTTAAAAAAATGATATAATAGGTTTACCGACCTTTTCGTAAATAATAATAATATCAAAAAACGAAAACAAAAAACAAAAACAATATAAAAACAAGAATAGTATTTTTTCATGTAATTATCGAATTATTGCCAATATATATCATGCTTGTAAAATCTGTAAACATTTTACTTATAGAAGAAGAATACTCGCGCTCAGAGGTGTTCTGTCGAATATTTTTTGGATGTATACGTTGTAAAAATTGTATAATACAACACAGAAATTCATATTGACAGAAGATGGTATTTTATGCTCAATACCAACATCTTATGCTCCAATTATATATTCATAATTTGGCTATTCGTTTCTTTAGAATAGTGAATATCTTATGTCGCTTCACAACGTTGTCCCTTATATGCAAACATGTACTTTAGTAATTTATTTTATTTCATGTCTGTTAACTTAGTGTATTAACTTTGTCTCCTAACATTTATTTTGTTATCCTTATATATAAATTTTTCCGTGATGTTTGCGCATTAATACACTTATTTATTATGCCTCTTCGAATACCAATAATCAATAATCATCATAAAATCAAACGGAATATTCACTATAAGTAAAAAGAACATATATTTTAAAATTACTAATAGAGCGCAAAATTATTACTTTGTTTTATAAGAATGTTTGTTAATGCCAAGTGTTTTAAACAAAACAATTCATAAAATTGATATCACATTTGTGATGCTTCCATTAGCAATTTTTAAAAAGATTTTAAGAAATAATAAATGATCGAAAGTAAAGAATTATTGAGAATGTAATGATCCATGAATATTAGGTACAAAAGAGTGTAACGTGTAAGGATTTTTTTTCGCCATGCTTCCGGTTCGAGCCTGTCTTCCTAACTAAACCGTGTTACATCTTTCTTTTCCTTTTTTTTAGATTTGTTCGCAGTTTTGCTTTGTTTTAGTTTTTCCAATTTTTTATTACATCGTGTTTTTTTATAATATTAAAACACGGCCCTCTTCCCATATACACACCTCCAAACACCCGGGCAACGCCGGGTACCCCCCGCTAGTGTCTGTAAAACAAATAGATTTTTAATAAAGAACTAACCAGATGAGAAAGTTAATTTTAACTTGTTGTGTTGATACATATATCTAAAAAATCTGCTGCTGCTGCTGACAGGCGTCCATAGTTTTTTGGAAAAAAGCGCTAAATTTGAATATCACTCTGTCATTTTAAATAATCAAAAACAAACGAATTTTTTAGTCGATTTTTCTTTTGCAATTGTTATTATGCAAAGAGTCATATATTCTATTATATCAATATAACTTTTTTATTTGAAATCTGTTATATAAAATATCTGTTCAAATGTAATATTGCGTAATATGTGCAATCAATATCATTTAAAGCATTGTAAAAATAATTATTCGTTAGAATATTTTTTGTTGTTGTAATTCAAACAATTATATTACCGAGAAAAAAATTATCAAGAAAAAATGCTTATTTCTTTTTAACATATTAATATTGGTGTTATGTCCAATATTATTTGCAACTTTAGGGTAAGTGAAAAAAATAACAGGATTATATATATATATATATATATATATATATATATATATATATAATCCTGTTATTTTTTCATATATATATATATGTATATATATAACTATTTTTTAATTAGTTGATCTCTTCAGCTTTTAAAATGTTGACATTTTTATTGACCAACATTTATTTTGTTCAATTTTCTAAACATTAAATATCAGGGAGAAGAACACCTTAAAAAATAGTTCTTCACATATATTAAAAGAACCCTACTTTTATTATGTAAGACTATTTTACAAAAAATTAGTACCGAAGATTTCAGGAAAACATTACAGTTATTTAATTCTTGCTAGATTTTTAAAACATGGATGTGTTTACGGCTTAAAAAACGCCACTACATAGGAACGCTGTTTTAAAGCGTCCATAATGTAAACATGATTTTTTTGTCTCATATTTTCATTATTTTAGTATGATGTAAAAAGTTTTGGAAAAATATTAGCATTTTATTTTAAGCATCTTTTTTTTAATGAGAAAATAATTAGGATGAAAATCTTACATTACATTACAGATATATCGTGTTACATACAGAGTGGGGTTGAAACTGTAGCGCGCGTTGGACGTACCTACCATTCACATTTATGTTTTGGTATTTCGTCTAAACGGATAATTCACGGATCATTGTCACTGAATGCAGTATATATTCTGCAATATAAGGTATGGCATAAAGGTCTACTTCACAAGATTTCCAGCTACGGTATAACTGGAAATATTTTCTCTATCATTAAATCATTTCTCTCTGATAGGCTCATAAGAGTAGTGGTTGATGGGCAGAAATCAGAGGTTCACAGTATTAATGCTGGAGTCCTTCAGAAGTCCATCCTGGGCCAAACTCTCTTTTGGATCTACATCAATGATCTCCCAAAGCACATACTTAAATCATTCGTTGACATCTATGCTGATGACACGACTATTTATGGCAACACACCAAAGGCCGTAAATGGCAACGATCTCTCATATTCTCTGTCCTCAGATCTTGAGCGCGTGGTTCAGTGGGGGAAGAGGTGGCTGGTTACCTTTAATGCATCTAAGACCAAGCTCCTATCATTTCATCATGAACGCTCTGATCCCCATCTGGCATCGATTGAAATGAATGGCTCTCGTCTAGGTGAGGCCCCATGTTTTGATAAGCTTCTGGGTTTGCCCTTTACTCCTGATCTGAAATGGAACATATACATCAATTCTGTGGCCAAGGTCGCTGGGAAAATGGTGGGATCCTTCTACCGCTCCAGAAGATATCTCACTAATGCACTTTTCTATCTGTAAAAAAGCCAAGTACGTCCAAGATGGAGTACTGCTGCCACATCTGGGCAGGAGTTACTAAAAACAGTATATCCTGTCTTGAGAGTACAAAATAGACTTCGTGGCTTGGTGGGGGATGACCTTATCTCTTCCCTACAACCTCTCTCCCACAGAAGAGACGTTGCGAGCCTGTCTTTGTTTTATCGTTATTTCCATGGTAAGTGATCATCTGTGCTTCAATCTCTGCCTCCTCGCAAATCTTTCACAAAAAACACCCGACTAGCTAAAACCACCGTCAATAATTTTCCCCACTCTTTATCCGTGCCTAAATCAAAACGTAGATTCCATGAACAAAGCTTCTTTCTTAGAACTGCACGGCTGTGGAACTCTCTGCCGCCTGCCTGTCCCCCCTCCCCCGAATTCATCTTGGATGTCTTCAAGTCCAACACAATCAAATTCTTGATGAACCTCCCCCTTAAGTAATGACACCTATCAAATCCCAAATACTAACTATTACTACGATACTATCCCACTGATTAGTGGGCACACAATCTCCCTTATCCCCGAGTGGCTTGATAAGTGGTGACCCCCATGTAAAAAAAATCCTATTGTTGTGTGCCGTAGTTTTTAGTGAATATCTAAGATATAAACGTAACTAATTTAAACAAGTATATCTATGGAGGACAATCATTGTAACTATATCGTATGAATCCGAGGATTCTATTGTTGACATTAGTGTACCAGATATTTTCATGGTCAGATTTTTTTTCTAGAAAGACATTGGGTACGTACAGGGGCGAATCATCTGAACTTTGCCAACATCGTAAATGAATGTGAGTTTTATAGAATGAAATGGATTCGAATTTTGAACACTCGTTAACTACTTGACCACAGACACCTTCCATATACGGTAGGTAATTATGTGTGACTGTGTTCGAGGATAAACTTAATTTTTTGTTGTATGTTCTGGAGTATATTACTGTTTGATTCCTTCATTAGAGACCCTCCAAATTTTAACAAGTTTTCTTTAATATAAATCTCATCTGTCTGTTTAAATCTATGTATGTATGCATGCATGTAAATATGCATGTATGTAAATATGTATGTATGTATGCACGTTTGTATGTCTGCCTTAAATTTTCAACAGAGGTAACGGATCTCCACAAGATTAGTATCGTTTTGACGCTCGACCCTTCGCATGGCAAATACTGAAAATTGACTAAAAACATCAATTTATTTACCCTCAACTGGCCAATTTCTACAGGCAGGGGTCGCTTTTCTCCCCGAAATTTTCGAAAGTCATCTCACTTTTCGATTAGCTTACCTTAATTTAAACCTATGTCACTTCTGATTTGGCGATGCGCGCAACAGCAAATACGTCACGTTTTTTTTCACGTTCATTTCCGTTTCTTGGTACGGATTTGAGGTTGCCTGCCTACTAGCAGTTTTGTTTTGCTCAACACACATCTTAAAACACCCGGGCAACGCCGTGCACTCCGGCTAGTCTATGTATATAGCTCAGATTTTTATGAAATGTATTTTAATATTTTGTCATGATTTTAATTTCATATTTTACTGTGAGTTACTAAGTGGTTACTTAAATATTAGGGTGGCATATTTTAATGTTATTTTATTTTATTTTTTTTTAATTTTTTTTTTACAAAGGCGTCACCACATTATCAAGGCCCAGAGGCCACTCAAGGATAAGGGTTAAAGAGTGTACAGTAGAAATTGGTCAATATAGTAATCATTAGTAATGAAAATTTGGTAAATTTAATAACTTATATGGAACGGCTCATCAAGAACTTATTTACTTTAGACTTGAACACAACCATATTGTAGTCAGTCGGAAAGCATGAAAACGGAAGACAATTCAACAGGCGTGCAGTTCTAAGAAAGAAGCTTTGTTCATGGAATCTACGTTTAGGTTTAGGCACAGATAAAGAGTGGGGGAAATTATTGATAGTGTCTACAGCAAGACGAGTGTTTCTTGTGAAAGTTTGGCGAGGGGGGACCATAGATTGAAGCTCAGTTGAACACTTTCCATGAAAATAACGATACATCAGAGACAAACTCGCAACATCTCTTCTGTGAGATAGAGGTTGCAAGGAGGAGAAAAGGACATCTCCTACAAGGCTACGAAGTCTATTTTGAACTCTATCAAGGCAGGCCAAGTCCTTTCTAGCAGCTCCTGCCCAGATGTGGCAACAGTATTCCATCCTTGGACGTACCTGGCTCTTATATAGGTAGAGAATAGCATCAGCAGTGAGATATCTACTGGATCGATAGAAAGATCCCACCATTTTACCAGCGGCCTTGGCAACAGATTTGATGTACGTGTTCCATTTAAGATCAGGAGTAATGGTCAAGCCCAGAAGCTTGTCAAAACTTGAGGCCTCCTGAAGACGAGAGCCATTCATTTCAATTGATGACAAATGTGAATTAGAATGTTGATGATGTAAAGAGAGAAGCTTGGTTTTAGATGCATTAAAAGTAACCAGCCACTCCTTTCCCCATTGTACTACGTGCTCAAGATCAGAGGAGAGAGAATTGGAGAGAACTTGGTCGTTTACTGTCTTAGATGTGCTACCATAAATGGTAGTGTCGTCAGCATAAATGTCTACAAATGATGTAAGGATATGATTTGGAAGATCATTAATGCAGATCAGGAAAAGAGTTGGGCCCAGGATGGATCCCTGAGGGACACCGGCATTAATACTGTGAGCTTCTGATTTTTGCCCCTCAACTACTACTCTTATGAACCTATCAGAAAGAAATGATTTAATAATTGAGAAGACTTTTCCAGCTATACCATAGCTAGCGATCTTATGAAGTAAACCTTTATGCCATACCCTATCAAAGGCTTTAGATATGTCAAGAGCAATTGCCCTAGAAAGATTGCCACCGTCGAGAGATTTGCTAATCCTATGCGATATAACTGTAAGGACATCTGCTGTAGATCTAGCAGAACGGAAACCATATTGAGTGTCACTAAGAAGGTTATTATTGTTGAGATGTTTGATTACTTCTGTATTTAACACAGATTCTAGCAACTTACTCATGACGCACAGGAGACTTATTGGCCTGTACTGAGAGGGGGATGAGCGATCACCTGAATTCTTAAATACAGGGAATACTGATGAGATTTTCCAGGGAGATGGGAAACTATTCTCCTTAAGACAACGTTTAAACAGTTTTGTAAGTATGGGCGCTAATTCAGGTTGAAGTTTTTTGAGTACTATAATTGGAATACCGTCAGGGCCAGTTGCTTTACTCGAATCAAGGTTTTTGATTAGCTTCGCAACATCACATACAGATATACGTATATCACATAGTGTGTTTTCTGATACAGGAGGAAATATTGGGGGTTGGCGGTCTTGGTCGCAAAGGGTAGAATTAGCTGCAAAGTTCTTGACAAAGAGTTTGGCTTTGTCTGATGCTGAGGAGATTACCTCAGGTCCATTGATAATAGTTGGGATGGAGCACACGCTTCTGTTCAGGATTCTGTTTGCTATTTGCCAAAACTGGTGGGAACCAAGCCGCTGCTCAGCTACTTTGGACTTAACAGATTGAGCATACAACACTCTTGCGTTCCTTATTACTTTCTTACAATGGTTGCTGGCAGTCCTGAAAACGGCTTTAGTTTCCATACATCTATTACGTTTGAAGCAGTGGAAAAAGTGATTTCTGTGCGCAATGGCAGCAGCACATTCTGGAGAGAACCATGGCTGGCTGTTAGGTTTTTGCTGAAACTTTTTAGAGGGTATGAAATGGTCAATACCTACAATTAACCATTCAGTTAGGTCTAATACTATAGAGGACACATCCTTTTTAAACATGGAATGCAGAGGTAGATCAGATATAAATGTACGGAAGCTATCCCAGTCAGCCTTAGTGTATCGATATACTGTACGATGGAGAGGTACGTCTGGGGACTTATTACATTTCATTTTTATCTTGATTGATACAACAGAGTGGTCGGAAGATCCAAGAGGCGACAGAACAGAAACTGAACATAGTTCAGGGCAAGTTGTGAGAAAAAGGTCTAGTAGGCTCGCATACTGGCCGTCATTATCGGGCACACGGGTAGGTTCCTGAACAATCTGAGTGAGGTCATAGGCAATGGAGAAATCATGACAGAACCTCCCCTCATCATCGTCTTGTTTGAGTGGGTCAACCATTCGACGTTGTGAACATTGAAGTCTCCACATATGTGAATGTTAGCTGAAGGATAAGTAGAAAGGACTTGGTCAATTTTCTCAGATATGCTTTGAAAGATAGTAACTCCGCTGTTGTGGGGGCGATAGAGAGTAAATATAAATGCAGTAGTGTGAGCTAAAGCAACCCGGAAGCACATATAGGGTAAGTTAGGATCTTCCCTGGAGATGTCCCTCCCACATGGAAAGCTATCTTTAATATAGGCACATATTCCATGCCCATGGCGATCTTGGGGGTCAGTTTTAGAAGTTAAGTTAGAGTCTCCTGAAATTGCAAACTCATCTAGGGAAATAGCCTGTCCAATGCCAGTTTCACTTAAAAATAAAAGGTCTGGTTTAGTCTCCTGTAATTGGGTTTCAACCTCTGGAAGGTTAGAACGAAGACCCCTGATGTTGGAGAAGGAGACATGGTAGTAGGGGTCTACGTTGGAAGTTGGAGAACCGGGTTTAATCGTGTATTTTTTCTTGAAACTTGTCATGATGAAATTTTGGAATTTGTGGACTAGGTCGACAGATTTACTTAGAGCAGGTCAGAGAGGGGAAATTAAGAGAGAAAAAGAAACGAAGAATTTTTTTTTATTTGTAGCTAATGATAAGGTAAAGCCGTAACAATTACCCACTAGTACGGCATCGAGAGGCCCCACCAGAAGCTACTGCATGGTCCAGAATCCATTCACCAAATGGCAATACAGCAGCCCCAGTACTTTGCACCTGCTGATAGGACAGCCTCCTTAGTGGTTAATCCAAGGTTCGGGTCCCTGACTATAAGGCGGATAACGTCAGCCCAGACAAAACGTTTACCTCCAGCACCCTTACTAGTGACATGGCTACAAGGATAGACATAGAAACAGAAAATTTCCGCCATCTCAGGAAACTGTTCGCAAAAATACTGCCAACCTAGAAAACAGCTTTTTCTTCTCCCTTTGTCCGAAAAATCATGCATTTAAAAAATGAAGACTGAGGGACAAATAAGAAGAAGCGAGAGTAACGGGAGCTGCCGATAACGCATCCACAATGCGTTTTCTACTCTCCATTAAACAAAAAAAAACAAAAAACAAAAAAACTATTAAGTATTGTACTTAATAAAAGTCCAACAGACGTGTTTAAGGGAAAGTATGGTGATAGATTCCCCTCACACGAACTAAAAATGAGTATATTTCGTAATTTTTGCTATCAACTCGGTAGATAAATAAACATATGTACGAGGAAAAAAAAAAAAGAAGCTAGCATTTAATAAAACAGAAATACACAAATTAAATACTGAAATAAAATGGAGTTGTTAATATTTTAAATCTAAAATAAAAAGCATGATTGAAATCACTTATCTCAACAAAAACAATTCCGTCTCCAAATTGCAAACTGCATTGAAAGAAATTCAGTTAGTAGCGTTCAAAACATTTTTTTTTAAATTAGCCGTTAAAAGAAAGTCGTGATTTTATTCTGAACTTAAGCTAGTAACGTTTTAAGAAGCTTACGACATAAAAGAAAAAGCTGATGGTGGGGGGGGGGTTCTTCCGAAAGTAAGTTGGTGCCGTTATAAGTAATTTCGAGATAAGATGGAAGCCGGTATTGGACTAGAAAAAAGCTAGCATTTAATAAAACAGAAATACACAAATTAAATACTGAAATAAAATGGAGTTGTTAATATTTTAAATCTAAAATAAAAAGCATGATTGAAATCACTTATCTCAACAAAAACAATTCCGTCTCCAAATTGCAAACTGCATTGAAAGAAATTCAGTTAGTAGCGTTCAAAACATTTTTTTTTAAATTAGCCGTTAAAAGAAAGTCGTGATTTTATTCTGAACTTAAGCTAGTAACGTTTTAAGAAGCTTACGACATAAAAGAAAAGGCTGATGGTGGGGTGGGGGGGTTCTTCCGAAAGTAAGTTGGTGCCGTTATAAGTAATTTCGAGATAAGATGGAAGCCGATATTGGACTAGAAAAAAGCTAGCATTTAATAAAACAGAAATACACAAATTAAATACTGAAATAAAATGGAGTTGTTAATATTTTAAATCTAAAATAAAAAGCATGATTGAAATCACTTATCTCAACAAAAACAATTCCGTCTCCAAATTGCAAACTGCATTGAAAGAAATTCAGTTAGTAGCGTTCAAAACATTTTTTGTTGAAATTAGCCGTTAAAAGGAAGTCGTGATTTTATTCTGAACTTAAGCTAGTAACGTTTTAAGAAGCTTACGACATAAAAGAAAAGGCTGATGGTGGGGGGGGGGTTCTTTCGAAAGTAAGTTGGTTCCGTTATAAGTAATTTCGAGATAAGATGGAAGCCTGTATTGGACTAGAAAAAAGCTAGCATTTAATAAAACAGAAATACACAAATTAAATACTGAAATAAAATGGAGTTGTTAATATTTTAAATCTAAAATAAAAAGCATGATTGAAATCACTTATCTCAACAAAAACAATTCCGTTACCAAATTGCAAACTGCATTGAAAGAAATTCAGTTAGTAGCGTTCAAAACATTTTTTTTGAAATTAGCCGTTAAAAGAAAGTCGTGATTTTATTCTGAACTTAAGCTAGTAACGTTTTAAGAAGCTTACGACATAAAAGTAAAGGCTGATGGTGGTGGTGGTGGGTTCTTCCGAAAGTAAGTTGGTGCCGTTATAAGTAATTTCGAGATAAGATGGAAGCCGGTATTGGACTAGAAAAAAAGCTAGCATTTAATAAAACAGAAATACACAAATTAAATACTGAAATAAAATGGAGTTGTTTCATATTTTAAATCTAAAATAAAAAGCATGATTGAAATCACTTATCTCAACAAAAACAATTCCGTCTCCAAATTGCAAACTGCATTGAAAGACATTCAGTTAGTAGCGTTCAAAACATTTTTTTTTTAAATTAGCCGTTAAAAGAAAGTCGTGATTTTATTCTGAACTTAAGCTAGTAACGTTTTAAGAAGCTTACGACATAAAAGAAAAGGCTGATGGTGGGGGGGGGGTTCTTCCGAAAGTAAGTTGGTGCCGTTATAAGTAATTTCGAGATAAGATGGAAGCCGGTATTGGACACGAAAAAAGCTAGCATTTAATAAAACAGAAATACACAAATTAAATACTGAAATAAAATGGAGTTGTTAATATTTTAAATCTAAAATAAAAAGCATGATTGAAATCACTTATCTCAACAAAAACAATTCCGTCTCCAAATTGCAAACTGCATTGAAAGAAATTCAGTTAGTAGCGTTCAAAACATTTTTTGTTGAAATTAGCCGTTAAAAGAAAGTCGTGATTTTATTCTGAACTTAAGCTAGTAACGTTTTAAGAAGCTTACGACATAAAATAAAAGGCTGATGGTGGGGGTGGGGGGGGTTCTTCCGAAAGTAAGTTGGTGACGTTATAAGTAATTTCGAGATAAGATGGAAGCCTGTATTGGACTAGAAAAAAGCTAGCATTTAATAAAACAGAAATACACAAATTAAATACTGAAATAAAATGGAGTTGTTAATATTTTAAATCTAAAATAAAAAGCATGATTGAAATCACTTATCTCAACAAAAACAATTCCGTCTCCAAATTGCACATTGCATTGAAAGAAATTCAGTTAGTAGCGTTCAAAACATTTTTTTTTAAATTAGCCGTTAAAAGAAAGTCGTGATTTTATTCTGAACTTAAGCTAGTAACGTTTTAAGAAGCTTACGACATAAAAGAAAAGGCTGATGGTGGGGTGGGGGGTTCTTCCGAAAGTAAGTTGGTGCCGTTATAAGTAATTTCGAGATAAGATGGAAGCCGGTATTGGACTAGAAAAAAGCTAGCATTTAATAAAACAGAAATACACAAATTAAATACTGAAATAAAATGGAGTTGTTAATATTTTAAATCTAAAATAAAAAGCATAATTGAAATCACTTATCTCAACAAAAACAATTCCGTCTCCAAATTGCAAACTGCATTGAAAGAAATTCAGTTAGTAGCGTTCAAAACATTTTTTTTTTAAATTAGCCGTTAAAAGAAAGTCGTGATTTTATTCTGAACTTAAGCTAGTAACGTTTTAAGAAGCTTACGACATAAAAGAAAAGGCTGATGGTGGGGTGGGGGGGTTCTTCCGAAAGTAAGTTGGTGCCCTTATAAGAAATTTCGAGATAAGATGGAAGTCGGTATTGGACTAGAAAAAAGCTAGCATTTAATAAAACAGAAATACACAAATTAAATACTGAAATAAAATGGAGTTGTTAATATTTTAAATCTAAAATAAAAAGCATGATTGAAATCACTTATCTCAACAAAAACAATTCCGTCTCCAAATTGCAAACTGCATTGAAAGAAATTCAGTTAGTAGCGTTCAAAACATTTTTTTTTTAAATGAGCCGTTAAAAGAAAGTCGTGATTTTATTCTGAACTTAAGCTAGTAACGTTTTAAGAAGCTAACGACATAAAATAAAAGGCTGATGGTGGGGGTGGGGGGGTTCTTCCGAAAGTAAGTTGGTGACGTTATAAGTAATTTCGAGATAAGATGGAAGCCTGTATTGGACTAGAAAAAAGCTAGCATTTAATAAAACAGAAATACACAAATTAAATACTGAAATAAAATGGAGTTGTTAATATTTTAAATCTAAAATAAAAAGCATGATTGAAATCACTTATCTCAACAAAAACAATTCCGTCTCCAAATTGCACATTGCATTGAAAGAAATTCAGTTAGTAGCGTTCAAAACATTTTTTTTTTTATTAGCCGTTAAAAGAAAGTCGTGATTTTATTCTGAACTTAAGCTAGTAACGTTTTAAGAAGCTTACGACATAAAAGAAAAGGCTGATGGTGGGGGGGTTCTTCCGAAAGTAAGTTGGTGCCGTTATAAGTAATTTCGAGATAAGATGGAAGCCGGTATTGGACTAGAAAAAAGCTAGCATTTAATAAAACAGAAATACACAAATTAAATACTGAAATAAAATGGAGTTGTTAATATTTTAAATCTAAAATAAAAAGCATGATTGAAATCACTTATCTCAACAAAAACAATTCCGTCTCCAAATTGCAAACTGCATTGAAAGAAATTCAGTTAGTAGCGTTCAAAACATTTTTTTTTTAAATTAGCCGTTAAAAGAAAGTCGTGATTTTATTCTGAACTTAAGCTAGTAACGTTTTAAGAAGCTTACGACATAAAAGAAAAGGCTGATGGTGGGGGGGTTCTTCCGAAAGTAAGTTGGTGCCCTTATAAGTAATTTCGAGATAAGATGGAAGTCGGTATTGGACTAGAAAAAAGCTAGCATTTAATAAAACAGAAATACACAAATTAAATACTGAAATAAAATGGAGTTGTTAATATTTTAAATCTAAAATAAAAAGCATGATTGAAATCACTTATCTCAACAAAAACAATTCCGTCTCCAAATTGCAAACTGCATTGAAAGAAATTCAGTTAGTAGCGTTCAAAACATTTTTTTTTTAAATGAGCCGTTAAAAGAAAGTCGTGATTTTATTCTGAACTTAAGCTAGTAACGTTTTAAGAAGCTTACGACATAAAAGAAAAGGCTGATGGTGGTGGGGGGTTCTTCCGAAAGTAAGTTGGTGCCGTTATAAGTAATTTCGAGATAAGATGGAAGCCGGTATTGGACTAGAAAAAAGCTAGCATTTAATAAAACAGAAATACACAAATTAAATACTGAAATAAAATGGAGTTGTTAATATTTTAAATCTAAAATAAAAAGCATGATTGAAATCACTTATCTCAACAAAAACAATTCCGTCTCCAAATTGCAAACTGCATTGAAAGAAATTCAGTTAGTAGCGTTCAAAACATTTTTTTTTGAAATGAGCCGTTAAAAGAAAGTCGTGATTTTATTCTGAACTTAAGCTAGTAACGTTTTAAGAAGCTTACGACATAAAAGAAAAGGCTGATGGTGGGGGGGGTTCTTCCGAAAGTAAGTTGGTGCCGTTATAAGTAATTTCGAGATTAGATGGAAGCCTGTATTGGACTAGAAAAAAGCTAGCATTTAATAAAACAGAAATACACAAATTAAATACTGAAATAAAATGGAGTTGTTAATATTTTAAATCTAAAATAAAAAGCATGATTGAAATCACTTATCTCAACAAAAACAATTCCGTCTCCAAATTGCAAACTGCATTGAAAGAAATTCAGTTAGTAGCGTTCAAAACATTTTTTTTTAAATTAGCCGTTAAAAGAAAGTCGTGATTTTATTCTTAACTTAAGCTAGTAACGTTTTAAGAAGCTTACGACATAAAAGAAAAGGCTGATGGTGGTGGGGGGGTTCTTCCGAAAGTAAGTTGGTGCCGTTATAAGTAATTTCGAGATTAGATGGAAGCCGGTATTGGACTAGAAAAAAGCTAGCATTTAATAAAACAGAAATACACAAATTAAATACTGAAATAAAATGGAGTTGTTAATATTTTAAATCTAAAATAAAAAGCATGATTGAAATCACTTATCTCAACAAAAACAATTCCGTCTCCAAATTGCAAACTGCATTGAAAGAAATTCAGTTAGTAGCGTTCAAAACATTTTTTTTTTAAATGAGCCGTTAAAAGAAAGTCGTGATTTTATTCTGAACTTAAGCTAGTAACGTTTTAAGAAGCTTACGACATAAAATAAAAGGCTGATGGTGGGGGGGTTCTTCCGAAAGTAAGTTGCTGCCGTTATAAGTAATTTCGAGATAAGATGGAAGCCGGTATTGGACTAGAAAAAAGCTAGCATTTAATAAAACAGAAATACATAAATTAAATACTGAAATAAAATGGAGTTGTTAATATTTTAAATCTAAAATAAAAAGCATGATTGAAATCACTTATCTCAACAAAAACAATTCCGTCTCCAAATTGCAAACTGCATTGAAAAAAATTCAGTTAGTAGCGTTCAAAACATTTTTTGTTGAAATTAGCCGTTAAAAGAAAGTCGTGATTTTATTCTGAACTTAAGCTAGTAACGTTTTAAGAAGCTTACGACATAAAAGAAAAGGCTGATGGTGGTGGGGGGGTTCTTCCGAAAGTAAGTTGGTGCCGTTATAAGTAATTTCGAGATAAGATGGAAGCCGGTATTGGACTAGAAAAAAGCTAGCATTTAATAAAACAGAAATACACAAATTAAATACTGAAATAAAATGGAGTTGTTAATATTTTAAATCTAAAATAAAAAGCATAATTGAAATCACTTATCTCAACAAAAACAATTCCGTCTCCAAATTGCAAACTGCATTGAAAGAAATTCAGTTAGTAGCGTTCAAAACATTTTTTTTTTAAATTAGCCGTTAAAAGAAAGTCGTGATTTTATTCTGAACTTAAGCTAGTAACGTTTTAAGAAGCTTACGACATAAAAGAACAGGCTGATGGTGGGGGGGGTTCTTCCGAAAGTAAGTTGGTGCCCTTATAAGTAATTTCGAGATAAGATGGAAGTCGGTATTGGACTAGAAAAAAGCTAGCATTTAATAAAACAGAAATACACAAATTAAATACTGAAATAAAATGGAGTTGTTAATATTTTAAATCTAAAATAAAAAGCATGATTGAAATCACTTATCTCAACAAAAACAATTCCGTCTCCAAATTGCAAACTGCATTGAAAGAAATTCAGTTAGTAGCGTTCAAAACATTTTTTTTTTGAAATGAGCCGTTAAAAGAAAGTCGTGATTTTATTCTGAACTTAAGCTAGTAACGTTTTAAGAAGCTTACGACATAAAAGAAAAGGCTGATGGTGGTGGGGGGGTTCTTCCGAAAGTAAGTTTGTGCCGTTATAAGTAATTTCGAGATAAGATGGAAGCCGGTATTGGACTAGAAAAAAGCTAGCATTTAATAAAACAGAAATACACAAATTAAATACTGAAATAAAATGGAGTTGTTAATATTTTAAATCTAAAATAAAAAGCATGATTGAAATCACTTATCTCAACAAAAACAATTCCGTCTCCAAATTGCAAACTGCATTGAAAGAAATTCAGTTAGTAGCGTTCAAAACATTTTTTTTTTAAATTAGCCGTTAAAAGAAAGTCGTGATTTTATTCTGAACTTAAGCTAGTAACGTTTTAAGAAGCTTACGACATAAAAGAAAAGGCTGATGGTGTGGGGGGGGTTCTTCCGAAAGTAAGTTGGTGCCGTTATAAGTAATTTCGAGATTAGATGGAAGCCGGTATTGGACTAGAAAAAAGCTAGCATTTAATAAAACAGAAATACACAAATTAAATACTGAAATAAAATGGAGTTGTTAATATTTTAAATCTAAAATAAAAAGCATGATTGAAATCACTTATCTCAACAAAAACAATTCCGTCTCCAAATTGCAAACTGCATTGAAAGAAATTCAGTTAGTAGCGTTCAAAACATTTTTTTTTAAATTAGCCGTTAAAAGAAAGTCGTGATTTTATTCTGAACTTAAGCTAGTAACGTTTTAAGAAGCTTACGACATAAAAGAAAAGGCTGATGGTGGTGGGGGGGTTCTTCCGAAAGTAAGTTGGTGCCGTTATAAGTAATTTCGAGATAAGATGGAAGCCGGTATTGGACTAGAAAAAAGCTAGCATTTAATAAAACAGAAATACACAAATTAAATACTGAAATAAAATGGAGTTGTTAATATTTTAAATCTAAAATAAAAAGCATGATTGAAATCACTTATCTCAACAAAAACAATTCCGTCTCCAAATTGCAAACTGCATTGAAAGAAATTCAGTTAGTAGCGTTCAAAACATTTTTTTTTTAAATTAGCCGTTAAAAGAAAGTCGTGATTTTATTCTGAACTTAAGCTAGTAACGTTTTAAGAAGCTTACGACATAAAATAAAAGGCTGATGGTGGGGGGGGTTCTTCCGAAAGTAAGTTGGTGCCGTTATAAGTAATTTCGAGATAAGATGGAAGCCGGTATTGGACTAGAAAAAAGCTAGCATTTAATAAAACAGAAATACACAAATTAAATACTGAAATAAAATGGAGTTGTTAATATTTTAAATCTAAAATAAAAAGCATGATTGAAATCACTTATCTCAACAAAAACAATTCCGTCTCCAAATTGCAAACTGCATTGAAAGAAATTCAGTTAGTAGCGTTCAAAACATTTTTTTTTAAAATTAGCCGTTAAAAGAAAGTCGTGATTTTATTCTGAACTTAAGCTAGTAACGTTTTAAGAAGCTTACGACATAAAAGAAAAGGCTGATGGTGGGGGGGGGTTCTTCCGAAAGTAAGTTGGTGCCCTTATAAGTAATTTCGAGATAAGATGGAAGTCGGTATTGGACTAGAAAAAAGCTAGCATTTAATAAAACAGAAATACACAAATTAAATACTGAAATAAAATGGAGTTGTTAATATTTTAAATCTAAAATAAAAAGCATGATTGAAATCACTTATCTCAACAAAAACAATTCCGTCTCCAAATTGCAAACTGCATTGAAAGAAATTCAGTTAGTAGCGTTCAAAACATTTTTTTTTTAAATGAGCCGTTAAAAGAAAGTCGTGATTTTATTCTGAACTTAAGCTAGTAACGTTTTAAGAAGCTTACGACATAAAAGAAAAGGCTGATGGTGGTGGGGGGTTCTTCCGAAAGTAAGTTGGTGCCGTTATAAGTAATTTCGAGATAAGATGGAAGCCGGTATTGGACTAGAAAAAAGCTAGCATTTAATAAAACAGAAATACACAAATTAAATACTGAAATAAAATGGAGTTGTTAATATTTTAAATCTAAAATAAAAAGCATGATTGAAATCACTTATCTCAACAAAAACAATTCCGTCTCCAAATTGCAAACTGCATTGAAAGAAATTCAGTTAGTAGCGTTCAAAACATTTTTTTTTGAAATGAGCCGTTAAAAGAAAGTCGTGATTTTATTCTGAACTTAAGCTAGTAACGTTTTAAGAAGCTTACGACATAAAAGAAAAGGCTGATGGTGGGGGGGGTTCTTCCGAAAGTAAGTTGGTGCCGTTATAAGTAATTTCGAGATTAGATGGAAGCCGGTATTGGACTAGAAAAAAGCTAGCATTTAATAAAACAGAAATACACAAATTAAATACTGAAATAAAATGGAGTTGTTAATATTTTAAATCTAAAATAAAAAGCATGATTGAAATCACTTATCTCAACAAAAACAATTCCGTCTCCAAATTGCAAACTGCATTGAAAGAAATTCAGTTAGTAGCGTTCAAAACATTTTTTTTTAAATTAGCCGTTAAAAGAAAGTCGTGATTTTATTCTTAACTTAAGCTAGTAACGTTTTAAGAAGCTTACGACATAAAAGAAAAGGCTGATGGTGGTGGGGGGGTTCTTCCGAAAGTAAGTTGGTGCCGTTATAAGTAATTTCGAGATTAGATGGAAGCCGGTATTGGACTAGAAAAAAGCTAGCATTTAATAAAACAGAAATACACAAATTAAATACTGAAATAAAATGGAGTTGTTAATATTTTAAATCTAAAATAAAAAGCATGATTGAAATCACTTATCTCAACAAAAACAATTCCGTCTCCAAATTGCAAACTGCATTGAAAGAAATTCAGTTAGTAGCGTTCAAAACATTTTTTTTTTAAATGAGCCGTTAAAAGAAAGTCGTGATTTTATTCTGAACTTAAGCTAGTAACGTTTTAAGAAGCTTACGACATAAAATAAAAGGCTGATGGTGGGGGGGTTCTTCCGAAAGTAAGTTGCTGCCGTTATAAGTAATTTCGAGATAAGATGGAAGCCGGTATTGGACTAGAAAAAAGCTAGCATTTAATAAAACAGAAATACATAAATTAAATACTGAAATAAAATGGAGTTGTTAATATTTTAAATCTAAAATAAAAAGCATGATTGAAATCACTTATCTCAACAAAAACAATTCCGTCTCCAAATTGCAAACTGCATTGAAAAAAATTCAGTTAGTAGCGTTCAAAACATTTTTTGTTGAAATTAGCCGTTAAAAGAAAGTCGTGATTTTATTCTGAACTTAAGCTAGTAACGTTTTAAGAAGCTTACGACATAAAAGAAAAGGCTGATGGTGGTGGGGGGGTGTTTCCGAAAGTAAGTTGGTGCCGTTATAAGTAATTTCGAGATAAGATGGAAGCCGGTATTGGACTAGAAAAAAGCTAGCATTTAATAAAACAGAAATACACAAATTAAATACTGAAATAAAATGGAGTTGTTAATATTTTAAATCTAAAATAAAAAGCATAATTGAAATCACTTATCTCAACAAAAACAATTCCGTCTCCAAATTGCAAACTGCATTGAAAGAAATTCAGTTAGTAGCGTTCAAAACATTTTTTTTTTAAATTAGCCGTTAAAAGAAAGTCGTGATTTTATTCTGAACTTAAGCTAGTAACGTTTTAAGAAGCTTACGACATAAAAGAACAGGCTGATGGTGGGGGGGGTTCTTCCGAAAGTAAGTTGGTGCCCTTATAAGTAATTTCGAGATAAGATGGAAGTCGGTATTGGACTAGAAAAAAGCTAGCATTTAATAAAACAGAAATACACAAATTAAATACTGAAATAAAATGGAGTTGTTAATATTTTAAATCTAAAATAAAAAGCATGATTGAAATCACTTATCTCAACAAAAACAATTCCGTCTCCAAATTGCAAACTGCATTGAAAGAAATTCAGTTAGTAGCGTTCAAAACATTTTTTTTTTTAAATGAGCCGTTAAAAGAAAGTCGTGATTTTATTCTGAACTTAAGCTAGTAACGTTTTAAGAAGCTTACGACATAAAAGAAAAGGCTGATGGTGGTGGGGGGGTTCTTCCGAAAGTAAGTTTGTGCCGTTATAAGTAATTTCGAGATAAGATGGAAGCCGGTATTGGACTAGAAAAAAGCTAGCATTTAATAAAACAGAAATACACAAATTAAATACTGAAATAAAATGGAGTTGTTAATATTTTAAATCTAAAATAAAAAGCATGATTGAAATCACTTATCTCAACAAAAACAATTCCGTCTCCAAATTGCAAACTGCATTGAAAGAAATTCAGTTAGTAGCGTTCAAAACATTTTTTTTTTAAATTAGCCGTTAAAAGAAAGTCGTGATTTTATTCTGAACTTAAGCTAGTAACGTTTTAAGAAGCTTACGACATAAAAGAAAAGGCTGATGGTGGGGGGGGTTCTTCCGAAAGTAAGTTGGTGCCGTTATAAGTAATTTCGAGATTAGATGGAAGCCGGTATTGGACTAGAAAAAAGCTAGCATTTAATAAAACAGAAATACACAAATTAAATACTGAAATAAAATGGAGTTGTTAATATTTTAAATCTAAAATAAAAAGCATGATTGAAATCACTTATCTCAACAAAAACAATTCCGTCTCCAAATTGCAAACTGCATTGAAAGAAATTCAGTTAGTAGCGTTCAAAACATTTTTTTTTAAATTAGCCGTTAAAAGAAAGTCGTGATTTTATTCTGAACTTAAGCTAGTAACGTTTTAAGAAGCTTACGACATAAAAGAAAAGGCTGATGGTGGTGGGGGGGTTCTTCCGAAAGTAAGTTGGTGCCGTTATAAGTAATTTCGAGATAAGATGGAAGCCGGTATTGGACTAGAAAAAAGCTAGCATTTAATAAAACAGAAATACACAAATTAAATACTGAAATAAAATGGAGTTGTTAATATTTTAAATCTAAAATAAAAAGCATGATTGAAATCACTTATCTCAACAAAAACAATTCCGTCTCCAAATTGCAAACTGCATTGAAAGAAATTCAGTTAGTAGCGTTCAAAACATTTTTTTTTTAAATTAGCCGTTAAAAGAAAGTCGTGATTTTATTCTGAACTTAAGCTAGTAACGTTTTAAGAAGCTTACGACATAAAATAAAAGGCTGATGGTGGGGGGGTTCTTCCGAAAGTAAGTTGGTGCCGTTATAAGTAATTTCGAGATAAGATGGAAGCCGGTATTGGACTAGAAAAAAGCTAGCATTTAATAAAACAGAAATACATAAATTAAATACTGAAATAAAATGGAGTTGTTAATATTTTAAATCTAAAATAAAAAGCATGATTGAAATCACTTATCTCAACAAAAACAATTCCGTCTCCAAATTGCAAACTGCATTGAAAGAAATTCAGTTAGTAGCGTTCAAAACATTTTTTGTTGAAATTAGCCGTTAAAAGAAAGTCGTGATTTTATTCTGAACTTAAGCTAGTAACGTTTTAAGAAGCTTACGACATAAAAGAAAAGGCTGATGGTGGTGGGGGGGGGTTCTTCCGAAAGTAAGTTGGTTCCGTTATAAGTAATTTCGAGATAAGATGGAAGCCGGTATTGGACTAGAAAAAAGCTAGCATTTAATAAAACAGAAATACACAAATTAAATACTGAAATAAAATGGAGTTGTTAATATTTTAAATCTAAAATAAAAAGCATGATTGAAATCACTTATCTCAACAAAAACAATTCCGTCTCCAAATTGCAAACTGCATTGAAAGAAATTCAGTTAGTAGCGTTCAAAACATTTTTTTTTAAATTAGCCGTTAAAAGAAAGTCGTGATTTTATTCTGAACTTAAGCTAGTAACGTTTTAAGAAGCTTACGACATAAAAGAAAAGGCTGATGGTGGTGGGGGGGGTTCTTCCGAAAGTAAGTTGGTTCCGTTATAAGTAATTTCGAGATAAGATGGAAGCCGGTATTGGACTAGAAAAAAGCTAGCATTTAATAAAACAGAAATACACAAATTAAATACTGAAATAAAATGGAGTTGTTAATATTTTAAATCTAAAATAAAAAGCATGATTGAAATCACTTATCTCAACAAAAACAATTCCGTCTCCAAATTGCAAACTGCATTGAAAGAAATTCAGTTAGTAGCGTTCAAAACATTTTTTTTTTGAAATGAGCCGTTAAAAGAAAGTCGTGATTTTATTCTGAACTTAAGCTAGTAACGTTTTAAGAAGCTTACGACATAAAAGAAAAGGCTGATGGTGGTGGGGGGGTTCTTCCGAAAGTAAGTTTGTGCCGTTATAAGTAATTTCGAGATAAGATGGAAGCCGGTATTGGACTAGAAAAAAGCTAGCATTTAATAAAACAGAAATACACAAATTAAATACTGAAATAAAATGGAGTTGTTAATATTTTAAATCTAAAATAAAAAGCATGATTGAAATCACTTATCTCAACAAAAACAATTCCGTCTCCAAATTGCAAACTGCATTTAAAGAAATTCAGTTAGTAGCGTTCAAAACATTTTTTTTTTAAATTAGCCGTTAAAAGAAAGTCGTGATTTTATTCTGAACTTAAGCTAGTAACGTTTTAAGAAGCTTACGACATAAAAGAAAAGGCTGATGGTGGGGGGGGGGTTCTTCCGAAAGTAAGTTGGTGCCGTTATAAGTAATTTCGAGATTAGATGGAAGCCGGTATTGGACTAGAAAAAAGCTAGCATTTAATAAAACAGAAATACACAAATTAAATACTGAAATAAAATGGAGTTGTTAATATTTTAAATCTAAAATAAAAAGCATGATTGAAATCACTTATCTCAACAAAAACAATTCCGTCTCCAAATTGCAAACTGCATTGAAAGAAATTCAGTTAGTAGCGTTCAAAACATTTTTTTTTAAATACGCCGTTAAAAGAAAGTCGTGATTTTATTCTGAACTTAAGCTAGTAACGTTTTAAGAAGCTTACGACATAAAAGAAAAGGCTGATGGTGGTGGGGGGGTTCTTCCGAAAGTAAGTTGGTGCCGTTATAAGTAATTTCGAGATAAGATGGAAGCCGGTATTGGACTAGAAAAAAGCTAGCATTTAATAAAACAGAAATACACAAATTAAATACTGAAATAAAATGGAGTTGTTAATATTTTAAATCTAAAATAAAAAGCATGATTGAAATCACTTATCTCAACAAAAACAATTCCGTCTCCAAATTGCAAACTGCATTGAAAGAAATTCAGTTAGTAGCGTTCAAAACATTTTTTTTAAAATTAGCCGTTAAAAGAAAGTCGTGATTTTATTCTGAACTTAAGCTAGTACCGTTTTAAGAAGCTTACGACATAAAATAAAAGGCTGATGGTGGGGGGGTTCTTCCGAAAGTAAGTTGGTGCCGTTATAAGTAATTTCGAGATAAGATGGAAGCCGGTATTGGACTAGAAAAAAGCTAGCATTTAATAAAACAGAAATACATAAATTAAATACTGAAATAAAATGGAGTTGTTAATATTTTAAATCTAAAATAAAAAGCATGATTGAAATCACTTATCTCAACAAAAACAATTCCGTCTCCAAATTGCAAACTGCATTGAAAGAAATTCAGTTAGTAGCGTTCAAAACATTTTTTGTTGAAATTAGCCGTTAAAAGAAAGTCGTGATTTTATTCTGAACTTAAGCTAGTAACGTTTTAAGAAGCTTACGACATAAAAGAAAAGGCTGATGGTGGTGGGGGGGGGGGTTCTTCCGAAAGTAAGTTGGTTCCGTTATAAGTAATTTCGAGATAAGATGGAAGCCGGTATTGGACTAGAAAAAAGCTAGCATTTAATAAAACAGAAATACACAAATTAAATACTGAAATAAAATGGAGTTGTTAATATTTTAAATCTAAAATAAAAAGCATGATTGAAATCACTTATCTCAACAAAAACAATTCCGTCTCCAAATTGCAAACTGCATTGAAAGAAATTCAGTTAGTAGCGTTCAAAACATTTTTTTTTAAATTAGCCGTTAAAAGAAAGTCGTGATTTTATTCTGAACTTAAGCTAGTAACGTTTTAAGAAGCTTACGACATAAAAGAAAAGGCTGATGGTGGGGGGGGGTTCTTCCGAAAGTAAGTTGGTGCCGTTATAAGTAATTTCGAGATTAGATGGAAGCCGGTATTGGACTAGAAAAAAGCTAGCATTTAATAAAACAGAAATACACAAATAAAATGCTGAAATAAAATGGAGTTGTTAATATTTTAAATCTAAAATAAAAAGCATGATTGAAATCACTTATCTCAACAAAAACAATTCCGTCTCGAAATTGCAAACTGCATTGAAAGAAATTCAGTTAGTAGCGTTCAAAACATTTTTTTTTTAAATTAGCCGTTAAAAGAAAGTCGTGATTTTATTCTGAACTTAAGCTAGTAACGTTTTAAGAAGCTTACGACATAAAAGAAAAGGCTGATGGTGGGGGGGTTCTTCCGAAAGTAAGTTGGTGCCGTTATAAGTAATTTCGAGATAAGATGGAAGCCGGTATTGGACTAGAAAAAAGCTAGCATTTAATAAAACAGAAATACACAAATTAAATACTGAAATAAAATGGAGTTGTTAATATTTTAAATCTAAAATAAAAAGCATGATTGAAATCACTTATCTCAACAAAAACAATTCCGTCTCCAAATTGCAAACTGCATTGAAAGAAATTCAGTTAGTAGCGTTCAAAACATTTTTTTTTAAAATTAGCCGTTAAAAGAAAGTCGTGATTTTATTCTGAACTTAAGCTAGTAACGTTTTAAGAAGCTTACGACATAAAATAAAAGGCTGATGGTGGGGGGGTTCTTCCGAAAGTAAGTTGCTGCCGTTATAAGTAATTTCGAGATAAGATGGAAGCCGGTATTGGACTAGAAAAAAGCTAGCATTTAATAAAACAGAAATACACAAATTAAATACTGAAATAAAATGGAGTTGTTAATATTTTAAATCTAAAATAAAAAGCATGATTGAAATCACTTATCTCAACAAAAACAATTCCGTCTCCAAATTGCAAACTGCATTGAAAGAAATTCAGTTAGTAGCGTTCAAAACATTTTTTTTTTAAATTAGCCGTTAAAAGAAAGTCGTGATTTTATTCTGAACTTAAGCTAGTAACGTTTTAAGAAGCTTACGACATAAAATAAAAGGCTGATGGTGGGGGGAGGGGTTCTTCCGAAAGTAAGTTGGTGCCGTTATAAGTAATTTCGAGATAAGATGGAAGCCGGTATTGTACTAGAAAAAAGCTAGCATTTAATAAAACAGAAATACACAAATTAAATACTGAAATAAAATGGAGTTGTTAATATTTTAAATCTAAAATAAAAAGCATGATTGAAATCACTTATCTCAACAAAAACAATTCCGTCTCCAAATTGCAAACTGCATTGAAAGAAATTCAGTTAGTAGCGTTCAAAACATTTTTTTTTTGAAATTAGCCGTTAAAAGAAAGTCGTGATTTTATTCTGAACTTAAGCTAGTAACGTTTTAAGAAGCTTACGACATAAAAGAAAAGGCTGATGGTGGTGGGGGGGTTCTTCCGAAAGTAAGTTGGTGCCGTTATAAGTAATTTCGAGATAAGATGGAAGCCGGTATTGGACTAGAAAAAAGCTAGCATTTAATAAAACAGAAATACACAAATTAAATACTGAAATAAAATGGAGTTGTTAATATTTTAAATCTAAAATAAAAAGCATGATTGAAATCACTTATCTCAACAAAAACAATTCCGTCTCCAAATTGCAAACTGCATTGAAAGAAATTCAGTTAGTAGCGTTCAAAACATTTTTTTTTGAAATTAGCCGTTAAAAGAAAGTCGTGATTTTATTCTGAACTTAAGCTAGTAACGTTTTAAGAAGCTTACGACATAAAAGAAAAGGCTGATGGTGGTGGGGGGTTCTTCCGAAAGTAAGTTGGTTCCGTTATAAGTAATTTCGAGATAAGATGGAAGCCGGTATTGGACTAGAAAAAAGCTAGCATTTAATAAAACAGAAATACACAAATTAAATACTGAAATAAAATGGAGTTGTTTATATTTAAAATCTAAAATAAAAAGCATGATTGAAATCACTTATCTCAACAAAAACAATTCCGTCTCCAAATTGCAAACTGCATTGAAAGAAATTCAGTTAGTAGCGTTCAAAACATTTTTTTTTAAATTAGCCGTTAAAAGGAAGTCGTGATTTTATTCTGAACTTAAGCTAGTAACGTTTTAAGAAGCTTACGACATAAATACATATTTACGGCTTCTTTTTTGCCCTGCATTTTAATCCAGTTCTTATTGTAAGTTCGACGAAGTAATGTGCATTTATCATGTTGTAATTGTTAATTGTAAAATTTTGGAATAAATTTAATGTGATATCTGTATGTGTTTGTCAATCCTATATGATTATGACTTACTTAAGCATATTGCTATAGAAGTTTCTTATCTCAAGTGTAATTATCATTGTTTTAGAGTTTATGGTAAGGAGCTGAAATAACGTGTGTCGTCTCGAGTGTTTCTACATATATTTTAATCTTCTTATTAGGGAAGCATGTTGTTTAGGCTATCGGATGCCAGACCTTCACCCATTATCTCATACATTTAAACTGAACTTTGTTTTTTTATAGCTTCTAACCGTCTCTTTACATGCAATGTTTTGAACCTCTCTTGCACAGTAAACTGGATATGCTTGCCAGTCTCTTTTTGAAACTATTTTTCCTGCGTCCAGTTGCTTCTATATTTACTGGAATTTTGAGGATCTTCTGAACATTCTAGTTTCTATTAATATCGTGCTTGAGACCTAATTATTTCCTTATTTATTCCATGTAGCTCCTGACGTAGTCGGTGAATTGCTACTCTTATTGTATAAAACTGTTTGTTGGGAAGCCTGGTTTAGCTTATATAAGTTTATATCTAAGTTGATTTAGTTTTGGGACACCAATATTTCTTTGGTTTCGTGTGTTTCGTGAATTTCTGATAATAATCTTAGTCCATAGATATTTCTATTGTGAGAAGTGTGTTAGACAATTATTTTCTTTTTCCAATATTTATATATATATATATATATATATATATATATATATATATATATATATATATATATATATATATACATATCATGCAATGTTCTGTGATTGTTTAATGTTTGTCATTTCGATGCTTTCACTATTCGGTTCGAATAATCCTTGTTTTCAAATACTTCTACAATTTTCCTTTACTACCATTTGTATAAATGACGACTATATGTCACTGTTTATTTCATAATTATGTTGCTATTATTTCGAATGCGTTCTAGTGATTAGTTATATTTAAATGTTAGATTACTGGAAGATTTTACCTTTCTCCGGTTATTTGTTAACTAATGTGTATAGTGTTTATCGTATGTTGCTTTTGTTAGAGTATCATATTTACTTGTTTATTGAGAAATAATCACTTGTTATAGTTTTATTTAGTTTCCATCAAGTTGAGTTCACGTTTCCATTCTCTAACGACTTTCTTTCGTTTTCTTTTATTTCTTTCTCAAAGGCGGTGAGAGTGATCCCTATATTTTGCATGTAAATGGTAATATAAGCTTGTGTGTATTTGCATGAATTAACGATCAGAAATTTAAGGATATCTAATCTGGGATTGGTGTTGTGGGAGAAATTTCTAAAATATAATAAAAGTTGTTTGCTTCGTTATTTTTTAGGATTTTGATGAAGTATTTCTTATTATAAATTAAGTATATTGCAGAGTCTTATAATGTTATTTAAAAAATAAGCTATGATTATTTTAAGTTGGTTATATTTGTTAGGCTACTTTGGAAGAAATTGTTGAAACGTACTAAAAATATGGGATATGTAATATCGCGCAATGGTTTTTGAATAGGACTAGTAGGCTTACGGTTTAGTATTTTAGTGTAGATATGTAGACATCTCGATTGCATCCGTTGCTATGGTAGTTTTGGGATATGCTTTGTGGTGTGAGATAAGACGTTCGGCTTTGCTTTGGAAGATGATGTTGTAAGTTATATATGTATGACGATAACATCTTGTGATGTGATGGCTATGGGCATTATTGCGAAGTTTTATACTGATCCAAGTGGGTTTGAGTGAATTTGGTGAGAGCTATTTCCAAAAGGGGTTCATTCGTTGTTTCTTTGAGTGATTAAATAGTATGAAAATTAATTTTTATCATATTTATTTGCACCATATTTATTTATATTCCTAGTGGTTTGGTTTGTATAGTTGTATGGAGTTGTGTTTTATACTGCCACATTGGTTAGTTATGTTGGTTTCATAAGTAATTTAGGGTGTTTTCGTATTTGTATTTTCTGTGCACATGTGTTAGTGCGGGGTTTAAATCATGGTTGGATTATATTTGTTGAAGAGGTATGTGTATAATCATGTATTCCGTGTGTTTTAATATTTGGTATGTATTTTTATTCATTGTTGAATATTCTCGCTTGTGTACGTGGGTTTTCTCGGTGTTTCTATGTTTTATTTTAAATTGGGTCGTTATTTTATCTATATTTTTTGTTTGTCTGCTATTTACCTTTTCTTGTTAAGCAAATGACTTTATTTCAAAAATATTTCTTGGAATTTACAAGTCATTGCATTACTAGTGTTTGAACGAGTACTCATAATTTGCTTTATTTGGTTTATTTGTTGGGCAATACTTCTGATTTTGGATGGCATGTTCCGCTGATTTTAGCAAATGTAACATTCAATTGTGATGTATGCTGGTGCATACTTTAGTGGGTTGTGCCTTATGTAACGGATAATTTTAGCACAGTATAGGAACAGGGGATTTATCGTACGGAGTAGTGGCTTGACGTCCTTCAAATATATATTTAATCGTCTTTTATTCAAACGCGATTGCATATTGTACAGGTTTTACGAACTTTGTAATTATCTAGTTCCTAACAATAAAATAGCTGTTATAGAAAATGACCAGAGAATTACATCGTTTTTTATTTTGCTGCGCACGGGTAACGTGCTTTAAATTGTAGGAACCAGCACTACGTCCCATGCTGTGAACACGGATCTAATCTATATCACAATGTGGGCGTGTGCCACTTCCTGTTTGTCGAATTGCCCATTTCTTTACCTTGTAAACCCTTTTTGCGAGAGTGATGTATCCCGAAGCGACCAGCCTACCTTTGTTCTCATGCTGGTTGTTCATGGCAAACTACGTAATGTGTATGGTAATGTGTGAGCTATTTGGGTAACTCTATAGCTGAAAAATTGTTTGAATGTTTTGTGATCTGGATTTGAACACTTTTATCGATGAATACATGTTAGGGGCTTCGTGGGGATATATTAACATTCAGTTGTAACTATCTCCTAGACGCTTTAGTTGCAATTATTCTTAAAGTGATTTCTATTTCGCTCTTTCTCTCTCTCTCTCTATCTATCTATCTATCTATATATATATATATATATATATATATATATAATGTGTGTGTGTGTGTATGTTACCAGGACGTCCTACATTGTTCGGTCGTAAAATAGGCTTAAATATGATATTACGATTAATACAGAGTTCGTATTTATTATTATATTATATTAGACCCAGTTTACAGTAACGGTTCAAAAATTAACAAAAAAAAAATGGCTCGTTCACCACCACCGAGAGTCGAAACCAAAACGCTTAGCTTACAATTTATTTCTTCCTCTACCCTTAATGTTTGAGCTAAGAAAACATATTTGCTGCAGTGCTAAAAATTAAAACATGAACCAATATCTAATACCTTAGGCATGCGTTTTTGTTATGCCGGCAATGGACCTTCACCTGGCAAATTTCATATTTTTTTTTATATATAATATAAATTTCGCATGGGCTCCGTCACATTGTAATTGAAGTTTCATGTCTTTAGACTAAAAACACTACGAGAAGTTTGGCAGACAATATGTTTGAAACAAAAAAATATATACGTATACATCAATATATATGGAAAGAGGTTGTGGTTACTATAAAGTTTTTTTTACGCAAACACTACACAATTATAAATCATGTGCAATAACTACAATAATATAATTAGACGTAATAGTTAACTAAAGATAATCATCTCATGAAAAAAGCGAAAAAAATATATTAAGGAATTAATTAAAATAAATGAGTAAAAGAATATGCAAATTAGCTAGATCCGTTTCTTGTGAATCCAATTCCAAGACCCATATATCAGAAAGTTGTATATTCTTTTTAAATAAAGATAAGATTTAAATAAATAGATATAATATGAATATTATATGAATATCAATGCACAAATGAACAACAAATTTATAGGGGGAAATAATGTTAATTGGTTATAGGTATTAGAATATATATATATATATATATATATATATATATATATGTTCTAATAACTATAACAAATTAACATTATTTAATCATGACCGACGTAACAACAAAAAAACGTGTCTTCTTTTGTTAAACTATAGTGTCTGCTCAAAATTCTGCATCTGTTCCCAAAAACGAAATAATGCACACTGAGGACAACTGGGTTTAGACTGAGCGAAAAGTGGAGATAACTAAGTGAGATCACCATATTATTCAGTATAATCCGACCTATTTAATAGCATTTTATAAATAAAAAAATAAACGAGTGAGAAATTCGTGGTCAAATATCTGCTAAAGTAATATTTCTCCAACTTATCTTGTAAATAAAACTAAATTCAAACATAACATTCTTAATAGGTGTCCTGTAGCCACATTTTTGTATAGATTATCTTCTATGTAAGAAAGCACTTAACGAAAGTAACGGAATATTTACTTACCCAAGGAAATCATGGCACCAAGTGGTCTCTCTCTGCTGAATACTAAATGCTATTCCCGATCGCCGTTGAATCTATTGCAGCTTATAATACATTGCTTGTTTTTAGAATTTACAACTTACATTTATGTACTTGATGAAGCATTTGTTTACATCGGACAACAAATATTTGCTAAAACTTCCGCGCAGTGACATCTACAAAATTAATTACAATCATGTTACAGATCTATTTCATACTATTTGAATAACTCTAGTGTTTTACTAAGTAGTTCATCTTTCACTTCACTGATCCACAGGACTCGAAAAGTGATGGATAAAGTAGTTGGTAAAATTTAGTGGTAAGACAGTCTTCTTGAGGGTCGAGGTTCAAATCTCAATGCGAGCCGATATAAAAATACAATTGCATATTACAGAGGGCTTGTACCTATTCATTGATTAGGAAGCGAGAACCTGCTACCCCTGTGGATTAAATAATGGGTCACTTTCAAAATTCAGTAGTAATTCCTGAGTTCAGGGGAAAAGTTCTCGAGGTCGGCAGGCAACATCGACCTAACGGTTGTAAAAATAACACAAGATGTAAACAGTAGATCAAATAATCTGAATTATCAGTATATCAGTGTTCATCTCATGAATCCATAACTATACAGACCTATTAATTTCATCTTTATTTTCCATCTACCAGCGTTGCTTAAGTGTCACACATTACACATTCAAACCATAAGGGATCTAATACATTTGGACTGCTAACAAGCTAACTGATAATCAATTGATCCCTACTACACAACTAAAGTATGTTATATATCTTATTTAATCGACAGATAGAAACGTCATGAACCGTGGGGAGCGTATTTATAGTATACAAAATAATTTGCCAGTCAGTGGTAATTTAACTACGTATTTGCGAGAGGTATTGTATCTATAATCTTGTCATTTTGTGAACAGTGGATATTGTTTATAACAGTGCTGCTCTATAAAAGATCTGGCAGTATATCATTTACAAATATCATTATATACAAGGGTCGTTGCAAAAGTAATTCTTCTAATTTATATTCAGCAGGAATAGACCCAAAAAATTATAATTTGCATTGTTACGAATACTGAACTGATGCATTTATGCTGTGACAGTTTCCTTTTTTTCTGTCGCAATTATTTAAGTTGTGAGAGTCTAAGATTTCCAAAGACGCACGCAGAAGAAGAGTTGTGTCATTGAATTCTTCGCAAAAGTGCATTATGAATAATTGTGACTATGTATAGAAATAAATTAATATAGAACGGAAACAGGAAATATATATGTACAGATATACATATTATTTATATATATATACACATATATACATACACACACATACACACACACATATATATATATATATATATATATATATATATATATATATATATATATATATATATATATATATATATATATATGGAAACATGTAAACAGTTCGCTGGATCTCAGCTCATGATTTCGGCTAGACCAGCACCAATCCCTAGCCAGAGATGTAACCTAAAAACATCTAGTTTATTGTTGGCAGTTATAACTTTCACCTTATGAGACCTGTGGCCGTAAATGTCCCCATCAAATGCCTATTTATATAAACACTTGCCCACCACTGTTAAAGTGCTCGACATGCTTGCTTATTTACTAACAAATAAGCAGAGAGATTCCCATAACGCTAATTAAGCAGCGGGTGAAATCATTTCACGACAATACTCTACCCAAGATCTTAAAATATAGTAATCCACATGCATACTGTATCGCTGTATCACTACACATATGTGTGCACCCATGTGGGTACATGCGCGTACACTATAAGGACCTGTTTTTTCTAGAAGTTGGAATACAATATATAAAAGGCTGCTAAGAGAATCGCTAAGATTTTTCTTATTCTAGTGTGTAAAAATGTAGTTCTTGTATGTTTATGTGTTTTATTTCAGACCAGTAGTAAATATTTTTTTCTTATGTTAGTGTAATGAATTGATGAATTATAATTCTTTTATTTTATGGGAGTGTACTTAAGGTATACTATGATAGAAATGTCACAAAATTAAACAATTTTAAATATATCAAAAGCATTAAAAATGTAATAAAATGATGGTAGACCAGCAGCAACTTTTTCGTATAACACTGAGAATTCCCTCCAAACAATAGACACAAAGATACCATGTAATATTTATAAAATAAATTATTAGAAAATGCAGAAACCATTTGTGCTGGTGTTTTCCTATACATGATAAATCCTACTAAACTGAGAGATTTTTGTTAGAAAATGTGGTATATAAATAGGGAACAATTCTGCGTGTCCATGTACATGCGAACTGGAAGCATTTAGTTTAATTGATGTGCATTATTGCAGTGCGATTTGAAATAAAACTGTCAGTCACCGCGCTTTTAGTAAGAAAAGAAAAAAACAAGATCTAAAATAGAAAGATTGTCGTATAAATTGTATTTTGAAATGCTGAAACTATTCGTATTCATCTCCTTTACTTTATTGAGAATTACTCTAATAATGTACTTATAACTTTGTTCCGAATAAGTATATGAAAATGCTGAAACTGTTCAGTTTCGTTATATCTAATTCTACTTGTTTGCGCGCGTATATGTTAACGGCCAATTTTCACAAACTCTACACATTAAATTAGGCTGCATTCCGACGGTAACGTGTCGAATGTTGTCTTCTTAATGTGTCTGTTTTTTAAGCATAAACATGGGAGTAAAATCCTAGAAACATGGTGACAAGTTGGCAGATCCATTTAGTTAAATTATTCGTTTATCAAGTATCCTATAATGATTTTCAAAATAAATTTGCACAATGTTAAATCACGGCTCAGGTGTCTGTCATCTCATGATGGATTTCTAAACCAGACTCAAAATAACCAATAGTTCCAAGTCTACAATTAACGTGAATAGAGTTTTTAATTTTCATATCGCCGCCTTTTCAAAGTATCCTATATATGCATAGTGTTGTCCCTATTTAAAAACCTATGTGAAGATTCCGAACAGGAAATTGGAAAGAATTACAACTTGCCATTATATTGGTGTCAGTAGCTAATGGAAATTGTAAAGACCCGGGAAAATAGTAGAGAAGGTGGAGGAGGAGGACTATGTCCAAGAAAAGAGAGTAATAACGTTATGCGTAGCAAGCGTAGCAGGTGCGCACATTGCCTACTTATGATATATTGCAGCGTTTCTTGAAGATGAAAACGAGGCAATTTGTTAGCAAGAAGATATTTGCATAATACGTGAGATGAAAATAGATAATCGCCTAAAACGTGCAACAGAATCAGTTTGGAAGAAGAGACATCAAGAAGGGAAGGAATATATCGCTAGAAAAATAAATGAAAAGAAGTAAGATCTGATGGAGAATTGACTTATAAATCATCATTAGTTATGAATACTTGGAGGTTGTTTCAGCAAATAACAAAACTGTGAGATGCTGATAGTAAATAAACAGGAGAAATAATTAATGCAGAAAACAAAAGCCGGAAACATTTTTTACACGGTGGTCACACTTATCAAGGCCCGGAAGCCACTCAGGGATAAGGGTGATTGCAAGTACAGTACGTTAGTGTGGAGATTTGATGAAGTGTTTGCTTAAGGGGGCGGTTCATTAGGAATTAGTTAACGTTGTTTACGTTGGACTTGAAGACATCCAAGTTGTAGTCAGGTGGGAAGCAGGCAGACGAAACAGAGTTCCACAGGCGTGCAGTTCTAAGAAAGAAGCTTTGTTCATGGAATCCACGTTTTGATTTAGGCACATATAAAGAGTGGGGGAAATTTTTCACAGTGGATTCAGCTAGACGGGTGTTTTTCGTGAAAGATTGGCGAGGGGGGACTAGAGATTGGAGTTCAGGCGAGCACCTGCCATGCAAATAATAATAAAACAAGGATAGGCTCGCAACGTCTCTTCTGTGGGAGAGAGGTTACAGGGTAGAGAAAAGGGCATCCCCCACTAAGGCACGAAGTCTATTTTTATTTACTTGTCTGTACAAGAATAACTCTATTCACTTAGCTATCTCTGTTAAATATTAGAATTCTAAAGTTAAGCAACAAATGGGCTTGGCCATTATTAGATGGGTAACTACTTGGGATTACAGAATGCTTTATGTCGATCACGATGAAGGAAATTGATGGAAATATATATTAGCAAAATTCCTGGTGGTTTATATTGTTTTAGCATTTTTTATGTAATTATCCGGGAATGGTGTGATGGTTTTAGTAGTGCATAGTAGAAGCATAATCATATTAATTTTAAGCATGCTCCTTAGTTATCTTTTGGCCGTTTGGTTGGAGAAAGTAATGCCCGTTTTTAGGTTAAAAAAGTATGTGAAATTGTTTCATATATGTATTTAAATTACTCGTCTTATTGTAGGTAAACTTATTTTAAATATGCGTTTTATATTACCCGTCCTTGCAAAGATAAAATTATTTTATATACATGCTGTAAATTACCTACCCTAGTTAAGATACAATCATTTCATGCGTGTAATACCCGTCCTAGGTAGGTAAAATATTATTTTGCTCGAAATAGCAAATGATACATAGACATTAAAAATTCATCTCTCCTAAGAATAACAAATATATTCAAAATCAAATTCAACTTCTAATTGTTTATACGATCTCGGGCAACGCCGGGTAGTCCCGCTAGTACATAAGAAAAGTCAAAGTAATTCTCACTCCTCCACTCAATTCCACTCACACCCTTATCCAGATGAATGTGCATTATCAAATCGTGGTAGAATCTCTAATACATTTTCTAGAATAATAATACATTGAATACGATTGATATCTTACCATTATCAATGTATTTTACTTTTAATTGGTCTACACTACTTTGGTCGGAATTTGGATGACAATCCCATCCTCATTCAGGATAATACTCATATTCACACAGCTTGCAATTGTAAGAGGTTCCTGGAAGAGCATGATATTCCGTGTTTGGATTGGCCTGTACAATTTCCAGAACTCAGTCTTATCGAAAATGTATGGCATTACATCAAGCAATAGTTACGCAATGATACAATTTCAAGTTTGGAAGAACTTTGGATACAAATTAAAGAAAAGTGCGATGCCCTTTCCCCGGAGTGTTGCTGCAGTCCAATTCAAGGAATTCCCAAAAGATTGCAGGCTGTCAAATTGCAGAAGGGTTATGCTACAAAATAATAACTAGTTCATTGTGTTCCTGTTGTATTTGTGTTGCATTAATCTCCTGAAATTACATTTAAATAACAATTTTCCCCCGTGCGGACTTTCTTTTTGCCTCCATAATTTGAAGTTATTTTTTTATTAAATTGACGTTGACACTAGAATGTTTCAATTAATAGTCAAATATGAACAGGTAAAATTATAAAAGAATAAAAGGCCAATCAAATGAGACATATTTTTTTTTAACAATTACATTAGATTTTGCTTAAATTTGAAGATTTTGAAAAATATACAAATGCGGACTTTTTTTGCCGCCTGTATATATATATATATATATATATATATATATATATATATATATATATATATATATATATGCCACTCTCTTCTCGCATTATTTTAGACATTGATAAATTTCTTTGACTTGCAGTATAATATAAGAAGCGGCTACTTCTTTACTAGAAAGTACATTTGTACATTCATTCAATTGCTATAATATTTTTAATATTGTTTCTATAATGTTGGATTAGTTAGATTGCAGATAATGTAGAGTAACATGTTCACTGCAATATCAAATAGGGGCATATTCGAATGACTGTTTCAGGCAGCATTATCATCAAGGTTTAATTTATAGTCTGACTAATTAAATCTGTCTGGTACTCCTTTTACGTTGGCCACTATTTTTTAAGCTTTTATCTAAGCATTTAGTTTTAAGTATATCTGCTTAAGAGGCAGATTTATTACTCCTTTAGAACTTTATTTAGCTAAAGATGGTTCCTTGATGAGATGAGCCATTTGGTGAAAATCCATGGATGAAGGAAAAACTTAAAAATCATGAATAATTTATATCGTGTACGTTTTTAATTTACTTAATTTAACTCCAACTATATATTTATATATATATATATATATATATATATATATATATATATATATATATATATATATATATATATACAGTGAAATGCAAAAGTATTGGATACATTACATTTTTGTTCATAACTTTAATTAAGGTTCAAGATTTTACCTCAAATTAGTTCAGTATATTGCTATTACTTTTCTAACTAAGGTTTGAGGTAGTAATTACAAAATAAAAGTTTTAAAAGTTTATATTAAAGGAAAAAATATAAATTAACTAACTCAAAAGTATTGGATACATTGATTTAATATTCTGTTGCATAGCCTTTATTGCTTTCAACAGCTACCAATCGCTTTCCATGGTTGTACACATATTTTTACAAATGTATGCAGGTATTTTACGCCATTCTTTTTGCAGAACAGTTCTAGTTGTTGAATTTTCTTTTGGATTCCTCTTGGGAAAATTGATCCTCAATATTTTCCAAAAATTTTCAATTTGGTTGAGGTCTGGAGACTGACTCGGCCAAATAAGACGTCAGTTCCGTTATTTCTAAGCCATTCTTTAATTAGTTTGGCAGTATGCTTGGGATCATTGTCCTGCTGCAACACGAAATTGCTATTATGTCTCAACAAATCAGCAGATTTCTCGATGTTATTCTCCAAAGTTTCTCTGTCAATACGTCCATTCATTCTGCCATTTATGATTTCTAGTTCACCAGTACCTTTGGATGAAAAACACGCCCATGCTATAATCGAACCACCGCCAAACTTTACTCTAGGAATGATATTCTATTTGTTATAAACGCTGCAATTTTTACACCATACATGGGTTGCTGTGTTTCTTCCAAAATTTCGATTTTAATTTCGTCTGGCCAGATTACCTTGTTCCAAAATTCTTGGGGCTGTTCCCCATATGTTTTACATAATTAAACGTGATCTGACATGTTTAAGCTTCAATAATGAAACTTTTCTTGGGGACCTTGATACAAAACTTTCACGATTTAGAACTCTGATTGTATCCTTGCTCACATTAATCCCAGCTTCTATTAGGCCGGTTTGAATGTCGCCACGAGTAAGAAAAAGTGTTTTTTTTTTGTACCTTCCTGTTTACCCACCTAGATTTTTTTTTCGTTTATTTTCCTTGGCCGACCACATCTTGGAAGATTTGTAACAGCTTCACGAGGGTGTTTAACCTTCCTAATAACGTTTCCAACTGTACTAAATAGTAGATACAGTTCCCTTGATATTATTCGATACCCTTTTCCTTCTTTGTGCTTATCAATGAGTTTTTTTTTACAAATGTCTATTAACAACTCTTTAGTTTCAGGCATTTCTATAAATGAACTGGTTGACTTTGAAGGAGTGAGCCCAAACTGGAAGAATTTTATAAAATTATTTTAATATAAAGCGCTCTGATTGGCCAGTGATAACTCGTTTGCATTATTGCAACACGCTAAGCAAAAGTCATTTAAATTTATTTAAAAAAAATGTTTTTTTAAGTGTATCCAATACTTTTGCGTTTGTTAATTCATATTTTTCCTTAAATATAAACTTTCTAAACTGTAATTTTGTAATTACTACTCTAACTATGATTTAGAATAGTAATAGGAATATACTGACCAAATTTTAGGTAAAAGATTGAGCCCTAATAAAAGTTATGAAGAAAAATGTAATGTATCCAATACTTTTGCGTGGCACTGTATATGTATGCATGCATATACTAGTTTTATAATCTATATTCCCCGCGAAATGTTAAAAAGTACAAACATATTTTATTGAAATAACTCCAACCAACACATAAAGCAATTTGATATAAAGCGCTAAAAAGATCCTACTGCTGGTCAAAAACTATTAAATGAGTTTTGTTTGACCGGTAGAGTCTGACCTCATATCTTTTTCTCTCGTTGTCGGAAACAGCTTTTAGAATGTGAGAACTGAAGAACAAAACAATAAAGGAGGCGAGAATTGTGCTACTGAAAGTTAAAATATTGTCGTCAGAGAAGAGTGAATTATTTTATTTATCTCTTGGTTTCTCTATTTAGTTTCTTTTTGTTTTGTCGAAGTTTTTCTTGGTTTCCCTTTTTTGGGACATTTTTTTGAGTTCTCTAGTATTATCCGTTAAAACAAAAATAAAAGGAAGAAAATACATAACCAATTATTAATAATGTCATCGCGCCCAGTATTATTACAATTATATGTATATATATATAGGCATCACCACATTATAAAGGCCAAAAGGCCACTCGAGGATAAAGGTAAAAGAGTGTACGGTAGAAATTGGGCAATATAATAATCAATTCGGTAAATTTGTTAACTTATATGGAACGGCTCATCAAGAACTTGTTTACGTTAGACTTGAAGACAACCATATTGTAGTCAGCCGGAAAGCAGGAAAACGGAAGACAATTCCACGGGCGTGCAGTTCTAAGAAAGAAGCTTTGTTCATGGAAACTACGTTTAGGTGTAGGCACAGATAAACGAGTGTTTCTTGTGAAAGTTTGGCGAGGGGGGACCATAGACTGAAGCTCAGTCGAACACTTTCCATGAAAATAAGGATACATCAGAGGCAAACTTGCAACATCTCTTCTGTGAGATAGAGGTTGCAGGAAAGAGAAAAGGACATCTCCTACGAGGATACGAAGTCTATTTTGAACTCTATCAAGGCGGGACAAGTCTTTTCTAGCACCTCCTGCCCAGATGTGGCAACAGTATTCCATCCTTGGACGAACCTGAGATTGATTTTGCGCTACGAAACAGATAGTCAAGAATTGTAAATGTAGACTGAATTAAAGGAATAAATTATAAGATGGTCAACATCATGAACTTTCGAATATAGTCCTTGTCATATATTAACTATATTGCTCTGTAATTACATTGCATTCTTTAATAAGTATTGGAGTACATTATAAGGAAATAAAATATATTTCCACAGATATATATATAGATATATATTATTATTATTATTATTATTATTATTATTATTATTATTATTATTATTATTATTAATAATAATAATAATAATAATAATAATAATAATAATAATAATAATTGTAGCAGCGTGTGAATTCGGCTTTTGTATTTAAATTATGTTTAAATCATTAATATCAATTTTGCTACTTTGGCACACTAAACCTGCATTACGGAACTAATTTTTTAAATTATTTTTATAAATAATATGATATACACATATACGCGTTTCTTTCTAATTTGTGTTTGGCTAGAATCGAAGTTGCAACTTCATTGTGTATATATGCTGGTGTGTTAGCAATGGCTAAGTAGTTTAGTCTGAAATATGTACAGATTTCATCACTTATAATATTAAGTTAATTTTGTGGTTCTTATTCGCGAAAGCATTGACCGAACGCCGTCTTTTTTTTATTAAAATTCATTGATATAAGTGGAAAAACGTCTTCCACCTTTTTTACATAAATGCCTGCATCACCTCGCACATTGTGATGGGACTTTTTCTATTTATTAGTTATAATTTTATTATGCACATAATGTTATCTATATAAGTTCCATCAAAAGGCGTAACACACAAAGACACAACTCTCTCTCTCTCTCTCTCTCTCTATATATATATATATATATATATATATATATATATATATGTATATATATATATAATGGCATATTTTCAATAAAGTGAATGGAAGCATATTTTAAACATACATCATTTTAATAAACCGAACTTTTATGCACAACACATCATATATATATATATATATATATATATATATATATATATATATATATATATATATATATATATGAAATCTCTGAAATATTTACAGGCGGTAAAGTTTAAAACAAAGTAGAACGACTCGAGTATGCACTTGTAATCAATTTACAAAATTTAGAATACATTTTGTTTTCCTTGTTGTAAAAACGTACTCCCCGACAAGTAAAACACTTAATCGACGCACGTTATTTTATACGGTAAATTGAGCCATTTACTAAACTCTGCATTCCACGCACACACATCCGTTGCTGAAAAGTGAAATGAGCAAACGGCGTTCTGTTTAATACTTGTGAAAATCCCCGCTGGATTTTCATGGCGCAAATCGTCCCGATGTCACGACATCTACTTAATATGCATGGCTTACGTTGAAATTTTATTGGTTATTTTTCACTGACGGCGCCTCCAAGGGGCACGATGTAATAGAAAAAAGTGAAATGTGCGTGGAGTAACGATGAACGGAATGAAACATGAAAAGATGTAGAGAGAGAGAATGTTCGAATTAGAAATTGAAAGATGGTGAAGATAAAGCGAAGAGGAAATAGTACTAAATAAAATGTGATTAAATGTGTGTATATAAAAGAGAATTAAGGAGAGTGAGAGAAAGAATGCGATTTAGAAACAAAATATGGAGTTGAGGATGATACAGAATGGAACTATAAAACTGTCACTTTAAAAAGGCAGGATAATTCCATTTCCGTTTAGTGAAAACCGGTGTTCCTTTCCTCTTGCAAACAATCTACTACTTGGCCAGTTCTGTACAAATCCTAAGAGCGACAGGAGCTTTCGATCACGTCTAAAAGTGGCACAATGTTCAACGAGCGAGATCGGAGATGCGCCGCTCTACTTTACCGATTCACGTTAAGACAGCAAGACCATTGCCACCAAAATACATCACTGGATCGCAATGAATAATAGGGACATGTCCAGCCACGGTTATGATATTTTGTGTTGTTTCAAGTGAGGACCAACTCATGCCAACTTACATCTTCGAAATCAGCTTGAAAGTCAACGCCAAAGTGTACCTGGATGTTCTGAAGAGTGAGGTGATTCTCTGGTTCATTCAAAGTGCCACTGGCACACCCTGGGTGTGGCAATATTACTCCGGGACGATACAAAAGTTTAAGGAGTCACAGTCTTTAGAAGGAGTGTTACGATTTTGTACTCTTCTCTCATTGGCTTACCTCCTCTCATGACCTGTACCCGCTAAACTACTTCCTTTGGTCATACGTCGAGAGCATCATCCACATAACCTCCCACAATACGAAATCCTGATTGCCGCCATCCGCCGAATATTCGCCAAGCTCGCACCGGTGCTTATGGGAAACGCATGGTCTCGGTTTTGGATCCGTATCGAGGCGCTGATTGAGACTGATGCGGGCTACATTGAATAGATGTCAGCTCTACTATGTAATCAAGTTACCTGAATTGATTTTTCAGTGAAAGTTTTAAAATATAGCTAAAGTGTTGTTTTGTTTAGGCGACACTTCTATCGCTCTAGCTTGTATTTTAAGAGATTTTAAGGATGACGGAATCAGGTAAATGAAAAAAAAAATGAAGGAATAAGAAATAAATGTGACTGAAATGGAAATAATATAAATATCTACTTATATATAAAAAGAACTATGTGAGTTCGTTGATTATGGATCGACAATGACGTGGTTGATTTGAAAATTAAATACACAAATGTAATTTATATGTCTTGGCATGTTCTTATGTTTATTACTGGAATTCCTTCGATAAGTATTGAAAATCAATAATCGAGAAAACCTGATTAAAGGACGAACAGTCCGATTTTGATTATTTTATATAGCATAATATCACAAGTTCGTTTTTTCACTGAACAGGGAGAAGGGGCTTGCGTATAAAATCCAGATGGTGTTATTTGCTAAGACGGGGCGCGTTCGAAATTAATGTTTCATCCCAGAGAATAATTGAGCAATAATTCAAGCCATTATATAAAAATAAATCTATATATCTATAAAAGTGAACGTGTCTGTGTATCTGTGTATCTGTGTGTCTGTGTACATTTCCTTACGCAATAACTCTGTCAATTTTTAGTCTACAGACTCGAAATTTGATATAGAGGTTACTGAGATTTGGGAAAATCGATGTGATCGGTTTTTGGCCAGAAATTTGGCGATTAAGGGGGCAAACTTCAACGCTTTGACCTTTGAGAACGGTATCAAACTCCTCCGACTATTTTAGGTTTACGCACTTGAAATTTTAAATATAGGTTCCTTGGACATGGATCTAACTTAATAACTTGATTTGAGTCTAAAACAATAAATTTTAAGAGGTCATTATAGGGGTCAAAGTTTAAAAAAATTGACCTCTGCGGTCTCTTCCAAATTTCTGGTCTAAATATTTGACATTTTACATAAAGGATATTCAGAGATAGGGCAAGCTTTTTCATCAGTTTGGGTCGAAAATTTTTAGTTACAAATATATAAATGTATGTATGTATGTATGTTTGAATGTCTGCCTTAAACTTTCGAGGGGGCGGATTTTACCAAGATCGGTACAGTTTTAAATTTGGACCTTTCATACGACAAATATCGAAATATTGGCTAAAAACATTAATATTTCCCTCTTCAACTAGGCACTTTTCTACAGGGGGGGTCACTTTTTTCGCCGATATTTTTGAAAGTTATCCTCTCCTTTAGATTGTCTAGCCTTACTTTTAAAAAATGTTGCTTCCGGTTTGGCGGTGATCGTGACAGCATAAACGTTAGGTTTTACCCCGTTCCTTTCCTCCTTTGCGGTACGGGTTCGAGCATGCCTTCCTACTACCACTTTTTTTTGTTGAACATACACATCCAAACACCCGGGCAACGCCTGACTGAAATGCTAGTTTATAATAATTTTGTGGACATTCCGCACACTGCACTGTGATGAGTTCTCGACTTGAGCATGCAATTATTCGATGTCTTTAGATTGCATTGCAGCAATAGAAGGTTTTAAACATACAACTATACAAGAGTCATAATTCCTTATTTTCATTTAATAAATATGTAACTTTGTTACAACTCGAGAATCTATCTAGCTGAGGATTACATTTGCAAGTGCTAAATATATTTAATAACATGAAAATGTATTAATTTCATTCGTTTTAAATACATCCAACCATACAAATGAACAAAATAAACGTTACTTGAAATGTAATTTGAAAAAAAATCAAACTATGAAAACCGTTCATAGAATTTTAAGTAAGAGAAATCAGGTGAATTTTATAAAACCGGAAATTAACAAATAATCAAATCAACGTAAACATCACAAAGTAATTTATTTTGGACAACAGAAGTGGAAAAGTTTTTATATTTAAAGAAAAATAATTTAATAAAACATTGACGTATTTAAATATTAATAATTCCATTCGAATCGAACAACAAAAAATCGGGAATTATGGAGTTATGCGTTATCTACTTGGTCGCTTTATATTATTCTATTTACCTAAACACCCACGTATATATATATATATATATATATATATATATATATATATATATATATATATATATATATATATGTATACAGCGAAACACTATTGTATGTAGATGTGTCTATATATATATACATATATATATATATATATATACACATACAGCGATGTGTCTAGAGAGAGAGAGAGAGAGAGAGAGAGAGAGAGAGAGAGAGAGAGAGAGAGAGAGAATAAATGACAAAAAGTTATATTCCAAAATTCATGATGTTGGCCATCTTATAATGTATTCCTTTAAATCAGTTGACTTATACAATAAATGATTACAATACAATAAATCAACTGATTTAAAGGAATAAATCATAAGATGGTCAACATCATGAGTTTTGGAATATCACTTTTTGTCAGTTATTCTATATATTGCTCTGTAATCACATTGACCTTCGTATATAAGGATTGATATAAAATAAGAAAATATATTTCTACAGAAATATATATATATATATAACTATATATATATATATATATATATATATATATATATATATATGTGTGTTGTTGTTGTTCCTTCTTATGAAACTGATTTTTAATTTAATTAAAATTTGATTTTTAAATTTTAAAAAATTTTTTAAATTTTAAATTATAAATCACATTACTTAATATATATATATATATATACAAAGGGAGAGAGAAGTGAAATATATATATATATATATATATATATATATATGTATATATATGGAAAGTGGGAAAAAGGAATATATACCTTGATCACTTGTTAGTCCCTATTTTAAGAAATGATCACGATGATTAATTTAAAAGTCAACACGTAAGTAAAATGTCTGTAATCATTTAGTGTGTTTGTAACGTATAACTTAATAGCAAACAATACGATAGAATTTAAAAAATGCTGCAATTATGGCCTGATAATATTTATCTTAATATTCAGGTTTTAATATTCGTGTTACAATTTTGATGTAGAAATTCGTATACTCAGGGTGTTGGAAATGCTAACATTATAAGCGTGGATTCATTAAAGAAGGTTTATGTTTATAAGAGAATTGTCCAGTGTATATTATTTTTGTTTATCTGTTTTAAAAAATATTTGTAAAAATGTTTTCTCGCTTTGATATGAACTTTATCAGATATTGCGATGACTGGAGTGAATCTTAATACATTTATAATATTTGTCTTTATCAGGGTTTCTCAAACACTTTTAGGTCATTGCCTTTTCTAGAAGTACCCGACTTGCCAGGATCCTCTTATTATAAGTTTTATAAATGTGCAGTAATAAAATAAAAATCAGCGATGTATCTTAAAATCAAAAATATAAATCACAGCCGAGAAACATAAATTAGTGTCCTTTATTAATGCTTATTTATTATTGAAGTATTGAGATTAAATCTATATAATGTATCTTCTGTTTTGCTACAAACCATCAATACGGCTCAAGACACATCACATATCGGCTTCATCATCCAGCCTGTTTCTTGCTTTTGATATTATCACGTGGAGTGCCGTTAAATCAGTTTTGAAGAGGTAAGTGAATGAGAAAGGAATGCAAACTTTCAGAGCAAACTTGCTTATCTTGGGGAAAAAGCAGTGATTATTATGGCTCAATAGTTATAACGGTGGAGCCGTTGCGTTTTTTTTTTGTTGTTTTTTTTTCGCACTTCCTATTCTGCTGTAGTGTTGATGAATCCCAAGAATTCTTCTTGAATCTCATCAGGAAGAGTATTCCTGCTCAATGCGAAAGGAATACAAGCGTCATCTAAACAGTTTTCATTTTGATCAAATATCATTATGAAAATAGCGTTTGAAATATCCTGGGGTGGAAAACCAAGTGTTTCTTGTTTTCTTTTTTTTCATTTTAGAAAGTACCTCTTCTCCGATGACTCATTTCAGACGTGGAAAGAAAGTCATATGTTCTTTTCAGATAGTAACTTATAAATTAAAGGTCCCGGTATGCAACTTCGATCTTCGTCGGTAAATATTTTAAATCACTTATAATTTGATATGTTCCTCATCGATTTTCGTGATAATTTGTTAGTTTACGTTTTGAAATGCGATAATCACGTTGGTATCATTTTATAAAACGTGAAATTGAATCTTTTTAGTCTGTGCAATAATATCAACTTACCCATAACAGTCTACGGTTTACAGTAGATACACGTCGCCATTAAAGGGAGCTGACGTCACATCCGGTGACACGACTAAGCGTTTTTTCAAGATCAAAGTGTAGTATCTGTTCTTCAGATGCTGCACTTCCATTTCTTGTTCTCTTTCGGCGGAGGAGAAATCCTTCACGACTGAGACAATTTTTATTTTTGCACCTTTTCTCCACGTTAAAAAAACGACCCTGGTGTCTAACTCTGTCCCGTGGGGAGGCATAGTAAATAGGTAGATTAAATTATATAGAAAAAAAAAACGTTAAAATGTCACTAAATTTTTCGACCCCTCCCCTACACAAAACTAGCTAGCTGACCGACTTAGATTTGACCGTTTTGCCCAAATATTGTTCATCCGAAAGTCTGAACCTTCAAGTGATTCCAAATTTGTCAAGTTTGGTTGGGTCAGTCGAAAGTGTTTGGCGATTATACAAACACACACACACACACAAAAGTAAGTAGAACTTGTAATTGGTCCTGAAGTCAATAAAATTCTGAATGCATCTTCTAAATAAGCAAGAATAAATTTGAATAAATCTTTTTTACATTCAGTGGCATTTCACGAAAATCCAGGTATTACTTCCCTATGGCTAACAGGTGATCTCTCTATGAGCTGCATAACTATTCGAATATTCTAGTAAAGTTCTCTTCTACTTCTCAAAAACTGCATTAGAAGTAAAGTTGGCCACATTATTTTCCTCTCCCCAATTGAATATTTAAATATGTTATATTATATATGTGTTCTCTCTTGGTTTTACTGGATCCTGAGACAAGAACTCCTCTAGTGTTGGGGAGCATCAAACTTTGTACTGTTACTTGAAATAACATAACTTGGAGACAGTGCACCATTCTGCGTAAAAAAGCCAGAGTAAGTTGCCTATTGTGAGTATACATTATCTGTGCCGAGAATACTATGTGATTCTGGTTATTTAGTAACGGTTTACTTACAGTGAAAGTATCCCCCATGATAGGCTGTACTGACATACCTCTGTACTGAGATAACTCAAACACACAAAATAGTGCATAGTAGGCATTCAAGTTCTATGCGGTAAGCATTTAAGTTCTTTTCCAGTATGCATTCAAGGTCTCGTTAGTAAACATTCAAATTCTCTTTAGAAGGAATTCAACTTTTATATTGTAGGCACTTGAAGTTTTCCTAATATGAATTCAAGTTGTCTCCTGAATGACCCCATAAATGTCCTTAAACATGTGAACCGTTTACTCCCATTGAGCTTTCAGAATTGAAACATTTTTTTAATTACATATTTACCCCAAACAAGGCAAATTGCCACTTTGGTGTAGCGGGCTACTATCAGGGGCAACAACTACTGGGGTACTATGTAGGGATTTGGGCAGCAAGATGTCGGTTCACGTTACACTTGAACTTCTGCACGTCAGTACTGTTGGGGAAGCAGAGACCTGGAATGGAATTCCAGAGTCTAGCGGTTCTGGGGAAGAAACTACTGGAGTAAAAAGATCTTTTACATATAGGGATCTCTACAGTGTGGGGGGGATTTAGCAGCCTGTCGGGTTTGTCGAGGGTGTCTACGTCGTGGGGGCACAAGTGATTGCAGTTCCTCAGAGCATTCACCACTAAAATACTTGTAGAAAAGGCAGAGGGATGCAACATTTCGTCGATGGGACAGAGGCTGAAGCTTAGATGCCAGTTCAGGGCCTATCAGGTTTGCGACTCTCTTTTGAACCTTGTCAAGGAGCGAGAGACTAGAAGCAGGTGCACCAGCCCAGATGTGACAGCAATACTCCATACATGGGCGAATGGTGGCTTTATAGAGGTACAGGATACTTTCGGGTGTTAGTAGTTGTCTAGCACGGTAGAGAGCGCCCACCTTTCTTGCAGCGGCCCTGGCAATGCCTTCAATGTAATTGTTCCAACTCATATTTCCTGTGAACGTTAGGTCAAGGAGTTTGAAAGATGTACTCTCAAGTAAAGAGTCGTTGGTCATTGCTATGGGTGGTAGAGAGGGTTTCTTGTAATTATTGAATGAAACTTGTTTAGTCTTGGCAGCATTAAACGCGACCAACCACTTTTGTCCACATTCCACCACATATTGGAGGTCTTCCTCTAGTGTTTCTGCCATTTCTTTAGAAATGTGTTCATTCGTCTTCCTGTCGTGCCTGCCATAGTGTGTAGTGTCATCAGCATATATACCCATCTCAGAGGCAATTTTGTCGGGGATGTCATTTATGAATATCAGGAACAATAGAGGTCCAAGGATAGAACCCTGGGGCACCCCCGCATTTATATCACACTGTTTAGATGTACGACCATCGAGGACAACCTGGATTTTTCTCTTTTATAAGAAGGATTTAATTATGTTAAGTATTCTTCCAGTGATACCGTATGATCTAATTTTCCTGAGGAGACCCTCATGCCATACCCTGTAAAAATCCTTAGATATATCTAGAGCTACCGCTCTGCCCTCCCCCGCTTTGCCCAGTGAATGGTATATACGTTCAGAGATTACAGTTAGGATGTCTGCTGTGGAACGGGCTTGTCTAAATCCATATTGTTTGTCAGTCAGAAGTTTAGCATCTGTAAGGTGATGGACTAGAGCATTGTTAATTAAGGTCTCAAATATTTTGGCAAAAAGTGGGAGGAGGCTAATGGGGCGATAATTTGATGGGTCAGTTCTTTCGCCAGAATTCTTGAATACTGGTACAACAGAAGCAGTTTTCCAACAGCCCGGAAAGCAAGCTTCATTAAGGCATTTGTTGTAGAGTTTGGAGAGAACTGGAGCTACTTCGGTTGAGAACTTTTTTAATAGCACAGCTGGGATAAGATCGGGTCCACATGCTCTTGAAGTGTCAAGGTTTTTTTATGATAGCATGCACCTGATCAGGGGTGGTTTTCAGATCGTCAAGCGTGGCGTCTGGAGTCAGGTAGGGGGTGGTTAGAAGGGTCCAGTGTGGAGTTTGAGGCAAACCGACTGGCAAGCATGTTAGCCTTGTCGGTTGCTGAGGAAACAACCTCGTGATTGGTGGTTAATGGGGGAATTGTTGATTGCCCATTATTTACTACACTGTTGTAGATTTTCCAGAAGTCTCGAGTTCCTAGTTTTTGCGCTTCGATGCGATTTTTAGTGGTTTCCGTAAATTCCCTCTTAGACGTCGCTATTTCTTTCTTAACGTTATTTCTAGCTTCTATATAATTCAGTCTGTTTGAACTGGACTTATGTTGGTTAAACCTACGGTATGCATGCTGCTTTTGAGCAATGGAATTTGCGAAAGTCGACGTAAAGCATTGAGGAGAGTGGGGCTTACTATAAAATTTCCGCATGGAAACATGCGCTTCGATTGCAGTTTTGAACCAGTCAGTGGTCTCGTTTGCACACTGTTCAGCAGGGAGAGAAAAATATTTCTCCATGGGGCATCTCTGATTAGTTCCCTGATGGCTTCACAGTCAGCATTTTTATAATATCTCGTTTTGAGCACTGGCTCTTCAGTTTTGGCTCTAGTGTTTAGGGCGATTTCAACCATTATCACTGCATGATCAGCATTCCCGAGTGGGCTGTGGGCCTTCGTTATGCAGTCATCGGGAACTGTGGTCAAAAACAGATCTAGAAGTGATGCGTGTTGTTCTTATTGGTCAGGGAAACGGGTTGGAAACGTAACAATTTGTGATAGGGAGTGAGATATAGTGGAGCTATGAGTTGTGCTGCCCGCTGCATCTGTGTAAGTAGAGAATCCAAGCCAGTTTTTGTGGTGGACATTAAAGTCACCAAATACATGTATTTGTGCGCTAATGTCGAGGGACAGTGCCGTGTCTATGCTGTCAGAGACTTTGTTTATTATGGTGCAGTCCTGAGTCGAGGAAAAGCGGTAGAGAAAATAATAGTAGCTAATATTGTGTTGCATGTTTAGTCTAAAGCACATAAAGACTCGATCATCTGTTTCTATGTTTGTTTCTCTAGTCAGGGGGAGGGTACTACGAAGGTAAACTTCAAGTCCGTGAATGTATCTGTCAGAGTCCTTACGGCAGAGCGGGAGATATCCAGGCATGTTAAAGTGGTTAGAGGGGATGGGGGAGTGTAGGTTAGTCTCACTTAGTTCTAAGATATCCGGGGTATTTGTTAAGAGAAATGCTTCAACATCAGCTAAATTACTTCTAAGCCCACGGATATTTGTGAATGCAAGCTTCAAGGGAGGAGCCAAGTTGAATTTATTTGTCTCTAAGCCTGGTTAAAGCTTATTTTTAGATTGTAATGTCGTCATATTGTTTTTTAAAGAGTTTCGGTTTAGGTAAGGGGGAGCTAAACAAGAGGTTATGCAGAGCATCAGACATGCATCACTAGTAGACCATCAGTTGAACTTTCTCCAATTAGGATTGTGGCCTGAGGAAAGCCCATCGGGGATGAGTGCAGGGTCCCTTTCCATGCGCGTCATGGCACTACAAACAACCCGATATTATTCGTTGATGGAGCAGCCGCTCTAAGCGGTACCAAAGAGTTAGGGTGCCTGTACTACCAGTCGGGAACAGCAGCCAGCAACTGTCAATCCGGTACCCTCAACCCATTAGAAGAAGGTGAACCCAATCTAATTGCTCAGGCATATATCATACTCAAACACTCCCAAATGTTCAGTTTTAGGGGTGGGTGTGCTGGGAATGGGGAGAAACGGCGTTCGTTGCCCTAGCAAGGAAACAAGATCTACCGCTGTGTGTTTCTGTCGAATCACTGAGATAGTGTCTCTGCGCTTGACTAATAGGCAAAGAAGGAGTATGGAAGCCGGGCGATAGGCAGAACCTATCTACTCCTTTAGCAGTTTAAGTTTGCAAACCGGTGAATTTGTTTGAGTCACCAGCTCTAGGAAGGTTGTCATCCAAGACTGGTTTAGTTTCAGAGTTTTCCTTCTCCTAGACGGATGATCTGGGAAGACCTACTGGGTCCGTCAGCACTGAGAGGGTTTTCTCCGAGCCTAGGTTCTAATCCAGGTATTTCTGCGACCCCGCGTGGTTAGTTAGTGTTACTGTGTTAGTTTGTGGGGGTTATATCTCTGCTGATTATTTACACTCCTCAAAGTGATTTAGGGGCATTGCTATTTAATTGTTAATGGATAAAGGGGGTGAGTGGAGTTCATGCAGTGTAAGCATCTATGATTGTAAGAAGGTTTGTTAGGGAGGAGATAATGTGGTGTGAGTCTTACCCTTTTTATTTATTTTATTTATGTTAGCTTAGGTCTAGGATAATGTTACAATATGAGTAGGTATTAAGAATTGAGCTACGAGTTGTGCCCAAACTATTTTAGATTATAGGAGGGTTAAGATTTAAGTGCAATATAGTATGGATAAGACAGCAAGTTTTGAGTCATGCTAATTAGGTTAATAGATATATGGGAAGGTTTTCAGTAGGTGTGAATAGAGTTGGAGTTGTAGGTATTTTCAAGTAAAAGTCATAACAAGGAGTGTCGGTTCAATTTCGTATTAATCGTTGCAAAACCCTGAGGAGACAGTTATGTAATGCAGATCGTTTTGCTTCCGAGTACTTTGGCTGTTAAATACCTGCCTCTTAGTGCTTAGGCTGTTAAATCCCTTACTGGATAAGAATGAGCTGTAATGCATGCCTTAGAGGTTGAAATGTATAGATGTTTAGTGATGGCTATTAAAACAGTTTGCATGTGAGGGTTAGGGGCTGGAAGTTAGCGATTTCACTACAAATGCGGTGCAATGTGGGAGTTTAGTGGCGGATATGTGGGAAGGAGTAGATTGTTAGCGTTCAAGAGAAAAGGGGTGATTTATTTACAGATAGATTTCCATTAGAATTTTTGAGTTACAGGTAAGCTTTAGTTTGAAGAAAGGGAAAACATTTTTTTTTTTTGCATGCAGGTAAGACAATCGTCTTGGAGGTGAAATGTATATTAAGATTTCGTAGCTAGTTAATAGATCCCCCCAGTTATAGGAACAACTAGTTCATTGGGATTCGGAATTGTAGTCATTAGGGTCAGGCAGAGTGTTGCATCTACTCAGAAAATTAGCCCTAGTATCACAGCTAAGATTATGTATATTGCAGTTACCAATATAGTGATAGTTAAATTATAAGCCAAGTTCAGTGGTTTGGTATGGATATCATGGAGGACACTTTAATACAAGCAAGCGTTCGGTGATTGCAGATATTAAGTATACTACTTAAATAAAGTTCTTCTGTATTCTATATTAGAAAAAAGATAAATCCTCGCTCCTGTTCGGTATTCTTGCCTAGACTATTCGTTTTTCGAGTCGAGTTCTAACTACAACCGGCTCGCATGAAAGTAAAGAGTTAAAGACAATTTATACGCATATGTGATTAAAATACATTAAATAAATAAATATAAAGAGAAGGTATAAACAGTTGGGAAAAAGCTCAAAATAAATAAATAAACAAATAAAAATAGAAAACCGCTCGCATGGAAGCAAAGAGTTAAAGTTAAATGCGCATATAGTTAAAATACATTAAATAAATAAAGTTTAAAAAAGCAGTTGCCATTTTGGTAAGATTAGGATTGATTAATTTCACTTAGCTTAATTTCTTTGGCCATCTATATTTGACGCGTCTGCCAGCGAGCGTAACTATGTTCTAGGTGAGAGGGTAGGTGGGGGCTTCACTTCCTTTCCCGGATTTTTTATCTATTTATAGAGAGCGCACATGTGTATGATAATTTTACCTCTTTTTTAGGTTATAGTTCTGTCTTCTAAAGTAGAAAAAAAGATAAATCCTCGCTCCTGTTCGGTATTCTTGCCTAGACTATTCGTTTTTCGAGTCGAGTTCTAACTACAAACGGCTCGCATGGAAGTAAAGAGTTAAAGACAATTTATACGCATATGTAATAAAAATACATTAAATAAATAAATTTAAAGAGAAGGTATAGACAGTTGGTAAAAAGCTTAAAATAAATAAACAAATAAAAATAGAAAACGGCTCGCATCGAAGCAAAGAGTTAAAGACAATTTATACGCATATGTAATTAAAATACATTAAATAAATAAATTTAAAGAGAAGGTATAAACAGTTGGTAAAAAGCTAAAAAATAAATAAATACATAAATAAAAAATAAATAAATAAAATCTCTACAATCCATTAAAATGTTCAACTACATGAGCGAGGAAATACCCCCTCTCAGGACCAACGAATAGGTATGCATAAGAGAAGATTTTGGAGAGAAGAGCCCATGTCTTGTTACAGGCTACGACACAATCTGGTGAGTACGCCTCCTTTGATATGATTGACGACGCAGTCCACAATTTCCGAGATAACTTTTATAGTCGCAGGAAGTGTCTTAGAAGAAGGAGTTCAACCTCACATGGGTCAGTGGGTTGTGATAATGTTCAGGTTATTTTCGGCGTGATAAACCTTCTCTTACAGCCGTGCATCAGGAGTTCTCTATCCCTACACGTATTAACCAATTTTCCTAACGAGATGTTATTCCTTCGAAGTTTATGAAATGTTTACACTTTATTGCTAGTGTTAGTTGTTTGCAGAAGAGGAATTCCCCTTTAATCTGATTTGCGTACATAATTTTTTTTCTAAATATGAGTTGAAAAGGTTCAATCCAGCCTTAAAAAGTCTTAATAATAATAATAATATATATATAAAGGTTTTAAGTAAGCGTGATTTAAAAAAAAAATTCTAAATTTAAGATTTTAACATTTTGCAACTATTAAACAACCATTTTAAATAATCTTTATGAATTTAACGTATCTTACACGTGGGCACGATTACGCACATGCATTCGATATTATGCATACATTTAAAAAACCATAAGTTTTAAAGCTTAGCTCTCACAACCGCCTGTGGCGACTGGACAGTTCAGTTGAAAATGCTTGCAAAATAAGGCAATAATAAAACATACCATATTTATTGCAACAATTCTACAAAAATGCAAAAAGATAACACGAAAATAAGAAAAACATTTATAGAGAATAATGAAACAGAGTAACTCAGTTCTCCTTAATAATATCTCCAACACACCATATATAAGCATATATGGTAAGAGAATGAGGAAAATACAATATATATATATATATATATATATATATATATATATATATATATATATATATATATATAAGTGCACGCTTGTGGAACAGGTTTGCCTGTTTCCCACCTGACTACAACTTGGATGTCTTCACATACGCACATTTCTGATAAACCTTCCACTTAAGTAAGATCCTTTATCAAATCTCCATTATTAACGATTACTACAGTATTATCCCATTAATTACTGTACACGCAATAACCCTTATCCCCGAGTGGCGTCCGGGCTTTGATAACAGGTGACTACCATGTAATATATATATATATATATATATATATATATATATATATATGTGTGTGTGTGTGTGTGTGTGTGTGTGTGTATAAAACAACTATATATATTTTGCAAAGTGTTTTAACATGGTTTATTAACTACTTGTTCCTATATATATATATATATATATATATATATATATATATATATATATATATATATACATACATAAAACGAGGAAACGCTTTAAGGATAACATCAAAGGTAATCTTATAGCTCTTGGTATTGGCGTATACAGTTGGGAAAGTGCTTCCAATGATCGTAAAAAGTGGCTCTCCTTGGTATCATGGCTGTGATAATTTTGAGAAGAAAAACTATGAGCCTGCAAAAATGAAGCGTGATATCCGGAAGAAAAATCTGTCAGATATATCAGGTGTGTTGGAGAATTTCATGCAGAACCACCTTAAGAACCTGTGATTTATGCGGTAAAATGACTTTCTCCGGAGCTGGCCTAGCTAGCCACAAGCGTTCACATGGAAATAAATTTTTCTTTGATGGTGAAAACATTGCAGGGCACAGATGCTCTGTTTGCTCTGTGGTCTGTAAATCGAGTGGAGGCCTGAAGCGTCATTTAAGCGTCCACAGTAGAGCATCACCAGTTGGCATCCCTCATTATCAGCTTAAGTGTGACCTTTGCAACAGACTGTGTAAGAGCAGGGTTGGTCTGAAGAGCCACCTTCGTTCGCACAGAAAATAGGAATTGATGCATCTTGATCACATCTCCACATGCATATATGTATGTGCGTATAAGTATATATATGCGTATATAAAAAAAGATATTTCCCAAATACATGAAAATGATTGAGTAATCAACAATAAAGCAAGGGAAAGATGGTCTCCTTCTGTAAAGAAGTGACAATCACCACACACATATATATATATATATATATATATATATATACATATATCTATATACATATATATATATATATATAGAGAGAGAGAGAGAGGGGGGAGAGGGAGAAAGAAAGAGAGAGAGATGGGGTAATATGTTCTCCCGATTTTCATTAGCACTATAAAGCAGATATTGTTCAGATAACATTTTCGAAATATTGAACAATTTTCTATGTAATGTATAATATATAATCATTATATCATTATAATGTATAATAATTATATATTATAGTATAAAATAATCATGTATTATAATATATAATAATTATAATTAAGCAATAATGATCCTCTATCCCTACATACACTAGTGTTTCTGGCTTACGCAAACATCAATGAACATTTTTACCGTTCATGAGATTCGGACCCATCTCCGCAATCACCTTTTTCTTCTTTTGCTTAGCCTTTACTTCAGGGCCACCGAAGCAATTGCCATGGAATGAAGGGAATTTGAACTATTAAACGCCGGATTCCGGCGAATATATTAGGTAATCATGAGTGTTAAAACGAGCAGAGATCATGAACATTACATAATCGCTAGTTGACTGATTTCTAGTTATATACATTTCCTGATAGATTTTCACCAGTAAACATTTGTAAACAGTAATTGTATTGTTATTTAAAGACATAACTAATGCAACTGGTGCACCCTTAATAAAAGACCTTACGAATACATGATTTGTAAAATGTACAGAAATAAACGACATTTATTTGATATTTTAAACATTAACACATTCATTTTTCATGTGATCCACACAGTAAGCAAAACATTATTCGCTATATCTCAATAAAAATATGATTACTATAAATGATGTCTAATATCCATTGAACATTACACTTATAAATGACTAGATAAACGTATATAAACACTATGCAATTGCATACTTTATTATTATTATTATTATTAGTAGTAGTAGTAGTAGTAGTAGTATTAATAATAATAATATTATTATGAAAGTTTATAATAATTACTTTATTAATTATTTACTTACGTAACAGGTTGAATCTCCCAGAAGTTTCTGATTTCAGTTGTGGTCATCCTAGCGGGCAATGATCATGTTGTCGACGGATTTTCATAAATAATTCACTCTTTATCCGTAGGTAATCATGAGGTTTGGCAGATTCAATAACCAACATGTGTATCTGCAAGATGGCGGAGACGGGATCTACATAAATAAGTCCTTGAATCTGAAAGATTCCTCTGATTATAAAATTCTAATCTTATAATACAACTAATTGCTTCGTTATCTGCTAATCGAAATCAGTGTTTCTGGAAAGGAGTTATATTAAAGTTTTATGAAAACAATAACTATGATCGTTTATTCTTGTTCTGCAGTATCATTCTTTTTTCTCACATATGAATGGATTAATATATATTGATATCTCCGTCGATTTCGACGTATGAGGTTCGACACAACTAACTCATTAAAGAAATTCACACAATATATATTACATAGACATAACCACTTATCAAGGTCAGAGGCCACTCGAGGATAAGGGTTAAGAGCGTACAGTATTCAATTGGACATATAGTACTCGATAGTAATGGAAATTCGGTAAATTTGTTAACTTAAGTGGAACGGCTCATAAAGAACTTGTTTACGTTGGACTTGAAGACAACCATATTGTAGTCAGCTAGAAAACAAGAAAACAGAAGACAATTCCACAGGCGTGCAGTTCTAAGAAAGAAGCTTTGTTCATGGAATCTACGTTTAGGTTAAAGAGATAGAGAGTGGGGGAATTATTGATAGTGTTTTCAGCTAGACGAGTGTTTCTTGTGAAAGTTTGGCGAGGGCAAACAATAGATTGAACTTAGTCAAGCACTTGCCATGAAAATAACGATTAAGTAGAGACAAACATCTTTTCTGTGTGATAGAGGTTGCAGGGAAGAGAAAACGATATCCTACGAGACTACGAAGTCTATTTTGAACTCTATCAAAGCAGGACAAGACCTTTCCATCAGTTCCTGCTCAGATGTCGAAACAGTACTCCATCCTTGGACGTGTCTGGCTCTTATATCGATAGAGAATTGAATCAGCAATGAGATTTCTACTGGATCGAAAGAACGCTCCCAGCATTTTTCCAGCGGCCCTGGTAACAAATTTGATGTACGTGTTCGATTTAAGATCGGGATTAAAGATCAAACCCAGAAGCTTGTCAAAACATAAGGCCTCCCCAAGACGAGAGACATGCATTTCAATTGATGCCAGATGGGGATCAGAACGTTGATGATGTAAAGATAGAAGCTTGGTTTTAGATGCATTAAAAGTAACACGACACTCCTTTACCTATTGTACCAGGTGCTCAAGATCAGAGGAGAGAGAATCAGAGAGAACTTGGTCGTTTACTGACTTAGATGTGCTACCATAGATGGTAGTGTTATCAGCATAAATGTCTACGAATGATGTAAGGATGTGATTTGGTAGATCATTAATATAGATCAGGAAAAGAGTTGGGTATAGAATAGACCCCTGAGGGGCTCCAGCATTAATAATGTGAGCTTCTGATTTTTGCCCATCAACTACTACTCTTATTAACCTACCAGAGAGAAATGATTTAATTTCCAGCTATACCATAGCTAGAGATCTTGTGAAGTTAACCTTTATGCCATAACCTTATCAAAGGCCTTTGATATGTCAAGAGCAATTGCCCTAGAAAGGTTGCCTCCGTCGAAGGATTTGCTAATCCTATTAGATATAACTGTAAGCACATCTTCCACAGATCTAGCAGAACGGTAACCATATTGTGTGTCACTAAGAAGGTTATTTTTACTGAAATGGTTAATTCTCTATTTAAAACAAATTCCAGCAACTTACTCATAACGCACAGAAGACTTATTGGCCTGCACTGAGAGGGGCTGAGCGATCACCTGAATTCTTAAATACAGCCCATACTGATGAGATTTTCCAGGGCGGTGGGAAGCAATTCTCCTTAAGACAATGATTAAACAGTTTTGTGAATATGGGCGCTAGTTCTGGTTGAAGTTTTCTGAGTACTATAATTGATATACCGTCAGGGCCGGTTGCTTTACTGGAATCAAGGTTTTTGATTAGTTTGGCAATATCACGTACAGATATTTGTATATCACATAACGTGTTTTCTGATACATGAAAAATATTGGGGGTTGACGGTCTTGGTCGCAAAGGGTAGAATTCGCTGCAAAGTTCTTGGGAAAGAGGTTGGCTTTGTCTGATGCTGACGAGATTACCTCAAGTCCATTGATTATAGTTGGGATAGAGCACACGCTTCTGTTCAGGATTCTGTTTGCTACTTGCCAAAACGTGATAAAGCCGCTGCTCAGCTACTTTGGACTTGATGGACTGAGCATACAACTCTCTAGCGTTCTTTATTACTTTCTTACAATGCTCGCTGGCAGTCCTGAAAGCGGCGTTAGTCTCCATATATCTATTACGTTTGAGGCAATGGAAACAGTGATTTCTGTGCGCAATGGCAGCAGCACATTGTGGAGAGAACCATGGATTGCTATTAGGTTTTTGTTGGAACTTTTTCGAGGGTACTAAACGGTTTATACCTACAATTAACCATTCCGTCAGGTCTGATACTGTAGAGGACACATTTTTTTTAAACATGGAACACAGATGTAGATCCGATATAAATGTACGGAAGCTATCCCAGTCAGCCATAGAGTATCGATATACTGGTACGTCTGAAGAGTTATTACATTTCATTTTTATTCTCATTGATACAACAGAGTTGTCGAAAGATCCAAGAGGAGACAGAACGGAAACTGAACATAGTTCAGGGCAAGTTGTGAGAAAAAGGTCTCGGAGACTCGCATAACGACGACCGCAAAAGGTGATACGGGAAGAGATTGTCAAAAACATAGGTTGAAAATGAATTGAAAGTAATTGACAATAGAAAGCAAAGGAATAAAATGCTTTATGACAAAAGTAGTCAAAGATATATTTTCGCTAATATGAAAAGCAGTAAAAAAAAGGTGCGTGCTTGAAATTGAAAAAATTGCTCTTGCATTCTCTTCGGTAAATACATTGGGATAAACAAAGTTCAATTCAATCACAGATCAAGTGCCAGCAATATTGTAAGCTGGTCAGTTCGCAGGTTTTGTTCAATGAAAATAAAACACTTCATATTGCCATGAAGATTAAAGACATATTTAAAATTTTGTACGACTATTACTGGTGGTTCTTATTTTGTACCAATATTACTGGTGATTCTTATTTTGTACCAATATTACTGGTGATTCTTATTTTGTACCAATATTACTGGTGATTCTTATTTTGTACCACTATTACTGGTGGTTCTTATTTTGTACCAATATTACTGGTGCTTCTTATTTTGTACCAATATTACTGGTTGTTCTTATTTTGTACCAATATTACTGGTGGTTCTTATTTTATACCACTATTACTGGTTGTTCTTATTTTGTACCAATATTACTGGTGATTCTTATTTTGTACCACTATTACTGGGGGTTCTTATTTTGTACCAATATTACTGGTACTTCTTATTTTGTACAAATATTACTGGTGCTTATTATTTTGTACCAATATTACTGGTGGTTCTTATATTGTACCAATATTACTGGTGCTTCTTATTTTATACCACTATTACTGGTGGTTCTTATTTTGTACCAATATTACTGGTGGTTCTTATTTTGTACCAATATTACTGGTGCTTCTTATTTTATACCACTATTACTGGTTGTTCTTATTTTGTACCACTATTACTGGTGGTTCTTATTGTATACCACTATTACTGGTGGTTCTTATTTTGTACCAATATTACTGGTGCTTCTTATTTTGTACCAATATTACTGGTGATTCTTATTTTGTACCACTATTACTGGTGGTTCTTATTTTGTACCAATATTACTGGTACTTCTTATTTTGTATCAATATTACTGGTGGTTCTTATTTTGTACCAATATTACTGGTGCTTCTTATTTTGTACCACTATTACTGGTGCTTCTTATTTTGTACCAATATTACTGGTGATTCTTATTTTGTACCACTATTAATGGTGGTTCTTATTTTGTACCAATATTACTGGTGATTCTTATTTTGTACCAATATTACTGGTGGATCTTATTTTGTACCAATATTACTGGTGATTCTTATTTTGTACCAATATTACTGGTGATTCTTATTTTGTACCAATATTACTGGTGCTTCTTATTTTGTACCACTATTACTGGTGATTCTTATTTTGTACCAATATTACTGGTGATTCTTATTTTGTACCAATATTACTGGTGCTTCTTATTTTGTACCACTATTACTGGTGCTTCTTATTTTGTATCAATATTACTGGTACTTCTTATTTTGTATCAATATTACTGGTGGTTCTTATTTTGTACCAATATTACTGGTGCTTCTTATTTTGTACCACTATTACTGGTGCTTCATATTTTGTACCAATATTACTGGTGATTCTTATTTTGTACCACTATTAATGGTGGTTCTTATTTTGTACCAATATTACTGGTGATTCTTATTTTGTACCAATATTACTGGTTGTTCTTATTTTGTACCAATATTACTGGTGCTTCTTATATTGTACCAATATTACTGGTGATTCTTATTTTGTACCAATATTACTGGTGCTTCTTATTTTGTACCACTATTACTGGTGATTCTTATTTTGTACCAATATTACTGGTGATTCTTATTTTGTACCACTATTACTGGTGCTTCTTATTTTGTACCACTATTACTGGTGCTTCTTATTTTGTACCAATATTACTGGTGCTTCTTATTTTGTACCAATATTACTGGTGATTCTTGTTTTGTACCAATATTACTGGTGGTTCTTATTTTGTACCACTATTACTGGTGCTTCTTATTTTGTACCAATATTACTGGTGATTCTAATTTTGTACCAATATTACTGGTGGTTCTTATTTTGTACCAATATTACTGGTGATTCTTATTTTGTACCAATATTACTGGTGATTCTTATTTTGTACCAATATTACTGGTGGTTCTTATTTTGTACCAATATTACTAGTGGTTCTTATTTTGTACCAATATTACTGGTGATTCTTATTTTGTACCAATATTACTGGTGGTTCTTATTTTGTACCAATATTACTAGTGGTTCTTATTTTGTACCAATATACTGGTGGTTCTTATTTTGTACCAATATTACTGGTGGTTCTTCTTTTTTACCAATATTACTGGTGATTCTTATTTTGTACCAATATTACTGGTGGTTCTTATTTTGTACCAATATTACTGGTGGTTCTTCTTTTTTACCAATATTACTGGTTGTTCTTATTTTGTACCAATATTACTGGTGATTCTTATTTTGTACCAATATTACTGGTGATTCTTATTTTGTACCAATATTACTGGTGGTTCTTATTTTGTACCAATATTACTAGTGGTTCTTATTTTATACCAATATTACTGGTTGTTCTTATTTTGTACCAATATTACTGGTGGTTCTTATTTTGTACCAATATTACTGGTGGTTCTTATTTTGTACCAATATTACTGGTGATTCTTATTTTGTACCAATATTACTGGTGATTCTTATTTTGTACCAATATTACTGGTGATTCTTATTTTGTACCAATATTACTGGTGGTTCTTATTTTGTACCAATATTACTGGTGCTTCTTATTTTGTACCAATATTACTAGTGCTTCTTATTTCGTACCAATATTACTGGTGATTCTTATTTTGTACCAATATTACTGGTGATTCTTATTTTGTACCAATATTACTGGTGATTCTTATTTTGTACCAATATTACTGGTGATTCTTATTTTGTACCAATATTACTGGTGGTTCTTATTTTGTACCAATATTACTGGTGATTCTTATTTTGTACCAATATTACTGGTGGTTCTTATTTTATACCAATATTACTGGTGGTTCTTATTTTGTACCAATATTACTGGTTGTTCTTATTTTGTACCAATATTACTGGTGGTTCTTATTTTGTACCAATATTACTGGTTGTTCTTATTTTGTACCAATATTACTGGTGGTTCTTATTTTGTACCAATATTACTGGTGGTTCTTATTTTGTACCAATATTACTGGTTGTTCTTATTTTGTACCAATATTACTGGTGGTTCTTATTTTGTACCAATATTACTGGTGGTTCTTATTTTGTACCAATATTACTGGTGGTTCTTATTTTGTACCAATATTACTGGTGGTTCTTATTTTGTACCAATATTACTGGTTGTTCTTATTTTGTACCAATATTACTGGTGGTTCTTATTTTATACCAATATTACTGGTGGTTCTTATTTTGTACCAATATTACTGGTTGTTCTTATTTTGTACCAATATTACTGGTGGTTCTTATTTTGTACCAATATTACTGGTTGTTCTTATTTTGTACCAATATTACTGGTGGTTCTTATTTTGTACCAATATTACTGGTTGTTCTTATTTTGTACCAATATTACTGGTGGTTCTTATTTTGTACTAATATTACTGGTGGTTCTTATTTTGTACCAATATTACTGGTTGTTCTTATTTTGTACCAATATTACTGGTTGTTCTTATTTTGTACCAATATTACTGGTGGTTCTTATTTTGTACCAATATTACTGGTTGTTCTTATTTTGTACCAATATTACTGGTGGTTCTTATTTTGTACCAATATTACTGGAGGTTCTTATTTTGTACCACTATTACTGGTGATTCTTATTTTGTACCAATATTACTGGTTGTTCTTTTTTTTGTACCAATATTACTGGTGGTTCTTATTTTGTACCAATATTACTGGTGGTTCTTATTTTGTACCAATATTACTGGTGATTCTTATTTTGTACCAATATTACTGGTTGTTTTTATTTTGTACCAATATTACTGGTTGTTCTTATTTTGTACCAATATTACTGGTTGTTCTTATTTTGTACCAATATTACTGGTGGTTCTTATTTTGTACCAATATTACTGGTTGTTTTTATATGTACCAATATTACTGGTTGTTCTTATTTTGTACCAATATTACTGGTTGTTCTTATTTGTATCAATATTACTGGTGGTTCTTATTTTGTACCAATATTACTGGTTGTTCTTATTTTGTACCAATATTACTGGTTGTTCTTATTTTGTACCAATATTACTGGTGGTTCTTATTTTGTACCAATATTACTGGTGATTCTTATTTTGTACCAATATTACTGGTGATTCTTATTTTGTACCAATATTACTGGTGATTCTTATTTTGTACCACTATTACTGGTGGTTCTTATTTTGTACCACTATTACTGTTGGTACTTATTTTGTACCAATATTACTGGTTATAATTATGTTGTACCACTATTACTGGTGATTCTTATTTTGTACCAATATTACTGGTAGTTCTTATTTTGCAACCACTATTACTAGTGCTTCTTATTTTGTACAAATATTACTAGTGGTTCTTATTTTGTACAAATATTACTGGTGATTCTTATTTTGTACCAATATTACTGGTGGTTCTTATTTGGTACCACTATTACTGGTGATTATTTTATACCAATATTACTGGTGATTCTTATTTTGTACCACTATTACTGGTGGTTCTTATTTTGTACCAATATTACAAGTGATTCTTATTTTATACCAATATTACTATTGGTTCTTATTTTTTTACCAATATTACTGGTCCTTCTTATTTTGTACCACTATTACTGGTGGTTCTTATTTTTTTACAAATATTACTGGTGGTTCTTATTTTGTACAAATATTACTGGTGGTTCTTGTTGTGTACCAATATTACTGGTGGTTCTTATTTTGTACCAATATTACTGGTGGTTCTTATTTTGTACCAATATTACTGGAGGTTCTTATTTTGTACCACTATTACTGGTGATTCTTATTTTGCACCATTATTTCTGGTGGTTCTTATTTTGTACCAATATTACTGGTGGTTCTTATTTTGTACCAATATTACTGGTGGTTCTTATTTTGTACCAATATTACTGGTGATTCTTATTTTGTACCAATATTACTGGTGATTCTTATTTTGTACCAATATTACTGGTGATTCTTATTTTGTACCACTATTACTGGTGGTTCTTATTTTGTACCACTATTACTGTTGGTACTTATTTTGTACCAATATTACTGGTTATAATTATGTTGTACCACTATTACTGGTGATTCTTATTTTGTACCAATATTACTGGTAGTTCTTATTTTGCAACCACTATTACTAGTGCTTCTTATTTTGTACAAATATTACTAGTGGTTCTTATTTTGTACAAATATTACTGGTGATTCTTATTTTGTACCAATATTACTGGTGGTTCTTATTTTGTACCACTATTACTGGTGATTATTTTATACCAATATTACTGGTGATTCTTATTTTGTACCACTATTACTGGTGGTTCTTATTTTGTACCAATATTACTAGTGATTCTTATTTTATACCAATATTACTATTGGTTCTTATTTTTTTACCAATATTACTGGTCCTTCTTATTTTGTACCACTATTACTGGTGGTTCTTATTTTTTTACAAATATTACTGGTGGTTCTTATTTTGTACAAATATTACTGGTGGTTCTTGTTGTGTACCAATATTACTGGTGGTTCTTATTTTGTACCAATATTACTGGTGGTTCTTATTTTGTACCAATATTACTGGAGGTTCTTATTTTGTACCACTATTACTGGTGATTCTTATTTTGCACCAATATTACTGGTGGTTCTTATTTTGTACCAATATTACTGGTGGTTCTTATTTTGTACCAATATTACTGGTTGTTCTTATTTTGTACCAATATTACTGGTGGTTCTTATTTTATACCAATATTACTGGTGATTCTTATTTTGTACTAATATTACTGGTGGTTCTTATTTTGTACCAATATTACTGGTGGTTCTTATTTTGTACTAATATTACTGGTGATTCTTATTTTGTACCAATATTACTGGTGGTTCTTATTTTGCACCAATATTACTGGTGATTCTTATTTTGTACTAATATTACTGGTGGTTCTTATTTTGTACCAATATTACTGGTGGTTCTTATTTTGCACCAATATTACTGGTTGTTTTTATTTTGTACCAATATTACTGGTGGTTCTTATTTTGTACCAATATTACTGGTTGTTCTTATTTTGTACCAATATTACTGGTTGTTCTTATTTTGTACCAATATTACTGGTGGTTCTTATTTTGCACCAATATTACTGGTTGTTCTTATTTTGTACCAATATTACTGGTGGTTCTTATTTTGTACCAATATTACTGGTTGTTCTTATTTTGTACCAATATTACTGGTTGTTTTTATTTTGCACCAATATTACTGGTTGTTCTTATTTTGTACCAATATTACTGGTGGTTCTTATTTTGTACCAATATTACTGGTTGTTCTTATTTTGTACCAATATTACTGGTGGTTCTTATTTTGTACCAATATTACTGGTTGTTCTTATTTTGTACCAATATTACTGGTGGTTCTTATTTTGTACCAATATTACTGGTGGTTCTTATTTTGCACCAATATTACTGGTGGTTCTTATTTTGTACTAATATTACTGGTGATTCTTATTTTGTACCAATATTACTGGTGGTTCTTATTTTGTACCAATATTACTGGTGATTCTTATTTTGTACCAATATTACTGGTGATTCTTATTTTGTACTAATATTACTGGTGATTCTTATTTTGTACCAATATTACTGGTGGTTCTTATTTTGCACCAATATTACTGGTGATTCTTATTTTGTACCAATATTACTGGTGGTTCTTATTTTGTACCAATATTACTGGTTGTTCTTATTTTGTACCAATATTACTGGTGGTTCTTATTTTGCACCAATATTACTGGTGGTTCTTATTTTGTACCAATATTACTGGTGGTTCTTATTTTGTACCAATATTACTGGTTGTTCTTATTTTGTACCAATATTACTGGTTGTTCTTATTTTATACCAATATTACTGGTGATTCTTATTTTGTACTAATATTACTGGTGGTTCTTATTTTGCACCAATATTACTGGTGATTCTTATTTTGTACTAATATTACTGGTGATTCTTATTTTGTACCAATATTACTGGTGGTTCTTATTTTGCACCAATATTACTGGTGATTCTTATTTTGTACCAATATTACTGGTGGTTCTTATTTTGTACCAATATTACTGGTGGTTCTTATTTTGTACCAATATTACTGGTGGTTCTTATTTTGCACCAATATTACTGGTGATTCTTATTTTGTACTAATATTACTGGTGGTTCTTATTTTGTACCAATATTACTGGTGGTTCTTATTTTGTACCAATATTACTGGTGGTTCTTATTTTGTACCAATATTACTGGTGATTCTTATTTTGTACCAATATTACTGGTGGTTCTTATTTTGTACCAATATTACTGGTTGTTCTTATTTTGTACCAATATTACTGGTGGTTCTTATTTTGCACCAATATTACTGGTGATTCTTATTTTGTACCAATATTACTGGTGATTCTTATTTTGTACCAATATTACTGGTGGTTCTTATTTTGCACCAATATTACTGGTGATTCTTATTTTGTACCAATATTACTGGTGGTTCTTATTTTGTACCAATATTACTGGTTGTTCTTATTTTGTACCAATATTACTGGTGGTTCTTATTTTGTACCAATATTACTGGTGGATCTTATTTTGTACCAATATTACTGGTGGTTCTTATTTTGTACTAATATTACTGGTTGTTCTTATTTTGTACCAATATTACTGGTGGTTCTTATTTTGTACCAATATTACTGGTGGTTCTTATTTTGTACCAATATTACTGGTGGTTCTTATTTTGTACCAATATTACTGGTGGTTCTTATTTTTTACCACCATTAATGGTGATTCTTATTTTGTACCAATATTACTGGTTGTTCTTTTTTTTGTTCCAATATTACTGGTGGTTCTTATTTATTACCAATATTACTGGTGGTTCTTATTTTGTACCAACATTACTGGTGATTCTTATTTTGTACCAATATTACTGGTTGTTCTTATTTTGTACCAATATTACTGGTTGTTCTTATTTTGTACCAATATTACTGGTTGTTTTTATTTTGTACCAATATTACTGGTTGTTTTTATTTTGTACCAATATTACTGGTTGTTTTTATTTTGTACCAATATTACTGGTTGTTCTTATTTTGTACCAATATTACTGGTTGTTTTTATTTTGTACCAATATTACTGGTGGTTCTTATTTTGTACCACCATTACTGGTGATTCTTATTTTGTACCAATATTACTGGTTGTTCTTTTTTTTGTTCCAATATTACTGGTGGTTCTTATTTTGTACCAATATTACTGGTGGTTCTTATTTTGTACCACCATTACTGGTGATTCTTATTTTGTACCAATATTACTGGTTGTTCTTTTTTTTGTTCCAATATTACTGGTGGCTCTTATTTATTACCAATATTACTGGTGGTTCTTATTTTGTACCAATATTACTGGTGATTCTTATTTTGTACCAATATTACTGGTTGTTCTTATTTTGTACCAATATTACTGGTTGTTCTTATTTTGTACCAATATTACTGGTTGTTCTTATTTTGTACCAATATTACTGGTTGTTTTTATTTTGTACCAATATTACTGGTTGTTTTTATTTTGTACCAATATTACTGGTTGTTCTTATTTTGTACCAATATTACTGGTGGTTCTTATTTTGTACCAATATTACTGGTGGTTCTTATTTTGTACCACCATTACTGGTGATTCTTATTTTGTACCAATATTACTGGTTGTTCTTTTTTTTGTTTCAATATTACTGGTGGTTCTTATTTATTACCAATATTACTGGTGGTTCTTATTTTGTACCAATATTACTGGTGATTCTTATTTTGTACCAATATTACTGGTTGTTCTTATTTTGTACCAATATTACTGGTTGTTCTTATTTTGTACCAATATTACTGGTTGTTTTTATTTTGTACCAATATTACTGGTTGTTCTTATTTTGTACCAATATTACTGGTTGTTCTTATTTTGTACCAATATTACTGGTGGTTCTTATTTTGTACCAATATTACTGGTTGTTCTTATTTGTACCAATATTACTGGTGGTTCTTATTTTGTACCAATATTACTGGTTGTTCTTATTTTGTACCAATATTACTGGTTGTTCTTATTTTGTACCAATATTACTGGTGGTTCTTATTTTGTACCAATATTACTGGTGATTCTTATTTTGTACCAATATTACTAGTGGTTCTTATTTTGTACCAATATTACTGGTGATTCTTATGTTGTACCAATATTACTGGTGGTTCCTGTTTTGTACCAATATTACTGGTGGTTCTTATTTTGTACCAGTATTACTAGTGGTTCTTATTTTGTAACAATATTACTGGTGGTTCTTATTTTGTACCAATATTACTGGTGGTTCTTATTTTGTACCAATATTACTGGTGGTTCTTATTTTGTACCAATATTACTGGTGGATCTTATTTTGTACCAATATTACTGGTGATTCTTATTTTGTACCAATATTACTGGTGATTCTTATTTTGTACCACTATTACTGGTGGTTCTTATTTTGTACCACTATTACTGTTGGTACTTATTTTGTACCAATATTACTGGTTATAATTATGTTGTACCACTATTACTGGTGATTCTTATTTTGTACCAATATTACTGGTAGTTCTTATTTTGCAACCACTATTACTAGTGCTTCTTATTTTGTACAAATATTACTAGTGGTTCTTATTTTGTACAAATATTACTGGTGATTCTTATTTTGTACCAATATTACTGGTGGTTCTTATTTGGTACCACTATTACTGGTGATTATTTTATACCAATATTACTGGTGATTCTTATTTTGTACCACTATTACTGGTGGTTCTTATTTTGTACCAATATTACTAGTGATTCTTATTTTATACCAATATTACTATTGGTTCTTATTTTTTTACCAATATTACTGGTCCTTCTTATTTTGTACCACTATTACTGGTGGTTCTTATTTTTTTACAAATATTACTGGTGGTTCTTATTTTGTACAAATATTACTGGTGGTTCTTATTGTGTACCAATATTACTGGAGGTTCTTATTTTGTACCACTATTACTGGTGATTCTTATTTTGCACCAATATTACTGGTGGTTCTTTTTTTGTACCAATATTACTGGTGATTCTTATGTTGTACCAATATTACTGGTGGTTCTTATTTTGTACCAATATTACTGGTGGTTCTTATTTTGTACCAATATTACTAGTGGTTCTTATTTTGTACCAATATTACTGGTGGTTCTTATTTTTTACCAATATTACTGGTGGTTCTTATTTTGTACCAATATTACTGGTGGTTCTTTTTTTGTACCAATATTACTGGTGATTCTTATGTTGTACCAATATTACTGGTGGTTCTTATTTTGTACCAATATTACTGGTGGTTCTTACTTTGTACCAATATTACTAGTGGTTCTTTTTTTGTACCAATATTACTGGTGGTTCTTATTTTTTACCAATATTACTGGTGGTTCTTATTTTGTACCAATATTACTGGTGGTTCTTATTTTGTACCAATATTACTGGTGATTCTTATTTTGTACCAATATAACTGGTGGATCTTATTTTGTACCAATATTACTGGTGATTCTTATTTTGTACCACTATTACTGGTGGTTCTTATTTTGTACCAATATTACTGGTGATTCTTATTTTGTACCAATATTACTGGTGGTTCTTATTTTGTACCAATATTACTGGTGGTTCTTATTTTGTACCAATATTACTGGTGATTCTTATTTTGTACCAATATTACTGGTGGTTCTTATTTTGTACCAATATTACTGGTGGTTCTTTTTTTGTACCAATATTACTGGTGGTTCTTATTTTGTACCAATATTACTGGTTGTTCTTATTTTGTACCAATATTACTGGTGATTCTTATTTTGTACCAATATTACTGGTGGTTCTTTTTTGTACCACTATTACTGTTGGTACTTATTTTGTTCCAATATTACTGGTGATAATTATGTTGTACCAATATTACTGGTGATTCTTATTTTGTACCAATATTACTGGTGGTTCTTATTTTGCAACCACTATTACTAGTGCTTCTTATTTTGTACAAATATTACTAGTGGTTCTTATTTTGTACCACTATTACTGGTGATTCTTATTTTGTACCAATATTACTGGTGGTTCTTATTTGGTACCACTATTAATGGTGGTTCTTATTTTGTACCAATATTACTGGAGGTTCTTATTTTGTACCAATATTACTAGTGGTTCTTATTTTTTTACCAATATTACTGGTCCTTCTTATTTTGTACCACTATTACTGGTGGTTCTTATTTTTTTACAAATATTACTGGTGGTTCTTATTTTGTACAAATATTACTGGTGGTTCTTATTGTGTACCAATATTACTGGTGATTCTTATTTTTTTTACTAATATTACTGGTGGTTCTTATTTTAAATATGTGCGCAAAACGAAGTAGGAAAAATTATTTAATATTATTAATAAAAAAAACATCTGACGACCGTTAATTATATATAGTTCTCGCAATACAAATGAAATAATATATTTTTGATCCCACAATTCGTGAATAATATCTTAATTGAACTATTTTTCTACCATAATTATTATTGCATCAAATAATCATAGCTTTAACTGCTTCCCGATATAATATTCTTCTGGCGCATACGTTAGTGATTGGGGAGTTTGTAAGTGTTGAATAGGTTTGTCAGTAGATAATTATTAAGGTAAAAATGCACTTTCGTGTAAACAATTGAATTAATTCAAAACATATCGCAAAAACAAAAACAAATAAAAATAACATTTATGTAAATCGCGATATATCCAAACAGTTGTGCGAGTTAGTCCAGTGGTAAGAGTTTAGGCTTCTTATGATGAGGTCCTAATTATGAATATCGCTAGATTCAGCCACTCTAAGGAGTCGTAGGTGACAAAACACGTTTTAGTGGATAATTATATTTTAAAAACAACATATATATGCCAATCCCCATTTGGAGGTGTTAAATTGGTAAAAGGGGAAATTATTCCCAACTAGCATTTAGGTAAAAATTCACTTTCGTATAAATAATTGAATTCATTCAAAAAGTATCGCAAAAAATAATATCTATGTAAATTGAGATATATCCAAACAGTCGTGCGAGGTGGTCCCATCGTAAGAGATTAGGCTTCTTTCGATAAAGTCCCAATTTCGAATATCGCTAGATTCAGCCACTCTAATGAGTCGTAGATGACTAAACATGTGTCAGTGGATAATTATATTTTAAAAAAACAATGTATATGCTGCTCCCTATTTGGGGGTACCAAATTGGTAAAAGGAAAATCATTTCCAACTCGCATTTAGAAACTGCACACTTCTAAATCACATTAGATCGGCACTGCTTCCTTGCAAATTGCAACCCAGACCCATTTCATTCAAATAAAACTTCCTTTTACAACTCGTTCCCATTAATAAACACATTTTACGTTACATTGGCTATTTTTAATTCTCTCGTAATATGATTCTTATATTAAGCGAACATTAATCTTTAAGTAATTCGTCGTTTCTTCACAGATTTGGATTTTTCGTTCTATTTACAAAGCGGTTACTACATATCAAGGCAGAGAGGCCACTCGACGATAACGGTAAATCTGGGTATTGTAGTAATTGTAGCAGTTTCGCAATGATCGTTTGTAGTGGAAATTTGAGATAATTAAATTATTTACGAGGACGGTTCAATAAAAACTTGATTACGCGTAGGGTGAATAAGAATTTGAAAACGTCGATATTGTAGTCAGCTGGAAAGCAGACCAGCGAGAAAGTGTTTCACAAGCGGGCAGTTTAAGCAAAAAAATGTGTTCATGGAGTCCACGATAGTTATTTTGTTTAGGCGAGTGTTTTTTTTTTTGTGGAAGATTTGCGAGAGGTAACCATATATTGGAGCCCAGTCGAAATCTTGCCATAAACATAGCGATAGAGCAAAGACAAGCTCGCAAGGTCTCTTTTTCTGAAAAAGAGGTTGCAGAAAAGAGCATCGTCTACTAGATTACAAAGTATGTTTTTAACTCTGCCCATGCAGGATAGGTAGCTTCGAGTAGATCCTGACCAGATGTGGCAACAGTAGTTCATCCTAAGACGTAATTCGCTCTCATATAGGTGGAGAATTGCATCAGTACTGAGATATCTACTGCAATTTTTCCAGCGACCTTGGGAACGGATTTGATGTATGTGACCCATTTCGGATCATGCTAGTCCTAACATCGAGGATTCTTAATACGATAACCGTTCATTTCAGTAGAGGCCAGATATGGGTCAGAGCATTTATGATAGAAAGTGAGAAACTCGGTTTTCGATGCATTAAAATTAACCAGCAACCTTGTTCCACATTGTATCACCCGCTCAAGATCAGAACATGAATAATCAAAGAATTCTTGGCCGTTTTTGTTCTTTGACGTGCTGCCATAGATGGTACTGTTGTCTGCATAAATGTCTACGAATGATCTAAGGATGTGATGTTGGATACCATTGATGAAGCTCAAGAAGAGAGTTGCGCCGAGGATAAAAACATAGGGGACGCCGGCATTGATACTGTGGGCTTCTGAAAGATTATAAGGTGTATGAGAGCGAAGTATCTATAATTCTAGACAAGCTCATGACATTTACAAATCACGACTGTAGAAATATGCAATAAAATAAACAAGTACGCCCAAGGATGGATTACTGCTGCCACATATGGGCAGGAGCTGCTAAAAGCAGCTTCTGCTGCCTTGACAGAGTACAGAATAGACTTCGTGCTTTAGTTGGGAATGCCCTTTTCTCTTCCCTGCAGCCTCTCTCCCACAGAAGAAACGTTGTGAGCCTGTCTTCGTTTTATCGTTATTTCCATGGCAAGTGCTCGTCTGAGCTACAATCTCTCGCCCCCCTCACCGATCTTTCACGAAAAACACCCGTCTAGCTGAAACTACTGCCATTAATTCCCCCACTCTTTATATGTGCCTAAATACAAACGTAGATTCCATGAGCAAAGCTTCTTTCTTAGAACTGCACGACTGTGGAACTCTCTTCTGTTTGCGTGTTCCCCACCTGACTACAACTTAGATGTCTTCAAGTCCAACAAACCGACCCTCTATCAAATCTCCAATACTAATGATTACTACGATACTATCCCATTGATTACTGTACACGCAATAACACTTATCCCCGAGTGGCTTCCGAGCCTTGATAAGTGGTGACCTCCATGTTAAAAAACCCTACTCAATATATACTAACATAAATTTAAATTTTCTGTCGCATTACATATTATATATTATTTGTAATTATTTTATAGTTGTTCATCCTTTTTTGCAAAATAGTTTTCTCTTCATAGTAGTTGCTTCACTACGTTTCGGCCAACTAAATTTCAGGTGATGAACTGCGTCGCATGATAATTCTGAGTCTTGTAACTTACGCTCCAGTAATTCCTGCCTCCAATAGTTTTTTATTGTCTCAACAATATTTAGCCAACTAAACCCATGGTTTGCATAGGAAGGCTTAAAACCACCATCTTCAAGAAGGCCAGGGGATCGGTTTTCCGAAACCTAGTTAAGCAACAACTATGAAGATGAAGATATAGTCTGTAATAAGAATGAATACACATTACATGGTGTCTACAAAATTAAATAGACACATATTATATACTAGCATTGGTACCCGGCGTTGCCTGGGTTGACATGAAGTTCCGTTTTAAACACGTCTGCTATACTAATCATGTGCATCATGGGTAACGTTAATACCCCCACAACAATTTCAAAAATAAAAGAACGGATAAAAACATGTTAATGTAATCGCCCCCCAAAAGAAGTGTATGATACACACTCCACCAGATATTTCGACAGAAGGGATCACCGTTCTAAGAAAACTCACGATTTTGTAAACCTAAAAAAAATAACGTTTATAAACATTAATACGTGCGTTTATTTTTTATTTTGGTAAATGTGTAGTTTAGCGACATAAATTATTTACCAGACAAAACAATATTAGAACTATTTATTTTATATAAAACACATTGTAAGATTCAAAGGCTGAAATAAAATCAGACAAAAATGTCATTGTTATTATTATTTTACCATTTATATTTATAATTCAAGGTAGGTATATTGCTTTTAAAATTTGGCCTTTCTAAGGTTTGCCAGATTGACCTATTTAAGCTATTTCCTGAACTATGTTTTTGGCGGCTATATTTTTTTTAATAAAAGCGCGTAAGAAAGACCAAATTTGGCCTTTAAAAAGCCAAACTGTCAAACCTAAAAAACGGCCAAATTTTAAACGTGTAAGGCGTGCACAGTTAGTCTAATAAAAACGATAAAAACAAGAAAATGGATGTTTTTTGTTTTATTTATTTGGATCTAATCATGTTTCATATATAAATAAATAGTTTTTTTTATATTTTTTGTTTGCCAAATAATTTACGCCGCTAAACTAGAGATTTACCTTTATTTTTTCTAAGGGCATATTTTACTGGCTTTTTTTTTGTGAATATAGGAAATTTGCAATTTGCTTTTTTCGGGGGGGTCGGTTTCTTTTTATTTGTCGTTTTATATTTCTAATGTAAGCATCCCCCCCACACAAAAAAATAATTTGCCATATTTTGGGGTTTGTTTTGTTTATTAAATTGTTTGGTGAAAGTAGAGAAAAACAAATTGTATTTGTCAGATGCTGTCCTTCCCCTCAATCGCCAAACTTGAAAAAATGCTAGAGGTGGCATGTCTTGTTGAACGTTTGGTGCCCAAAAATTGGGTGCTCATTTTACGTCAAATTTATATAGAAAAGTGATCCCTCACTCTAACATGTTATTATTTTTTGTCTAATTTCTTCTCTCATAATATTTATAAAGGTTGTTTGAATGTATTAGGCTGAAAAAAGTAGATCTCCATTTTTTAAGTGTTCAACGCCGCTGCGTCACTAGAAAATTATGTTTGTAATCGATGAAATTAACAAAAAAAAAAGAAAAAAAAGTGTATGTTGTGGAATTTAGAGGGGGCAGTAGATGGTATTAAACGCCGTGGATTACATGGTAAAATTTACCGATTTCTGTATTGCCGTTTACGCAATAAAATAAAACAAACAAATTAAATCTGTTCAGTTTTTTTTCGTAAGTGTTTCATGTTGTAATTTGAATATTTACAAAAAAAAAAGAATAAATGTTAAACGTTTTTCTATCTATACGGAATTATTTTCCCAGCTACAAAATTAATTAAATTACCAAATGATATTTGGTGAACGTTTGTTTTATTTTTGTTTTTGTTTTTCATGCATAGCCTCTAGGGGCGACTAACTCTAAAAATATGTTTTTTAAAAAGGTCGTTGTTGGAAATTTTAATTCCAAAATAAATTAAATTAAATAAATTATCATTATAATTGTTGTTTAAAATTTATTAAATAACAATTGTAAATTGAATGTTTAAAATAATTCTCTCACTAAAAACAATAACTAAGATACCACTATTTAGTAAAATCTATTTTTCGCAATTCTATATGCAAATAAGTTGATCTCTTTATTGTATATTTTTCATATATCATAATAGGTATATATAAATAAATGAGAGATTAAAGTAAGAGGTGCTTCGTATATATTAATCAAATTGTTAACAAACAAACGAACAGAAATACGAATGTATATATATATATATATATATATATATATATATATATATATATAGAGAGAGAGAGAGAGAGATTAAACTTGTAAATAAAAGAATAACTTTTTTTTAAAATCGAACCATACAACTATGCTTTATTTAATAATGTTTGGAAACGTTAGAATAGTTATTTCTATAATAACAGACGCATAAACACGCACACATGTAATAACCGTTACGAAGCAAAAGTGTATTAGATGAATCTAAAAAAGGCTGATGGTAAATGAAGTAATTAAACATTACGTGGTAAAGAACATATTTCCTTTCTCTTCGATTTTATGAAAGAGGCCATCTATTAGTGACATCATTCAATATAGTATTTTTTTTCCTATTAATATGTTAAGACCGCCACTACGCGGCGTTATAGTGTTATTTTGTATAATATTATATATACAGAATTCATGTTGGCATACACAATGCTATATATGTGCCTTATCAAAGCAGGAGAAACCTTTTAAACACACAAACATTATTTATATATATATATATATATATATATACATATATATTCATATGTATATATAATCGCATATATATATATATATATATATATATATATATATATATATATATATATATGTATATATTAAATACAATTATCCGCTGACATGTGTTTCGTCGTCTACGACGCATCAGTGGCTGAATCTAGAAATATTCGAAATCAGGACCCCCACCGTAATGAACCTGAACTCTTTATCCGCTGGTCCATCTCGTCGACTGTTTGGATATATTGTGGTTTATTTAGATGTTATTTGTTTTTAGTTTTGTGATACGTTTTGAATGAATTCAGTTATTTACGAAAGTGCATTTTTTTCTAAATGCGAGTTGGGAATAATTTTCCTTTAAACCAAGTTCGTACCCCCCCCACATATGGAGCGGTATATATATTGTTTTTAAATATAATTATCCACTGATACGTGTTTCGTTGTTTACGACTACTCTCATACATCATTAAACTGTGCTTGACCGTGTATAACTATTTTTCACAGTGAAAACGATAAATAACACTAAAAAGACCATTGATATATTGCTCTATTTACGCGCGTTATTAGTTTCTGTCTCTGGGCCATTTGTGCCAGTTGTTTTTCGACCTTCCAATTGCCAACGTCCTTACAATTAGTGCTTATCTCCAGTGGCAGCCGCGTCATCCTTTTTTTTTTTTTCGGTCCTACCAGATCGGATCAGTCCGACCACACCCAACTCGGCCACAACGTCAAATTATTATCGCCGGACTATGCCCGAAACGTGTCGGGAAAATTGTGTGAGTACATAAAATAAATCCGCAACTATCGGGTTGTCATAAGCATCCAAAATCTGGTCTCATACTGATAATTACGCTTTAGTGAATCGGACCTGCCGCCATCATACAGCAATGAAAAAAAAAAGAGAATCGACAACAAGAATAATTAAAATAAAACTATGAAGAAAAGCGTATCGGCTGTTTTTCATAAAACGGCAATAAATAATATATAGCTGAACAGAAACGTTTCGTATGAATATGCCCCTCTTTCTCACTCTCTTTCTCTCTTTATCTCTCTTTATATATATATATATATATATATATATATATATATATATATATATATATATAAATTCGCAATACTAAAGAAAATATATATATTAACATATATATATATATGTGTGTGTGTGTGTGTGGAGAGAGAGAGAGAGAGAGAGAGAGAGAGAGAGAGAGAGAGAGAGAGAGAGTGAGAGACAGTAAAATCGAAAGATACCGAGAAAGAAAACTACAGAGGTGGGACGAACATTTAGCCAATTGCAGTTTTGGTGTTTTTTGTGTAGTTTTATTTTATTATTTAACCGTAAAACGAGCCGTGTTGAAACTTTGATTGCGTCAGTGCATTTGACCTGCATGTTTAGAAATGAATAAATATTGTGGCATTACTTAAAAGACTCCCTTATATTTATTGTTTCACCGCTCTTCAGCAAAATAGTTTTTTTTGTTTTGTTTGAGATTTGCACCTCCTTATACAACTCGTTTATAAAAGCACTTACGGATTTAGAACAATGCTCATTGTCTCTTCTCGAATTTTATTCATATGATTTATATTGCATAAATATTAAAATGAAGTTTTAGATAAGTTATTCCCTGCAGCTCGTCTACGAATATACTTAGGGCTTTGGAACAATTTGTATTTTCTTTCCATGAAGATCTCACACATAAACCATTTTTTTTTAGTTTTATATGAATTTTTTTCGTTATTTTTTCTCTGTTTTAGGTCTATTCTATTTCTACAAGTTTTACTATATTTCTGTTCATATAAAATCTAATACACAAAGAATAGGAATTTAAGAGGTAAGCATTCGAGTGTAAATTTTGTCAATGTTGAAAATTAAATTTTAAAAAATGAACAAAAGAATAAAATGCATAATATTTAATGTTTCTCATGTCAGAAAATATTTATTTTATAAATCAACCTTAAAAACCTATATGGAACGGCTTATTTTGATTATTTGGACCGTAGTTTTCAGAAATACATGACAAGTTTCAAAACGTATAGGAATTTTACGGAGATAAAAACTGCAATCATATAATCAGTACTAGAAAATGACTTTGAATAAATATAAAAGTGTCTTAATAATCAATTTTTATTTATATATTGACTAGCGGGGGTGTCCGGCGTTGCCCATGTGTTTGCAGGTGTAACAGATGGGGGGAAGCTTTGGTAAGAAGGTAGGCTCGAACCCGAAGCCTCAACGCGAAGGTTGAAAAGAAAGGGGGAAAAAACCTGGCATCTTACCCGCTCGACTACGACGGGACAGGAATGTAAACCGTTTAATTTAACGATTAAAAGTTAAATAAAGACAAGTGCGTGAATTTACTGAGGCCACACATCACGCAATAGAGGGAATGAAATCACCCATATATACGCATGCATACCAATACACAGTCATATTCAACGACCATATGTATATAATATATGCACCCCCATACATATAATGTATATATAAATAATAATATGCATAAGCAGAAATGCACGCATGCACACACATACACGCATATATATCCATATACATGTATATGTACACAATGACATGTACAGGTCCAGGCACGCATACGCGCACCATATTTAAATGCTGAAACAGCAATTCAATTTCTAGGTTGTTATTTTCATAAGTCCCAAAATACATCAACCTACGCTATTTCATTTTGTTGACAGATTTTGCAAAAATAATTATTCTAGCAAATATAGTTTCAATGCAACTTGGTGCATATGAGAAATAAGGTCATCTTATGTTTTGGAAATGTTTCACCAAAGAAATTACACATGATGTTTATCTGCTAGTAGTTATAGATATTTACATCTATCAATCGCATCACATCTATAGCCTATAATCTATCCTGACCTATACTGTCATGTTATATATATATATATATATATATATATATATATATATATATATATATATATATGTGTGTGTGTGTGTGTGTGTGTGTGTGGCGGTGTGTATGTGTGTGTGTGGCGGTGTGTGTGTGGGAGGTTGTCATTCAAAGACTACCGTGCTTGAATATATGGTTAAGTTGCAGTTTCAGTCATTTAGAACTGTTTAAAGCTTCACCGCTCATCATTGTTATATCAAATTTCAAACAAGTATTAGAGTTTGAAAATCAGCTTCTCAGCTATATTGTGATTTTCTTTTTAATTTTCGTTTAGTAAAGCAAAAGTTATTATGAATTTACTGGTGGTCAAAATCATAAAAAAATCGTAAGGAGGTGAGCGACGTTTTTATGACTGGTTTCTATAACAACCACGTCGCTTCAGCGACTACTGTTGTGACTAATTCACCGTTCTCGCGAAAAGAGAAAATAAGTGAAACAGAGAGTATGAAAGCTTGAAGGAGGGATACGTCGTGTGATTTTATTGAAAGCAGACGAGTGACGTACATTGTTATTACATACAGTGTATCACAAAATTGAGTACATTTCTTCAAACATTTAAGTATATCTCTTCATGGGACAAGGCTGGAAAAATGAACTTTTGAGACAATGAAATGTAGTCGGTCTGCAACATATATAACAGAGTTAATGTATTTTCCCCTCAAACCCCTCCAAATATAGCAATTAAAAGCTAAATCCCTGGCAACAAAAGTGGGTACACTCCTTACAAAAAGTTTTCAATATTAATATACAACATGCCCACTCCCAGTATCTTGTGTGCCCACCATCAGTATTCAAAAGTGGCTTTACTCTTCTGGGCACGGAGTTTACCAGAGCTTCACATGTAGCCACTGGAATGTTTTTCCACTCTTTAATTACGAAGTCAAAGAGCTGGCGGATATTGTAGATTTTACGCACCTCCACCTTCTGCATGGGGATGCCCTAAAGATGTTCTATTGGGTTCAAGTCTAGGGAAATGGTTTGCCAGTCCATCACCTTTACCCTCAGCCTCTTCGGTAAAGCAGTGGGTAACATAGATGTGTTTTGAGTCGTTGTCATGCTGGAACACTGCTTGGCGACCCTGTTTCTGAAGGGAGGTGGTCATGCTGTGCTGCAGTATTTGAGAGTACATGTTTCACTCAATTAAATATAACTCTCCAATACCTGCAGCACTCATGCAGTTTAGACCATGACATTCCCACCACCATGCTTGACTGTAGGCATGACACACTTGTCTTTGTACTCCTCGCCTGGTCGCCGCCACACATGCTCAAGGCGATCAGAACCAAACAAATTGAATTTTATCTCATCAGACCAGAGGACAAGGTTATAGTAATCTATGGGCTTTGTTGACATTTCTTCAGGAAACTGTTTGCGGGCTTTCTTGTGTATTCGTCCTCCTGGTGTGACAGCCATGTACACCAATTAGATAATCGATAATCGAAACCAAAATGTTTAGCTTACGATTTGCTTTTTCCTTTGACGTTATTTCCTAAGCTATGAAGGCATGTTTTTTGCAAGGCTAAAAATTAAAACATGAACTAATAGCTATTGCGTTACGCAAGAATATTCGTAATTGCGTCGTTCGACCTTCACCTGGCAATTTCTTTTTTGTAAATTTTCAGATTTTTCTACGGATTTATCCCGACAAAACACAAATATAAGTTTCGCATGGGTCCGAATACCCTGTATATTATGTTGCCTGTGCGTAGACCAAAAAACTGAGAGAGGTGTTTTCTAGGCAAAATCATATATATATATATATATATATATATATATATATATATATATATATATATATATATGTGTGTGTGTGTATGTATATATGTATATATATATATAAATATATAAATATATATATATATATATAGATATATATATATATGCATATATATATATATATATATATATATATATATATATATATATATATAGTCGAAAGAAGCTTTGAATAAAAAAATAAAAATAATAAAAATAAAGAATGCAGTTTAAATTCCCGGATGGAAAAAATATATTAACTTTTGCAGACTTAGCACCTACATAATCCGACTTTTAAAATGTTTATAATGCCTATAATTTATATATATATATACATAAATATATATAGAAAAATGCTTGTGACTATAAACTTTTTACGCAAATGTTACGCAAGTATAAATCATATAGAATATCTGCTTGAATATAATTACACGTTATAGTAAACTAAAGATGATCACCCGATAAAAAAACACAAAAATATTAAAATGAATGTTTAAAAAACATGCGAATTAGCTATATATTTTTGTCGAGTGAATGCCATTCCATGAACTATACATACAAAGTTGTATTTTATTATTTAATAAATAGAAAAAGTGGATTTTTTTTAATGAATATCAATACACACACACAAAGAGGTTTATAGGAGTATAGATGTATATGAACACTTCTTCGTAGTATATGCATTTAAACTTAAGCATGGATCGAGATAATGAAAAACTTGGCTAGAGTTAGGTTTCTTTGTAAGTTATTTTTTTAAAACCGTCTATCGAATGTAATGTCAAACGTACGCTAAACTGAATATTATTATATACGTGTTTGTTGATAATATACCAGTTGGAAATGGACCTGATAAGTTCAATAATTAATTAACATCTGGGTGTGTCGAAAAAATAGAAGTTTTCGGAAGTACTACTTATTTATAACCAGGAAAGATATAGGACCGGAAAATAAAGTATTTAGAATATTAAAGCGCTGTGGGTACCAATAAATATGTGAAGTTTGTTATATTTTAAAAGTATAGGCTTGCATAAATACCACTAGATACGTTACATAGGCGGTGTGTATTTGAAAATACAATACACAAAACACATGTGGCCGGTTGGGCCATCCATTTAGCTGACAACAGGTTGTTTAAGTAAATTATTTGCCTATCACTCTTTTTCTCCCGCTTCTTTCTTTTAATTACGAACCCAAATTAAATAGCTTCATCACGCTTATTTTTTATTTTTATTTTTTTGGCGGGGGGTTATAATGAACGATCTCAATAGTGTTATTGTTTTCTTTCGTTATAACATTCAACGATTAATAAATTAGAATAAACAGGTATAGATAAAAAAGAGGAGAGAGTGGGAATAGATACATAAGAAGAAGGGAAAAAGAGAAGCAAAAGTGATTGAAACGATCTCGCCAAACTTTCAAAAGAAACACTCGTCTAGCCGAAAACACTATCAATAATTCTCCCCACTCTTTACCTGTGCCTAAACCTAAACCTAGATTCCATGAACAAAGCTTCTTTCTTAGAACTGCACGCCTGTGGAATTGTCTTCCGTTTTCCTGCTGTCCGGCTGACTACAATATGCTTGTCTTCAAGTCTAACGTAAACAAGTTCTTGATGAGCCGTTCCATATAAGTTAACAAATTTACCGAATTTCCATTACTAACATTTACTATATTGTCCAATTTTTACCGTACACTCTTAACCCTTACCTCGAGTGGCCCCTTGGCCTTGATAATGTGGTGATGCCTGTGTAAAAAAAAACTGTAGAAAATATTTCTGATGAAGGCAAGAAGGAGTTAGGAAATGTTTGAGCGTTGGTAAGTTAATTGCAAATAACGATTTATTAGGGCAATTTTAAAATGTGCTTTATTTCAAATATCACTTAATCATAAATCCAAGTAATAAACTGTGTTAATCGCTTTATTGCAGATAAGTAAAATATCAATATTTCACTAACATAGGTCACAAAAAAGAAATCAAATGACTGCCTTAAGGTTAATTATTTCACAAAATTTATTCAAATTCATGCGATATTCACATAGTTGTGACGTTTTATTATTTATCTGGAATTTCCACTGTCCATCGCTTTATTGCACGTTACTTAAAAGTTGTTTTAGGGCAACAATACAATGTCTGTCCATGAAAACTTTTTATTATGTTTTTTCTGTCAAAGAATAATAAACAAAGTCACATCCTAGGTGTTATCCCTCGAATAAATGAATTATTTATCCACATATCCTTTTTTTAAATTACTTTAAACAACATTTTGTCCCCCTGGGAAGTCAATTGTTTGACCGGAAAAAGAAATTATAGCTGTGGCAACTTTACTCTTCCCCCCCCCCGTAGGACATCCTTTCATGTAAATTGCTCTCCTCCCTCATAAACTGTTCTTTTCAATATTGACCAGAGATGTTCAGTGGGATTATGGTGTGGAGAACTCGGTGGTACGGTCATGGGAGATTCTCCAGCGAAGCGCATAGATTCAGGAACGGTTACAGTCGCCCTAGTAGAATAGGACGGTGCATTATCATACATAGAAATCATGGGAAAGTTACGTAACAATAGTAGGTTATCAAGCAATGGCAACAAAGAATTATCCAAACAGGCCGTGCACGCATTGTTGGTAAGTATTATTCCATCTGGTACTCGGAATTGTCCAAACAACATATCCCCGATGAGTCCCGCCCCAAACATGATGCCTCAACCTCCTTGTCGGTTATAAACGCTCTAACGGGTCGGAGTTCCGTTTAAGTTTCAAACTTTGGTCTATCCGCTCGTCCAAAGTAGCTTGTGCCTCATGCGTAATAGAACACGTTGGAAATCCATTTTCATGTGATTCCTTGCCCAAGCCAATCGTTATTCCCTTGTTGTTTACTCAAGAGGTTTGATTTCACTTGCAATCTCATTCAACACATTGCATCGGGGCTGCCTGGATCTTGGAGCGATTCCAGCTATTGCACAAGTAGAAACACTGGCTTGACTTTCTTTACGAATTTTCCGAATATCACGATCTGAAAGGTTTTTCCTGCTATGGTTATCCTTTCTGGATTTCGTATTCGAGTTGTTCACGTATGAAGCAAAGCTTCTTCGATCTCTTTCTAACTCCGTTAGTAAATCTTTTAAGAACAATATTTCTGTGAGACCAGCAACAATCCTTGGTTTTTCGATAACATTAAATCGTCCGTTTTTGGCATTGTAAGAGATTAGAAATAATGCAATGGGCAGTATAAATTCCTTGGTAATAAATTAAAAATGCCATAGCTTCGCTAATTTCGCATGTTTTTGAATAACCATATGGTAAATAACTAACCTTAAAGCAGTCCTTTGATGATACAATCTAAATATTTTGTGAGGTATACATAGTTAAATATTGATATTTTACTAAGTTGCAATAAAGCGGTTAACATAGTTTATATTAACGTGTTTGCTTGTGAGTAAAATATATCAGACTTTACAAAGAAAAAAAGACGATTATTCGGCCTTACTATAATAATAGCTAAACGACAAATGCTCTATACCGCAATACACCCATCTCTCAAAATCCGAAACAAAGAAAAACACTACCCATTTGCTCTTGTATTACTTCTTTGCCAATGGCACCCAGACAATGCAAAATTGGTGTATATGTTAAATCACACGCTTATTACCGTTCATTATTGGAGGTAGTGAAGCGTTCTAAAGTGAAATGAAATGACTAAAGGAGGATTCGGGAGTAGTTGACGTTGCACAATAGATCACTCGATTGACTGAGCGGCTCATTGGACATAAGCGAACGCGATTCAGCGAAAACACAGCCTCCTTTATGGATAATCGCTTCCGGCTGCACCGGAAGTAAGAGCTGAATAATTGTTTCGTCTAACGGGCGCAGTGAATAGATAAAGGTAAAGAAAAGAAACGATTATCCTTCTTATTGCTGTGGCCGCCTCAGTAAAGTGTAAAAAAATAATCCACACACACACACACACACACACACACACACACACACACACACACACACACGCACACACACACATATATATATATATATATATATATATATATATATATATATATATATATATATATATATATATACCCGTGCCTACTTATATAGTACGTTGTGCATGATCGTTTAATATCCATAATATATTCCATACACGATCGTGAAACAAATTGTTAATATATCAGGTTATGTTTACACAATATACAAATATATATATATATATATATATATATATATATATATATATATAGTATATAAAATGTGAATGACAACATTTTTGATTTATATCTCTGATCTTAAACTATTAATAATTCATTGTGAATAGCCATTAACAAGTTTTTGTTAGCGTAGTTCTATGTTATTTATATTAAAATAGTTGAATTAAGTTCACTTTATAGCAGATAAAATTATTTCAATAATAAATACTAGCAATAAAATCAAATGTTGCCTGGGAATGAATGATGGTTAAGGAATGTTTTACAATACTATATATTTATTGTTACCTAAATTGAGGAAATTAAATTTTCCAATACAATTAATCGCTTGCTTAAGTTGGGTCCCCATTGCGATGCACAGGAAGGAAGCTTTACTTGCTTCCCCACAGTAACTTCGTCCTAAATACATTAGACTGTAGAGAACCAACTGTTTATTGTATAAAATTATTTTATATATAATGGTTTAAATTAGAGTTTAAAATGCCTAAAGCAAATATAACGCTTCAATTGTGCTCCAAACAAAAACATTTATTTCAGAACGACCCCTATTATATCAAAGAATCTACTGTTGATTTTATATGCATGAACTTTAGTACTTGTGCAATGATAATGACTTGAATTTATCCGCAATTAAAAAAATCAAATACCATCGTTTAATTGTACTTTAAATAGATACATTTATTTCGAACGAACCTCTCTTGTATCCAAGACCCTCCTGTTGATTTAATGTCGAGCATTCCGGCTTGCGTGGTGTTAATGTTGATTAAAATAGCATGTTCCTACTTCCATTTAATTATTTTTATTTTTGTTTTTCGATACTTATGTTATATCATAAAAATGATCGGGTGTAATCTTCTTGTCAGTTAATGTCGTGTGCTCGTCTAGCTGTTCTTTCTATCAAATTATATCAATCCGATCAGATGATCTTGACTTCCGGTCAACGTGTCTCAATATAATTTACACCTCTCTCTCTCTCTCTCTCTCTCCTTCTCTCTCACGATCCATTCTCTAACACGTATTGCAATGACATTCCGATAAAAAAACCTATTTAATAACACTCTCAGGCACATGAAGTACCTTTCATAAAAAAGTTCAGCCACCCATTTTGGAGTCCATAGAGAACGAAGTCGCACACAGAAAGACAGACAGGCACGGACAAAGGTCCTTTTTATACACTAGTAGATAGAAAGATAGTGATATTCCCAACAACAAATTTAAACGATCCTATGACGATGCAAGAATATCCGGCATTAAATGTGAACACACATATGAGTTCTCGTCCATTCTGCGAATAACCTCGTGGTTATAACACTACAAAAAAATGTTTTTAAGACGGAAAACGGAGTTAATTCTTTGGCACCTTATTCGATTCGTTTACCTCTCCCATATTAAAAATCAACATGACCTTTTTTGTCGTTTATCCATTATTATTAACTGGCGACTGTGCCACGTCGACACACACAAAACCGAGTCAAAGACAAAATCGAGTACACTCAACATCAAGTACACTCAACATCGTTTTACCATCAACGCTTATTAGAAATTAGTTTAGAAATTCCCATATGTACAAAACAAAATCACGAAAAAAAACAGCAATACCTTAATTAAGGGTAAGAATAATGAATAACATGAGATAAAATGATGGTTAAAATTATTACGAACTTGCTAGGGTTCGAACCTGAAACCTTTTGATCAATAGTTAGACGCGTTATCCATTGCACCACGAGTCTTGCCCCTATGCTGAAAGACGTAACCGCGACGTTATTCTGACAGTGCTAAATTCCATTTACATGGGCAGGGAACTTTTCCGAAAATTGCACGAAACGGCCCCAAAACACTTATTACGGACTTTTTGTATGACTCGGTGTTGTTTGTTATGAACTATATAGAGATAAGGAAATCTAGGGACTCACAACTTTCAGGGTGAAAAATTTTCCATTCGGTGCATCCGTTCGAAAGTTTTTTTGGTACATATACACACACATAAATAAATAAATAAATAAACATTTAAAATGTTATTAATTATATAGATGTCACTATCAATGTAATTTAACTTTCAATAAATGTTTTATTTAATAATACGTTGCTGTTTTAAGTAATAATGGGCTGCAATTTTAGTATTGCCATAAAGCTCTTGTAAATATTTTTAATCTTCTCAGGGTGTAACGTAAGCAGCTTGTACCAAATACTATTAAAAAGTGAAATAGTTCACTAAAAATGCCTTAGCATAGTCCACTAATAAATTTGAGCGTATAATTCTCCAATTCATTAAAACTAAGTGAACTATATTTTGACGATTAAAGTTGGGTGTTAGTCCGCCCCCCTCACAACTGAAATCATGAATCAGCCAACAGCTTTAGTTGCTCGCTAATTGTTGATATCAAGAGATATTTTAGTGATCACCATTCCAATATGATGCTTAATGTGCTTCGCATGTTTTATCCCCAAGTGTTTTATCTGTGTATTTTTACTTAAGAGAATGCCTACCAAAACAAGCCTCAGGCTGTTCCTGATCAAAATGGTATAATTAAATTTTAAATAATATCATAGAGATTCACATTAATGGTACAGTTTGCAACTGAAATGCTTTCCACATTTTAACCTATAAACTATATGTTGCTAATGAACCTAAGCAAGTGAAAACGATGTTTTCTGTCTAGCTAATATCCTGTCATGTTTTTTCAGTTACCCTCATCGAGTAATGTGGTTTTGACTGGGCATTTTGCTTTCACTGGAGAAATGTTTTGAAGAGCTGTGAATCTGTAACTGCACCACAGAGCTTTGCGAGTTCATTACCAGTTAGAGAGGCATGGTGTTTTCAAATAGAAAAGCAATACAGCTATGTGTTGCAAATTTCAGAGCTACAGATTCGGGACATAGGAGAAAGCCACCTGGAAAACCTCGAAACGCTCGGACGTCAGTATTCTAGCTCTGAAACTTTCTTTTACTCAGTTATTTCATTTGACATTCAATTCGCAAGCATGCTTTCGTCTCTGGTCGGACAGTCAGAAGAATTCAACACACTAATATGCAGTTCCATTCGTACGAATAATTGATTTCTAAGAAACTGCATAAGTGCGACTGAGAAGATCGCATGTCTAAATGTTGTAGAAATTTCTGTCGCACTCTGTGTTAGGTTTCTGGAATTAATTTATTTTATTGCGGACTGTTATTCTCATCTTTATTGGTTGTTGAGTCATGACGTTTCGGCCAACTATTCCTCTGGCCTTCGTCAGGTGGTAACCGCGACAGATAGGAACTCTGAATCTCCTGACTGCATTTAATGCAATTACTACCTTCCGTAGTTGTCGTCTCATACGGATGGTAGTGATTTCTGAGAATGCAGTTAGGACATTCCAAGTTCCTATACGTCGTGAAACAACAACCAATAAAGATCATAATAATAGTCCGCAATACAATAAATTAATATAATACTCATCTCAAAAATGAATTCCAATTAAGATAATATATATAGGTTTCTGGTGTTTTTTTTTTGTTTTTTTTGTTTTTGTTTTTTTTGGTTATTCGTTTTATTTGACTTTTCGGACTACTGTTCTCATCTGTAGTGCAATTTTTACATTTCTTTCGATCAAATACCTGAGTTCTTCATGTGTAGCTTGTCAAATACTGAATTTTTTGTATCGAACACGGGAATCTCGGCGATATTTCGAACGTCATGTTTTATTTACTTCATAAGTTGCATGCACTTCTTCCGCCAGTTATGAATGGATAGAGGTCCTAATTAATTCGCAATTGTATTTACGGTCGCTCCCACTAAAACCGAACCTTGAAACTTCACGATAATATCACTTTTGCAATTGATTGTTTCCAAATACTCTAAACATTGCGTAACGAAACGTTATGATAACGACACTCAAGTTTAGAACAGTAGTCTTAAGAAGCCAAATAGTACTATGTTAATGGGATTAACAACATTGCACGTCGAATACAGGTACGTTTATAATCGAACGGCGAAAAACAAAGCTGCTGGTTATCCTTCTCTGGAAACTGGAAAGTAAGTTAATCATAAAATGAAGCTTTCTTTCTGTAATATATATATATATATATATATATATATATATATATATATATATATATGTATATATATATATAGCAGTTTAGCCCACCTTTGCTCGGGCCCTATTTACTGTGCATAACTTTCCCTACGTGTGAATACCTCTTATGTATGATTTCAAATGTTTAGACCAAAATTTGTCTGAGTAATTTCGTAGTAAGCGCAGAGGTGAATTTTCTTTTAACATTGTCCCCAATTTCGCCCCCAAACGGATTAAAATGCTTGTCATATGTCTGAATGCCCGTTATGTATAAATTCTAAATGTTTAGAACCAAAGCATGCTGAGTAGTTTGCTAGAGACCTCAAATTTAAATCATTTGCCCTTTGACCCCTTGGCAGATCATATTTTCGACCCAAACAACTAAAAAGTTCGTTCCATCTCTGAATACTTTTTATCAAAAATGTCAAATGTTTGGACCAGAAATTGGCTGGGTTATTTAGTAATAAAAATATCTTGCCTTTTCCTCTTATTTTTCCTCTCTGTCCTGCTCTAACCAAGTCTATCGACCTGCTCCACAAATCCCAAAACCTCAGCATGACAAATCTAAAAAAAAAACACGAATAAACCTAGAACCGCATCCTTCAACGTAGACCCCTACAACCAGGTCTCCTTTTCAAACATCAGGGGTCTACGTTCCAACCTTCCAAAGGTTGAAACACAATTATAGGAAACGAAACCGGACATATTCTTTCTAAGTAAAACCGGCATAGGTCCAACCACTTCCCTAGACGAATTCATAATTAAAGGATACTCTAACCTAACATCTAAATCTGACGTCCAAGATCGCCATGGGCATGGAATATGTGCCTACATCAAAGATGGCTTTCCATGTGGTAAGCATATCTCCAGAGAAGACCCTAATTTACCTTATATGTGCTTCAGGGTTGCACTAGCTTACACCACTGCATTTATATTTGCCCTCTATCACCCCCACATCTTTAACAGCATATCTGAGAAAATTGACCACACCCTGTCTGCTCATCTTTCGGTTAACATTCACATTTGCGGTGACTTCAATGTCCATAATGTGGAATGGCTGACCTACTCAAATAAAACCGATGACGAGGGGAGGTTCTGTCATGATTTTGCCACTGCCTATGACCTCACTCAGATTGTTCACGAACCCACCCCTGTGCCCGATACTACCGGTCAGTATGCAAGCCTTCTAGATCTTTTCCTCACGACTTCTCCTGAGCTATGTTCCTGCTCCCTTCTATCTCCTCTGGCATCCTCCGACCACTCTGTTGTAGCAGTTAAGATAAAAATGAAATGTAATAAGTCTTCAGACGTATCTCTCCACCATACTATATATCAATACTCTATGGCTGACTGGGATAGCTTCCGTACATTCATATCTGATCTACCTAGACATTCCATGTTTAAGAAGGATGTGTCCTCCATAGTATCAGACCTGACCGAATGGTTAATTGTAGGTATAGAAAGATTCATACCACCAACAAATTCCAACAAAAACATAACAGTCAACGATGGTTCTCCCCTGAATGTGCTGCTGCCATCGCACACAGAAATCACTTTTTTCCCATAGCGACCAACGTAATAGATGTACTGAGACAAAAGCTGCTTTCAGGAATGCCAGCAACCACTGTAAAAGACTAATGAAAAATGCAAGAGAGCTATATACTCAGTCCGTTAAATCCAAAGTAGCTGAGCAGGGGCTTGGTTGCTACAAGTTTTGGCAAATAGCAAACAGGATCCTGAACAGAAGCGTGCGTTCTATCCCATCTATCATCAATGGACCTGAGGCCATCTCGTCAGAATCAGACAAGGCCAGACTATTTGCCAAAGAACTTTGCAGTTAATTCTACTCTATGCGACAAAAGCCATGAACTCCCCGTATTTCCGCCTATAACAGACAACACGCTATGCAACATACAAATATCTGTGCGTGAGGTCGCCAAGCTAATCAAGAACCTTGATTCCAGTAACGCAACTGGCCCTGACGGCATTCCAGTTATAGTGCTGAAATATCTACAATCAGAACTTGCCCCCATACTTACAAAACTGTTTAAACGTTGCCTTAAGGAGAATATCTTGCTAGAGAACGCAAATGTCAAATCTTTTGCTATTTGACTCCTTGGCAGCCAAATTTACGTCCAAAAGCCGATTAAAGCGCTTGCCATATCTCTGAATACACTTTATGTAAAATCGCAAGTGTTTAGACTAAAAATTGTTTTATTAATTTAGTAGAGACAGCAGAGGTCAACATTTTTTTTTATAGCTTTGGCTTTATTTACATTTCTTGTTTTGGGCTCAAATCACAATAAAAGTTTGACCCATGTCCATCTAAAATTCAAAGTGTTTACTCCGAAAATTTTCGGAGGAGTTTTGTACAGTTACCAAAGGTCAAACCGATAAATTTTGACACCTTTCCAGTAAGATTTGGGGCCAAAATCTATTTAAAAATATTATCCCAAATATCAATACTCCTGATGTCAAATCCTGAGTGGGTAGAC
>NC_136484.1:37086147-37231147 GCF_053919585.1 Euprymna scolopes | reverse complement strand
CTTCTCTCTATTTTATTTGTCTTTTAAGGCAGGAAACCAGATGCGCTCTGTTAACAGGCACGTGGTTGTTATTTCATGCCAAGGCAATCCCCGACAGTACGACTGCAGGAAAAGGAGGCTCTAATTTAATGAGTCGCCCCTCATCGCAGGTGGCTTCATTAATGCATTTTCACTAATTAATTAAGAAAGAAACAAAGCCTCACTCGATTACTTGCTGTTATATGGTTGGGGGAATTAAAACAAAGAAAATATCATCTTGTTCAGGCTCTGTAGACTGAAGAGTTGGTTGATTAATATAGCACTGATTAAAGGTAGTCATTTCTCAAGGCATCGATGAAATGAAATACTTAAAAACTGTAATAAAAAAAAATCTAATTATATTCTTATCTAAATTTTGGATGATTGTACACGTTTGAAAGTTACACACACATGCATAGGGACACATGTATATGGAATGTTTGAACTAATAATGAGTATTACGTATCAAGTTCACACATATTTTGCCAGACACTGTTTTAGTCGTAAAACACTTGGTAACCCATTATCTTTGGCTCACTCATAAAAAAGTATTACGCTAATAAAATAATCAAACTCTTCTTTGAACTCCTTTCTACTTAACAACCTTCAATATATATATATATATATATATATATATATATATATATATATATATATATATATATATATATATATATACTGATCTGTGTTGGTTAATAGAAATTCTTGTGTGCAGAGCGTTTACTCAGTTGGTAGAGTGCTTGCCTTGCATGCAAGAGGCTCGGGTTTCGAATCCTGAGTTCGGATGTGTCTTACTGATGAGCCCAAATGAGGGCGAAACTCGAGTCTTGCACTTCCGGTTCTTTGACTGCCATTGCTCTTGTGGGCTTCGACGTTGTTTGGCTGTGGAATTTATTATATACAATCTCTCACATTCTGAAAATCATATATATATATATACATATACAGTTATGAAAATATATATGGCAATTAAGCTACACAGAATATTCCGTATTTCATTCTCGTGAGAATGCATCAGGCTACTTAATAAAAGGCGGATAATTCTGTGTAGCTTATTTGCCGTATATATTTTCATAACTTACTAACTGACGAATTCTCACGAGAATGAAACGTGGAATATTCTGTGTAGCTTAATTGCCATATATATTTAAAAAAATTACACCTAGCTCTACCTATGTATTTAGCACTGTTGAAGGAAATACTTAAAAAATTAGTAAAAAATTATATCTTCGTATATTAATTCAAGCGATTAAATGTAGTAATCATATATATATATATATATATATATATATATATATATATATACATATATATTTATATATATATATGTATGTAAAACATCGTTAATTCATATTTTATATATATACACATATATATATATATATATATATATATATATATTTATATATATATATGAGTGCGTGAGGGTGCGTATGTGTGTATTTATGTCTAAATTGAAAATGTTAAAAAGCCTTTAATATGCAGTAACCGTTTAGGTATGTAACCGTCTTATACTCGTTAATTGAATTCAATTGATTATTTTCATCGCCGTTCCCTACCGTAAACATCAAAAAATAATCTCCACATTACTCTTCATTTTAACCATTTCTTTTTCTCGTCTGCTACCGATATTCATCTGATGCGAGGATAGCTGAAAGATCCCCATAGAGATTTTCGCTTCTGTTATATATATATATATATATATATATATATATATATATATATATATATATATATATAGATAGATAGATAGATAGATAGATAGATATAGATATAGATATATATGGGTTTGTGTGTGTGTATTTGTGTGTATATGTATAAATACACACACATATCTATCTTATATATATATATATATGTATATATATATATATATATATATATATATACATATATATATATATAAAATATATATATATGTATATATATATAAGATATATATATATATATATATATATATATATATATATATATATATATACTAGCATTTCCGGCCGACTTGACTTGGGCCCTATGTACTGTTCATAGTTTTATGTGCATATGTATAATTTAAAAGGTGTTGATATTTATGGTAATTACTTTATATATAAATGGCTTCCTTAACTATCATAGGGAAAAGTTGGTAGGGACCGCAGACGTAAATTTTTAAAAATTTGACCCCATTTTGACCACTTAACTGTCATTGATTTGGGCTCTCATAAAATTACAAATGTGTGACCCATGTCTAAGTAATCTACATCTTAAATTTCAAATGTTTAGACCCAACATTGGCGGAGGAGTTTGGTAGAGTCTGCAAAAGACAACTCTCTAAACGCTGACCTCTTGCCAGACAAAATCTCGCCCAAACACTCATTAAAATGTCTGAATACCCTTTATGTAAAAGTTAAAATGTTTAGACCAAAAATTGGTTTAATAGTTTTCTAGAGACCGCAATGGTAAAATCTTTTGAACTTTGACCCCTTGGACGCTAAATTTTCAGAAATAAACAATTCAAAAGCTTGCCAAATGTCTGATTAAACTTTATGTAAAATCTCAAATGTTACGTCTAAAAATTGGCTGAGTCATTTGGTAGAGACTGCAGAGGTTATTTATCTTAATATTATACCCCAATTTTACCACTTAACGTTTATTATTTTGGGCTCTAAGTTAATTATAAAGTTAGATCCATATCCAAGTTATCCATATCTAAAATTTCAAGTGTTAAGACTCAAAATTGGCGGAGGAGTTTGGTAGAGTTCTCAAAGATCAAATCGTTGAACTTTAATCCTTTAACAGCCACATTTTCATTTATATATATATATATATATATATATATATATATATATATATATATATATAAATATATTCCTATAAATTCTATTTTTTTATTTTTTGTGTATTGATATTCATATTAAAACCCCTATTTTCTATTTATTTAAAAAGAAAATACAATTTTTTAAAAAGAAAATACAATTTTCTTATATATAGGTTGTGGGATTGCATTCACTAGCCAAAGATCTAGCTAATTTCATATTCTTTTAAACATTCATTTTAATTTAATAGTTAATTAAACATGATCATCCCATGAGAAAATCGAAAAAACTAATAGGGAATTACCCTATTAGTTTTTTCGATTTTCTCATGGGATGATCATCTTTAGTTAACTATTACGTGTACTTATATTCATGCAGATATTCTACTTGATTTATACTTGCATAATATTTGCGTGAAATCTTACAGTATACAAAAATTTGTTTCCATATATATTTATGTGTACGTATATATTTTTGTTCAATCTATCCATCTCTCTCTCTCTCTCTCTCTCTCTCTCTATATATATATATATATATATATATATATATATATATATTTATATATATATATCGCTATCTATATATCTATAAAAGTGAACGTGCCTGTTTATCTGTGTGTGTGTGTCTGTGTGTCTGTCTGTCTGTGTACATTTCCCTACGAAATAACTCTGTCAATTTTTAGTCTACAAACTCGAAATTTGATATACATGGTACTGAGATTAGGGAAAATCTATGTGATCGGTTTTCGGCCAGAAATTTGGTTGTTAAGAGGTCGAAGTTAAATGATTTGACCTTTGAGAACTCTACCAAACTCCAAGGACAATTTTTGGACTAAACACTTGAATTTTTTTATATAGGTTCCTTAGGCATGGATCTTACTTAATAACTTGATTTGGGCCAAACACATCAAATGTTAGGGGGCAATAAAGGGACAGAAATAAAAAAAAAGTTGACCTCTGCGGTCTCTTCCAAATTACTCAGACTATTTCTGGTCTAAACATTTGAAATTTTACATAAAGGGTATTCAGAGATAGGGCAATCTTTTCCATCGATTTAGGTCGAAAATTTTTATTACCAATATATAAATGTATGTATGTATGTCTGTTTGAATGTCTTCCTAAAACTTTCGACAGAGGCGACGGATTTTACCAAGATCAGTATCGTTTTAAAGTTCCACCTATCATAAGACAAATTTCGAAAAAATTGGCTTAAAACATGTATATCTTCACCTTCAACTAGGCATTTTCTAGAGGGGGTCACTTTTTTCTCCGATATTTTTTAAATTACCCTCTCCTTTAGATTGTCAAGCCTTAATTTTTAAAATTTCTGCTTCCGGTTTGGCGGTGTCGTAACAGCATATACGTCAGGTTTTTTATACCTTTATTATCCTCCTCCGCGGTACGTGTTCGAGCCTGCCTTCCTACTACCACTTTTTTTCTTTTTTTTTTTTTGTTCAACAGACACATCCAGACACCCGGGTAACGCCGGGCTGAAATACTAGTATATCTATAAAAGTGAACGTGTCTGTGCGCGTGTCTGTCTGTGTGTGTGTCTCTGTGCCTTTCCCTACGCAATAACTTTATCAATTTTTAGTCTACAGACTCGGAATTTTATATACAGGGTACTGAGATTTGGGAATATCGATGTGGTCGGTTTGGGCCAGAGATTTGGCGATTAAGGGGGGCAATGTTCAACGATTTGAGCTATGAGAACTCTACCAAATCCCTCCGACAATTTATTTTTTTAGTTATAGGTTCCTTGGACATGGATCTAACTTAATAACTTGATTTGATCCCAAAACAATAACATTTTAAGGGGTCATAATAGGGGTCAAAGTTTAAATAAAGTTGACCTCTGTGGTCTCTTCTAAATTACTCAGACAATTTCTGGTCTAAATATTTTAAATTTTACATAAAGGGTATTCAGAGATAGGGCAAGCTTTTTGATCAATTTTGGTCGAAAATTTTTAGTCACCAATATAAGAAATATATGTATGTCTATTTGCATGTTTGCCTTAAACTTTCAATAGAGGAGACGGATTTTACCAAGATCAGTATCGTTTTAAAGTTCGACCTTTCCTAAGACAAATATCGAAAAATTGGCTAAAAACATTAACATCTTCACCTTCAATTTAGCACTTTTTACAGGAGGGGGGTCGATTTTTCCCCGATATTTTCGAAAGTCATCTTCTCCTGTCGATTGTCTAGCCTTAATTTAAACCTACATCACTTTCGGTTCGGCGGCGGTCATAACAGCAAAGACGTCAGGTTCCACCCCCCCGTTATTTTCCTCTTTGCGGTACGGGTTCGAGCCTGCCTTCCTACTACCACTTTTTTTTATTAACATATACTTCCAAATACCCGGGCAACACGGAGCTTAAATGCTAGTATATATATATATATATATATATATATATATATATATATATATATATATATATATATATATGAATTTCATTGTTTTTAGAGCAGTGTTTTTTTACAGATTAAAATCTCTTACGATATCTCTGACGAAACGCTAGGAAGAGATTTGCATTTTACTGTTTCATCAGAAGAATTTGCATCCAGCATATAGCTTTATTAGTCTGTCGAAAATGTAAGTATTTTTCTCTTTTGTCTGTAAACAATACTTTTTAAATATATACCGATACATTTTTGTTTGTTTGTGTGTTTCTTTGTTTAGATTTCATGGTATATTAGCAACAATGACTATTTTGCGACACCTCAGGCTCCTGCCATTTAACGAATGAAAATGGAATAGAAGTAGTATTATTTTCCATCTATAGGAGGTGATAGAACAGTAATGTCTACTATATTTTATATCGTCTGAATAGAACAGAAGAAAGTAAGTATTACATTTATATACTGATTTAATATTTGGCATTCACGGCCTGGAATTTTCATATCTCTTTTGCAGATATTTACCGTGTGAAACTCTATAGAAGCAGGAGAAATAAATCATTAAAATTCTTGCAAATGTACATTGACTGTAACAACATAAATTTCGAAATCCAAAACGTCGCTCGTTTTAATGGCACCACTCCTGTCTTAGTAGCTCTTCAACTTTTATAAAAAAAATATTAGGCGTTATGTTCAGAATTACTCTAGTGTGAGAAAGCGCGCCCCGGGCGGCAATGCACAGCCATCATTCATCGCTGGTAAAATCAGCATAAAGAATGGTGTTGATCATGTAGACTAACACATACTGAAGCACAAAAGGTTGCTATTATTGGTGGCCATACTCCTGCCTTTAAAACTTTTTAAAAGTTTTAGTTTAAAAAAATACATGTCTTTACTTTTGGAACGACTAGCAAGTATAACGTTACATCCAATTCCTCTTATTCCTGAAATTGTACAACGGTTTATTATTAAAGAACAGTTAATGTAAGTGCGATGGTAAAATTCATTAAAACTCTATAAAAATAGAAAACACTTTGAAAATTATTAAAAAATCAGCTTATTAATTAATACAAACAATTAGTACCTGTGGAAATTCCACTACGGACTCATGCATGTGTAATATATTGCAGCTGGGCATTCTTTGGGCGTTCAGCATGGAGACCCGCGATATCATGGTAGCATTTTTGCTAAAACTAAAAATGTTTTATCTAAGTAATCTGCTTAATGTAGTGGCAGAATATATCTTATTGTGGTTTATAAGAGTCTGTAATTTATTTTCATTTCATAGACGCAGAGTGCGAACGAAAATCTCACAATGTCATTATAACATCTTTAGACGGAACAGATACTTCCTTGGAATTTAGCCAGAAGACGAAGAAGGCATGCTTTAGTTTCACGGCCAGAAAGCAACAACTTTATTTATTATCATTTATTTTTTTATTTTTGTATTTTATTGCGTATTCGGTGATTGGGAGATCATATTTATTAAATAGTGGTAATATACTACGAATATTCAATAAGCGTATATATATACATATATATATATATGCATATATATGAATATATATATATGTATATATGTGTCATGTCATCTCATGTCATATGCTATTGGTACCATGTAACCCAGTACTACCTGCCTCATGTTCGGGTCACCGGCGACTAAACTGGTTCCCCCAACAGACTTGTTTGTTGAAGAGGGTGGCTCGTAACCCTGAAAGATTAAAAACAAGACCTTCCAAAGGGCGAATGAACCCTTTTCGGGGTCAACGGCTAACTAGCACTGTGTGTGTTTGTGCGTGTGTGATGAAGTGGAGATGGCTCCCGTAAGCCGTGGCGAAGGCAACCTTTCTAGGAGAAGCAAACCTGTGATATAAAAAACCATAAAGCGGGAGAGCAGTACCCGCATTAATCTGGTCTTCAGTTTAACTTGTTGCTGGCTATCTTGCTCTTGCTTGTCGCTGGATCTCAACATTTTGAACCGAGAGAGGGGCTTAGCTGTAGTAAAAAGCTAAGACTCTGTAATATCATCTGTGTATAGATATTCCCTCAGGCATTTGTCTATCGAAATATAATGGTCCTGTGGCGATGGAGAACTTGTGACGCGTGGGGGCTTGAAATTCTGGAAGCATGTAATAATTGACCTCAATGACCGTCTTCAGTCTCACGCCTGCTTGAGCGTGTGAATTCACCGGTAGGCATAAAAAAGAAAAGAAAAAAGTCATTTTTGGGCTCATGGACTTTAAGTGTCTGAGGGAGTGGTACTCGTCTGACAACACATTTCAATCAATCATCATATATATATATATATATATATATATATATATACACACAAATAATTTAATGTTCGTTGGGTGTCATTATTTTCTATCCTTTCTTTTTATTAAATATAATCTCCCGATCGAATATTTTATAATATAAACACCGTGACAAACGTACGCACATTAAAGTTATTGCGATATTAATATATCGACACCTTTTTTTAATAGCTACTTTGTACCCATCTCTTCTGGATTTCTACCGTGTTGAAAAATTTAAAAAAATCTTTCGTTAGGAAAATTAATACCAGAAAAAGTTGTTTGTTTTTTTTACTTAATCATTAAAATCAGAAAATTATTAATTGATGCAAATACGTATGACTAGATTTTAACATTGTTCCCTGCATTCTATAGTGCAGATATAATTGATTTTATTTTGATTGTTTCATTTATGTCATACGCATCAGAATGTTAATCAGGGGTTCCCAAACTTCAGGACACCATGCTCTGACGAACTACAAGATTGTAAACGTAAATGCCCCCGACAAACCCAACATGCATCAAAATCCCACCCCTACTCAGTAGATATTCCTAGATTTAAGAAAATATTCTACTCTAATAGTTTCGTCTTAGGACTCCTAGACTTTGGAATTCCTTTACGGGTTCCTGTTTCTCCGACTGTACTGATATGCAAAAGGTCAAGTGTGATGTAAGCATATATTTTGCTGCTCAGCTCCCTACATAGTATTCTTACAAATTATGTCCCAGATAGTAACCCTTACATCAAAGTGGCATTGTGCTTTTTTTGGTGGAAGAATGCAATTAAAAAATAAAGCCCCCAAATCTTGAAAATAGTTTTTACAGAGCACTAACAATATTTCTAAAATATATATAAAAAATAATTGCAAATTTTAACACTTACTAATGATAATGTTTGCAACTATATTTTTGTTTATGATTAATGAAAAAATGGCTGCATTTTTTGTTAATTTATTTATTTTTTTTTTTTTCGCGAACCATCCTAAAATTCTTTATACCTGAGTTATGTATCATATCGCTTTCCAGTAAAAAATGAGCAATAGTTAAATGTTTGCAGTCATTTAATTTTTCCATATAAAGCATTTAGTCCTCTTTTAGAAATGGGCTTCTGGGGCCCCTGAGCCTCATCACGGAGCCCCAGTTGTCCGTGTAGTCCACTTTGGGAGACCCTGATGTAGACGATGTATTGAAAAAGTGCTGGTACTTCACTTAAAAATCTATGGATGTGATATTTCTAACGGGATTCTAGCGTTTGAGTTTCAACATGGTTAAAAACGCATCGTCAGTCGCATAATGCACGCGGGTACACATTCGTTCTCATATCAGATTGATTTATTCGCTAAAATGAAGTAGAGAATATATATGTTCTGTTAAGGACTCCCAGCGCAAGAATAATGACGCCAGTAACCGAGAAAGAAGAAAAGATAGTATAAAAGTTCGTGAATAAAACCCTCAGTCCAGGATAGAAAGAAATGGTTCGTGCATGGCGACAAAGCGGACGCTTAAGCTGATATACGCGCCAATTCTACGACTGTGCCCGTTCATGTAGACGAGCTTTCATCTGGCAAAGCGTGCGCGCATTTTCATCTCTTTGCTATTGGCTCGATTTTATTGTTCAACTTAACCTAACGTACCAAGTTTGTTCTAATGGCTTCATTCTTATCTCGTTTCAGTATTATTCTTTTATCTTCCGGTTTTCATTCTTATATGAGTTCCTCGTTGGGATGAAGATAAAAACGTAATGGCGACTGGAGACACAGCTGCCGTGCACGGGTCATTGAACTGATTTCGAAATGAAAACCTGTTGTTATTGCTTCACAAAATAGGCTTGAAGCCTCAAATTGCAAAGGAAAAAAAGACGTGGATTAGCAATACTCACTAAAGAACAATACGCATTGCTTAATAATGGGTTCTTTGTGTCCGTTTTGTTTACCTTTGCATTTTATGGTCACCTTTTTGTTGAAATTTTGCCTATTGACGTTTTATTTTTATTAAACTGCCAGAGCATGAAGATGTGGCACAAGGTCAGTCAAGGGAGATATGAAACCCCATTTTTTTTTTAGAATCAGTGCTGGAAAGTAAAAAATAATGACACCACTATCGTCATTCCACGGTAAAGGCTCTTCAGGCGAATAGAAATAAAGGAACCTCTTTTCAAAAGGTAATAAAGTAGTGTAAACGATGGACCCGCTAGAACTGCACAGAACAATACCTTCGCCCATGGTATTATATTGTGGGAATTGATAACATTACACTTAAAACGTTTTACATTGGAATTTCATGATTATAATCATGTATGGGTATCTGTGAAATTTTATCTCATATTTTATAATATGGCCTTATTATGAATATTATTTAGAAATAGTTACCAAGCAATATTTATCAGCATTTAATCCGTAATTATTTTAGATTCTCTTTAAATGTTAGTTACATAATTTATTCTGCAGTATGGAATTTTCAGACTATATATTTAAATGACAATAGCGTCTGAACACTGATTATTATTTTCCTATATATTATGTAGTATCCAAATAAGTGGATGAAATAGTCTGGTTACTTTTTCCTTGAAATTATGAGAATAAATGAGATCTCGCGAGAACTAAGAGGTAAATTATCAATTCTTAAATTATTTGTTATCTTGCATTCTTTTTTAAGTAAATCTTGTTTGATAGCCGTAATACATTGTTAAACGCTTCCCTACTTCTTCCTTTATTACATCGATAATCACCTTTTAAGCATATGCCATCTTTAGTTGTAAAGTATGTTTTATTTTACAGCTAAGCATTATTCGCATACACATCACGCTTGAACTAAATGCTCTCGAAAACATGTATACTTAATACTTTATATAACATGCATGATATATAGTATCTCTTTTCGCCTATCTCTTTCTGTATATATATATATATATATATATATATATATATATATATATATATATATATTCAAACACATATTAAATGCAACGGAGACACTTTGCTTTATGATTTTTTTTGTATCAAAATAAAAAATAATAATAAGAGTTCCAGAGTTGTTGCTATCACGAGCGCTTTCAATTCGTCCGTGAATCATCATCAGGCGTTGAAGTAAAAGTGCGAAGGAGCGAAATTGAGAATTAAAAGTGAAAACTAAAATATGCAGTAAACGGCGATAAGTCAGCGTATATAGAGTTGATGAAAAGTCGATTAAAAATTCGAGTGTTAAAATCAGCAAATTCGTGGACACCGTTAACAAAGTCCGCCCAATACAAACTGCGCAAGACATTTTAGAACGTTACTGCTTTTCTCGAATGCGAAATCACTTATAGTGGGTTGAAGGGATTTAATATATGACGCTCCAAGAGTTTTTAACTTTTTAATATTATTTTTATGTATAATTTTTATGTTGTCAACGAGGACCTTTCTAAAATTGGAGGGGGACAGTTATGTCCTTTCATCAAATGTTTATATATAGCACCAGCATAATTTAGATGCATTGTTATTCGTCAGGACACCAATATATATATATATATATATATATATATATATATATATATATTATTGCAAGCATGCTGAGAAGACCCGTTTGATGTTCATGATTAAAAATGGGAAATAAAAATAATAAAAAAAATTAATGAGAGGTCAGTTGACCGACGAACTTTACCACTGACTCATTCACTATTCTGAATCATGCTCATTAAAACTATCACCTGAAGATCTTGGAGCCTATTCACGTTCGCTTGTAGAAGCAGTCTCTCTGCAAGCAGAGGGAACATCCCTTAAGTATGAACGTGATCAGTCTCTAGATAATATCATACATATCGCTATTTTAGACATAGTGTATTCGTTTTTTTTTCTTTTCTTAACACACGATTTATTTTTTTAATATATTATATCGCTATTTTTTTTAATGTATCGTATCCCATGATATTATAAACGTATATTTTCCAATTCACTCGAGTTTATTAATTAAAAAAAATCCTCAATCAAGCCTATGAAAAGTGATGGCGAAACCGGAATATTATCATAATCGGAATGATATTTTGTGCCCTGCATAAATTATATATATATATATATATATATATATATTTATATATATATTTATATATATATACATATATATATATATATATATATATATATATATATATATATATGTATATATATATATGGGTCTAGCAGTGTTCTAAGAGAGGTGTTGTATCGAAGCCTCACGAGTAGTATCAAAAATCACTAATCGATAACTTTTTTTTGTTGCCCGGATTTTACACACTGATAAATCTTAACATGACAAGTGTATTTAGAGGTTTTATCTCCACACCAGCTAAAGGGAGCGGTTGTGAAATAATCAGTAGTTTCTATTAAAGGATTGAGACAGGTCCGAAGTAAATGTTTTTGCTTAGAGCTCAACTTAACCATGAACTTAAACACCCACCCTTTACATGTCCACCAAATGTTTAAAGACGTTTGACGTATTGGTGTGCAAAATAGGGGCAATACTATTATAATAAAATTGATGGTTTTCCATTTGCTCATATTAACCCCAATGAGAAAATTCGCACTAAGATGTTAGAAAATACTGTGAATTAAGAACCATGCCCAACTGGTACTTTAAAATAGGGTGTTCGGCAGCTAAATATCTCTTGTCAATACATGTTTATGCATGTTAGTATTTTTGAAGAAGCAGGGGGGGCAATTCCAAAGTCTAGCATATAAAGAGAATTCATTTTCAGTGTCGAAGAGCTTCGGTCGAGTAGGAACTTTATAGTGGAAGCTGGATTAATCGAAGGTATTATCATCGAATGTGCACTAGTGTTACGAGGTTCTCGGCGTATATTCCATTATAACACTTGGAACAGATGCATTGAGACGAAACATTGCGTCCCTTGGAAAAAGAATTTGAGCTTTTCTGAAGGTGTGGAACTTGTTTGATTGTTGAAACGTTTTAGCATGCTATCTAAAAGAGAGACAAGTAATTTTATCATCCGTCCACATCTTTGCAGCAGCTTTGGCGATGACTTCTAAATTATTCTTTCAATTTATGTAACCTGGGAGGTGACGATGGTCAAGGGTTTAACGTCACAAACTAACGTCATTTGTGTTCCAAGTTCGTAACCAGTTTATTCCACATAAATCAATTTAACTTAGGCTGTTGGGAACCTTTTAGTAGTTCTCCCGTAAGTATCTGATGTCTTTCTAGAAATAAAAAATTGACTAGAAAAATATCGGAGAAACCAATGCAAACAATCAATTTTCAAAATTATACGAATATAATCCCTAGAAGTGTAAAGGATAAACTCTCAGCTAAAGGGTTATCCATGTAAATCATTTGAAAGAAAGATCTTTATTAATACTAATAATTGTAAAATGTATATATATATATATATATATATATATATATATATATATATATATATATATATATATACATTTTACAATTATTAGTATTAAATGATTCCAAATTATAAAATTATATATATATATATATATATATATATATATATATATATATATATATAATTTTATAGTTTGGAATCATTTAAGATAATGGTTCATAATTTAAGAATTGATTTATTTTATGCTCATTGTAATAGTTGCTCTTGTTACACCAGGTTTTCCTCTCATCCTCTGGCCTTTTTTCAGCATGTTAACCCAAACGGGATAGAGATACTGAGTATTGTAACCGTATCCTCAGTAATTTCTGCCTTTCATATTTGTTGCTGTCTCACCAGCTTTGTGCCAACAAATCCTCTGGCCTACTTTGGGTGTGATTGAAACCGCTATCTTCAGATAACACACTCCTGGAATCTCAGACTCAACAACTCTATCCACTATGCCACGAACACCGAAAAGTAGTTTCTCTTGTCTTATAAACACATTTTTGTGTTCACATCTCGCTTTCCATTGTCAAGTCAGAACCGAATGTCATTATATATCTATATATATTTTTCATCTAATTAGATGATTGTTAGTAATTTGTGTATTGAATTTTTTCAATACACAAATAGTAAAATTATTTATTAAAATCTCATATAGATTTGTATAGTGTATGTATTAATAGGATTATGTATTATTTCAATATTTAAGTAATATTTTTATGTCACTCACCAAACCTACGTTAAAAGAATGCTAGGTGTTTTCTTTTTGCGGGAATATATATTATTTAAGACATCTCAGTGAATTTCGATAGACAATACCATATTAGAAATAAATAAGCATAAAATACAGAATTATTATTACGCTATGAAGAAAAATAAAGTCGGTAAAAAGAGTGTTGGATAAACTCCTCGCCCGTTTTGTCGTTATTCAAAGATTTAATTGTTTTAATGGTCGAAAGGAGAAAAAAAACAAACAATAATTCCACTAAAGAGTTCTTGACAACGCATGCGTGTAATATGCAGGAAGGAGCTGTGTAAGGGAAGCGCGAAGAAAGGATAAGCTACGAAAAGGCAGTGAAGGAGAAGCATACTTGACAGTCACATTTTACGGATGCGATAACAAGGAAAAAAGAGAGTGAAAAGACGAAGGAAAAAGTAGAAAGAAACAGAAACAAAGGACAATGAAAAAGGGTTTCCAGGGGAGAATGCGGCTCCGTTTGTCTGTGACGCAGTTGTGTCCCTTGGAGGCAGTCGATGAAAACATCGCAGAATTTAAGAAGCGTACAGCCTGGAACAAAGACCGCCGCCTTTGTGCTCGTTCTCGCACCGTCAGTATTTGGCGCCACCTGACGATGCTTGGCTTACTTCTTAAATTGAGACGATATCAAGCAATAAGGTGATACAAATTGGTATAAATATACTACGTATATATGTATATATATACGTATATATATATATATATATATATATATATATATATATATATATATAAGATTCTAAAATTGAAAAGAAATCAAGTGATAAGGCGATCAACCATTAGTAGACCCCCATATATATATATATATATACATATATATATATATATATATATATATATATACATATATATATGTATACATATATATATATATATATATATATATATATATACGAGGGGTGTGCAATAAGTAATGCCCCTGACCCACTTCCAGTTGTCTGATCTAACTGAAATTTTGCATCTGCAATGATGTAGATCTCTACTGGTTATGAGGCAAATTACAACTCTGAACAAATTGTGGTTTCTGTTTTTCAGGTGTTTGAACTGAGATAGGTGTGAAATGAAGCCTGTTGAATGTCGAGCAGTGATCCGGTTTTTGTATTTGACAGGACACAACCACAGGAGACTTTTGATGAAATGAAAGAAACATATGCTGATAATGCCCCATCATATGACCTTGTTAAACGCTGGCATCGTGAATTCAAACATGGCTGGAAGTCTGTAAAAACAGCTCCCAGACCTGGTCGCGCCCCCTTCTGCCATTGGTAGGGCATCTGTCCGTCAAGTTGAGGCTGCCACTTTGGAAGATCGGCGCATTACTATTCGCCAAATAGCCCAGGATGTCAAGATTAATACAGGATCTGTGGAAACTATCATTCATGATCATTCACATATGCATAAGGTGTCTGCCAGATGGATTCCCAGGTTGTTCACACCGTTCCAGAAGCGGGAACGCGTCGAGTGCTCTAGGATGAATTTGGAGATGTGCCAAGAAGATGAGTCAAAGTTTTTAAAAAGACTGATTACTCAGGATGAAAGCTGGGGCCATCACTATGATCCAGAGACCAAAGCCCAGTCAATGCAGTGGAAGCACTTGGACTCACCACCTCCAAAGACGGCAAGGGTGCAGCCTCCTCTGGAAAGGTCATGTTCACAGTCTTCTGGGACCAGGACGGAATAGGGATGACAGATTTCCTGGCAAAGGGTACCACAATTACAGGAGCCTATTATACTTCACTTTTGAGGAAATTAAGAGAAGCTATCAAAATCAAGAGGCGGGGCAAGATCAGCAAAGGTACGCTCCTTCTACAGGACAACGCCCAGGTCCACAACTCGCATATCGCCAGATCAGAAGCACGGGCGTTTGGTTATGAAATCCTTCTCCATGCTCCCTACTCTCATGACCTTGCACTCCCTGACTTTCACTTCTTCCCAGCCATGAAATTGTTTTTGAAAGGAAAGCGTGTCCCAGATGCTGCTGCCCTGATTTTTGAAGTTACGTTCTGGTTGGAGGGCATACCTGGGGTGTTCTACAAAAACGGTCTCCAGAGCTGCATCAAACGATGGGGGAAATGCATAACTCTGGGTGTTTCCTATGTAGAGAAAGACTAATAACTGTGCCAAGTTTCGTTGCCCTACTGCTATGGGAAGTGGGTCAGGGGCATTACTTATTGCACGCCCCTTGTATATACTAGCAGCAACCGTTAATTGGCGTTGCTCGGTTGAAGGATTACTCCCCCCCCCCTCGGTAAAAAAAAATATCCGCTTGTTTACGGTGGCAACCCCCGACATCATAATTTTAAAAACGGCTTACGTATTAGACACCCCGACCTTCAACCTCCACATATTTAGAATGGCTATCCAAATAGACACTCGAACTTTCCCATGGTAAGAACGGCTTTCTGATTAGACACTCAATTTTACAGGGCGTTTCAAATATTTGCCCCAAATGTAACATTTGATATCCGTTGTAAGAATTCTTGGAGGGCAGGTGCGAACGCAGACCCCCACGCTTTTATGATACCATCCCTATTTAAGTTAATACATACCTCTCAAAATATTCTTATGTGAATTTATATCCAAAACACTTAAAAACGTTTTTTTTTTTAATTTTTAAATTTCCATACTTTGTGGACCAAGCGCGAACGCAGACCCCACAATTTAAATGAACCGCCGTTCTGCCAAATCAAACATACCAATTCCTGTGTCTCGAAACATCTTCTATCATTATATGTTATCAGTTATTTAAAATAGTCAACCATATAGGAACTTATTCGTGACCAGACACACACACGCACGCACACACACACACACACAGACATTCAGCTTTATATTATAGAAGATATATATGTGTGTGTGTGTATATATATATATATATATTATTTACTTGATAGCTCAATTATATATATATATATAATTGAGATATCAGTTAAATCATTTTTCTATCAACTAATAAATATTTGTGTGTATGTGTGTATGTGTGTATGTGTGTGTGTGGTTTGTGTACTAGTGATGGTACATGCCTACATGCATCAATAATTTTGATTTTTTTAATATCTTGATTTTATTAGTTTATGATGACGTTTGTTTTTCGCAGTTTTTGTTCCAATATATTTTAATCGCATATATTACATGTGCTTTCTTTTGAATATTAAGTTATCTTTACAAACACATTCATGATGATTTTCGTATTCAGATTAATTTGCAATTAAAGCACTAACCTCATCTAATCTCCATGAAGTATTTATCGATATCGACTAGATCTTTGTATTTCTTTATTTATTTATATAAACAAATAACAAAGAAAACCAGAAAACTTACATGATACAGTCGTCCGTTACGAACGATACATAAATATTACAACAACCAGTAATCATATTTAATATATTGCTTGAGAAAAACTGGCATGTATTATAAATATCAAAATGTATCTGATTAAGAACCTCAATTCTTTTCTCCATCAAACAATCCTACCGTAGCTAAACGTATAAGACATCTATTCATATTTTGTCGTTAGAGAAATCATAACACAAGAGCAACCGTGCAAATACGCCACACACAAGAAAGTCTATTAACTTACGTAGATCAAGCAAACGGCGGTCATACCCGACTACTGAATGTACCTGCTTCGTCTCAAAGAATTAATTACTTTGCTCGCAAGGTTAGCGTGTAAGATTACCTTTTTTACCGTATATAAAATGATCCCATTTTATAATTGTCTATCTAATTGCAAATACAAATAATCTACAAAAGTAAATGATATCCGATGATTTGACCCCATCTATTTACAAATAGTGACTATAAACATTTAGATCCTAATCTAAACAGTCAGATGTTTAACTTTGAAAATTCAATAACAAGAAAATAGTCTATTTACAGAAGCACTGAAGCAATCTTTAACGGAAAGTCTGCTCCCGATACCATAGAGATGCTGTCTAATAATGACTGCCCGGATACAAACCATAACTCCATTTATAATCTCTTGAAGATTCCAACAACAAGATACATACAAGGTAAAACGATAAACCTGCCCCCTAAATAAAACACCATTACAGTTTTATTTTAAAATTTTTAAGTGAAAAAAATCAGTTCAGGCAACTCTATTATGTAGTAGAATTGAAATCTAGTCAATGTAGCTGCCTTAAGCCTTAATCATCGTCACGATGGGAAACTGGCGCGGTCTATACTTTTCTGGAGGTTAGATGGACCGTTTTTATGCCGTGGTAGGTAATCCTTCTAGTAATGGCGTCACGATAAAGGTACTCTTGATAGTCCTGACGAAGCATCAAGTATTCAGCTACGGACAACATTTGAATTACATTATAAACTCATGTCGTTATGTTACGTTTACTTACTTTCAAGCAGGCTTCGATGTGAGTTAACATGATGTGGCCTTCATCTGAAGCACACTAAAGGCCATAACCGTGGATGGAAATTGTGTTTTTATCATCTAGACACACCCCTGTTTAGGAGAACAGCATATTGAGTGTGCTGGCAATTATCCTATTGTCATAACTTGGATCGGTAGAGAGCATGAGTTGTACAGCGACGCATCTCCTATCATACTCATTGAACATGATATAAGGCGCCTATTCCTTTGGCATTTGTACAGATTAGCCGAACTAGTAGATTGTCTGCAACAAAAAATGCTTTTATCAAACAGAAATGGAATCATTCCGTCTTTTCTAGTACAATGTAGTGTCGATCGACAAGACTCCATGATGCATTCATATACGTAGTTAAAAGAATAGTAAGATCAGTTATGGCATTCTTCTCCCCATTTTTATTTATTTGACCTCTCCAGGAGCATGTAGAAAGAAAGTTGAATGAACTAGTGGGAAATTTTAGTCTTAACATTTAAACGGGTAAACCACGTCTTTAAACGTTGTATCCAATTTCTTATTCTCTATCATATCTTTTGGGGTTTCTCTTGATTCTATAAATGTGCGATACCTTGAATTTGCTTTTATTTGTGGTTTCTAAAACATTTCTAAATGGCCGACAGTATGCATATTCTTCCAGTGGAAAGCATACGTTACTGAGTTTACACGTACTTAGAGTTATTCTAAATGGGTATTATTCATGTTTTATTCCCTCTTTGATATCATATTATGCTATTATCTTCGCATTGTATATAATATTTGTTTTAATTAAATAATCTAATCATGAACTTTTGATTCTTCTTTTCCTTCATTTTCTTAATTATTTTTTCCTAATATATTTTCTTTTTTTTACATAGTTTTTTTATGCATTGTTTCTTCTTTTTTACATTGTTTCTTTTTACATTGTTTCTTCTTTTTTATATTGTTTCTTTTTTACATTGTTTCTTTTTTTACATTGTTTCTTTTTTACATTGTTTCTTTTTTACATTGTTTCTTCTTTTTACATTGTTTCTTTTTTTACATTGTTTCTTCTCTTTTACATTGTTTCTTTTTTACATTGTTTCTTCTTTTTACATTGTTTCTTCTTTTTTATATTGTTTCTTCTTTTTTATATTGTTTTTGTACATTGTTTCTTTTTTACGTTGTTTCTTTTTTACATTGTTTCTTCTTTTTACATTGTTTCTTTTTTTACATTGTTTCTTTTTTTACATTGTTTTTTTTTAAATTGGTTCTGTTTTTAGATTGGTTCTTTTTTAGATTGTTTCTTTTTTACATTGTTTCTTTTTTACATTGTTTTCTTTTTTTAGATTGTTTTTTTAGATGGGTTCTTTTTTACATTGTTTTTTAGATTGTTTCTTTTTTTTTACATTGCTTCTTTTTTACATTGTTTCTGTTTTTACATTGTTTCTTTTTTAGACTGTTTTTTTAAGATTAGTTCTTTTTTACGTTTCTTTTTAGCTAGTTTCTTCTTTTTTACATTGTTTCTTTTTTACATTGTTTCTTTTTTACATTGTTTCTTTTTTTACATTGTTTCTTTTTAGATTGTTTCTTTTTGAGATTGGTTCTGTTTTAGATTGGCTCTTTTTTACATTGTTTCTTTTTACATTGTTTCTTTTTTACATTGTTTCTTTTTTACATTGTTTCTTCTTTTTACATTGTTTCTTCTTTTTTACATTGTTTCTTTTTTTACATTGTTTCTTTTGTTTTACACTGTTTCTTTTTTACATTGTTTCTTTTTTTACATTGTTTCTTCTTTTTTACATTGTTCCTTTTTTACATTGTTTCTTCTTTTTTACATTGTTTCTTCTTTTTTACATTGTTTCTTCTTTTTTACATTGTTTCTTCTTTTTTATATTGTTTCTTCTTTTTTACATTGTTTCTGTTTTACATTGTTTCTTTTTTACATTGTTTCTTCTTTTTTATATTGTCTTTTTTACATTGTTTCTTTTTTACATAGTTTCTTTTTTACATTTTTTTCTTTTTTACATTGTTTCTTTTTTTACATTGTTTCTTCTTTTTTACATTGTTTCTTCTGTTTTACATTGTTTCTTCTTTTTTACATTGTTTTTTTTAGATTGTTTCTTCTTTTTTACATTTTTTCTTTTTTTACATTGTTTATTTTTTAGATTGGTTCTTTTTTTGTATTGCTTCTTTTTTAGATTGTTTTTTTTAGATTGGTTCTTTTTTAGATTGGTTTTTTTTTACATTGTTTCTTCTCTTACATCGTTATATTTGTTAAGACTTATATCGATAAATAGTTTGCATACTACAGATTATTCGGAATGCGATTAATTCGTAAAGCATCAGGAACCTGTTGCAGAGAGGACATTTTATAGTAAAAGCCTTCTCCACTCGTTTCACTTTTTCATTTATGCTATTTTCCCCAAGTTATTTTTAATTGCACATGTTGCGTATAACGACAGCGAAAAATCGCTCCGGTTTAAACATTTTTCTTGTAAATTATTTAGAATACCTGCACAATACCACGTGAAGTTTTGTCTAGCACCCACCCCCAATATAAAAGAAAAGTGCTGTTCAAAATACTTCAAACTTCTTTACCGATTCAGGAACAAGTGTTGGACTGTTCGCTACGTGCGGCATACAAAAGATTGTAAGTAATATCATATTATGTCTATTGTTGTACGGGGTTTGATTATTACTTTATTAATGTGTGTTTCTTTTTCTATGTTCTTGTAAAAGAACTAATGACGGTCATTTATTTCAATAATACATTAGTCCGCTGCCGATGCATAATAGGGTGTTTCCCCACTATTACCTGTTTTAGACTGCTCAGATAAAGAAGGAGAACTTTTTATATTATGTTTGTTATTGTCTACCTTATTGTATAATACATTCGTGCACTATTACAAATATGTTATTTCGAAATTTATTTCAAACCATGTTACTGTCCATTTTTTCTTGATCCCGTTTTATATTTATCGCGTGCACGTTTCATAATTTCTTTCCTTCTTTTAACATGTTTTTATTTCATTCCATCGTTTTCTTCACTTTTTATTAGTAATTTTGATTCTTTTTTTTTTACTTTTCCAATTCCGCTTTCTTAATATTCTCCATTTTATTTCCGTTTTTTTCATATTCTTTTGTTTCCATAATTCTAATCTATTCGTTGTTCTGCCGTTTCTTGCTTACCAGGTCTTTTTATTGCATCTGTGTAATTCTTTATATTCTGCCATACATCCCTTGTATTGCTTTCTTTTAGCTAACGTTATTTTATGTAATTATAATTAGTTTTCATTTTATTCAGTATTTCTAACCGTCGTTTAGACTTCATTTTATCTATATCGCTTTTTCATTTTTTCAAAACACCATTGCCTCATCTTCAGAAGGGTTCGCTTCTCACGGTGCTTAGTGTTCGTTTATTTAATGTTTTACTTTCAATTTCATTTAATAGTAATACGTATAAACCCCGTCGTTTTTTCACAGTTCACAATTTCAACAATCACACTGGTATTGCGACGAGAAAGCCAACACAGTCCACGCATGCATGTAAGAATTTTTAATAAAATGTCCACACTGACAAATCGTTATCCATCTACAATATGGCCGCTATTAATTCACTATAAATCATATCGCCCCGCTTTCACATTTCTTCCCCTCCTCATCCTACATTTCCGACTATCTACATGTTTCCACACTTTCTATTTCCCCGTCGTATGAGCAAACTTTATAAGCTTTAACCAATTTCCTTCCAGAACGTTACGTTTAATATCCGTATATTTTCGTCCAAAATGTTGGTGGCGTCTAAGACAGTGTTTATGAGCGTCCGTTTTTATTCATAGACAATATTACTGCTATGTACAGACATACCTTTTATTTGTTTATATTGCAGTATCTTTGCGTCACATGAGTTGTAAAACTTATCGCGCTCAGCCAATTGCGTATTATCCACTACAATGACTACCTTTCGTTGGCTCGCTCCAGCTGACAGGAAAAATGAAAAGGAAACTAAAATAAACTAATAAGCTATTAACATTATAATCTAAAATATTTGCTTTTATTTTAATAAAGTCGCTGTCTATAAGACAAAAAACAATGTATATCCTGATTTAAGCCGGATTGATGATGCTATCGGTGGTCAAGTGTCATGTAAAAACACCGACGGTACAGTTCAAAAATGGTTAAGCAAGAATCATTGTTTTATATATATATATATATATATATATATATATACGACCAGAAGTACCCGTCGTTGACTGGATTCAAAAACAGCCTACAGAAAATGGACTGTGATTGATGAAAGTATCTCTTCTCTCTTCTCTCTTCAGTAGTCCGTCGCCGACGACGATGACGTTGCACCATGCCTAACAGTCCCAGATAGATTACGCCTGGTGGACTCGCTGGTGACTGTGGAGTCCAATTCGTGAATTGCATACACGGCCGCAGGCAGCACAAGAGAAGATGCCGTCTGCCCGCTGCGCCGCGTGCCTTTGGTGTCTTCTTCGCTCTGCTCGGTCGTTATAGGTGGAGGTGAAAGTTTTCAAACCCTCTTGGCAGATGTTTCGCCATTTTCTCCGATCAGCAGCAGCATGTTCGATGGCGTTGGATTCTATGCCACACTTTTTCAATGATGTTTTTAGTTGGTCCTTGAAACGTTTACGTGGACCCCCAGGGTTGCGTCTGCCCTCTGCAAGTTCCCCGTAGAGGACCTTGCGTGGGAGCCTTTCTGCTGGCATCCGGATGGTGTGACCAAGCCACCTAAGTTGTCTATTAGTTAGAATTATTTCAAGTGGGTACATTTGAGTGCGCCTGCGTATCTCATTGTGTGGCACCCTGTGCCACCATTTTAAACCTAGTATACGCTGTAAGCAGTTGGTATGAAATGCTTCTAGCTTTTTCAGGTGGCGTCTATAAGGCACCCATGACTCGCTTCCATACAAGAGGATGGAGAGACAGATTGCTCCATGGACAGAAATCTTGGTGGTGGTGGTGGTGAGGTTACGGTTCATAAAAAAACTCTGTGCGAGAGTCTACCAAAGGCTGCAGCAGCCAGACCAATACGCCGTTGGACCTCACTTGTTAGGTCACAGGAGTCAGTGAGCACTGAGCCAAGATAAGTAAACTCTTGAGTGTTTTTCAGTGGCTGTTGGTTGATTGTGAACATTGGTGGTTCCTGACGGTGTTCACATAGTTTAAGTGCCTCTGTTTTGTTGATGTTGATGGCTAGACCAGCTCGGGAGTAAATGTTGGAGATAGTGTTGATGGTGCGCTGAAGACCCTCTTCAGATGAGCTCACCAGAGCTGTGTCGTCAGCGTATTGCAATTCATGGATTGCTTCTTCTGTAACACGTGATCTGGCATGGAGGCGACGAAGGTTGAAGAGGTTGCCATCCAGCCGGTATGAGAGGCGGATCCCATCAGCAGGATGGATTTGCTGTTTGGCAACATTGGAAACCGCAGCAAGAAAAAGATTAAACAAGATGGGCGCAATGACGCATCCCTGCTTCACACCCGATTCTACCAGGAAGGGCTCAGATTTTAGTCCTGAACTGGAGACGCGAGCCATAGATCCATTATGGAAAGCCTTCAGGACACCCAGGAATATTGGTGGGCAGCCAAATTTGACGAGTACCTCCCAGAGCAAAGGACGGTTCACAGTGTCAAAGGCCTTGGCGAGATCTACAAAAACCATATATAGATTTTGGTGTTGCTCGACGCTTTTCTCCTGGAGCTGTCTTGCAACAAAAACCATGTCAATCGTGCTGCGCTCCTGTCTGAAGCCACACTGCGATTCAGGTAAGACTTGATTGACAATGTGTTGGATGATACGAGACAGTAAAATTCTAGTGACAACTTTCCCTGAGGTTGACAGGAGGGAAATGCCTCGACTATTGCCACAAATATTTCTGTCACCTTTCTTTTTATATATGCTGATGATATCTGCATCCTTCCATTGTTGTGGGCAGCCGCCTGACTCCCAGACATCTTGGATGATGTTATGGAGACAAGTGGTAATGGCATCTCCGCCATGCTTAAGAAGCTCAGCTGGTATGCCATCAGGGCCAGTGGCTTTATTATTCTTGAGGTTGTTAACTGCACGGCTAACTTCATGGATAGTCGGTATTACATCCAGTTCTTGAATTACAGGAAGGTCAGGAAGATGGTCAAGAAAAGTAGGGTCGATAGGGTTCTGCCCGTTCAGTAAGTCTTGGTAGTGTTCAGCCCACCGATTGAGTATGGCAGTCTTCTCAGTATAGAGTATGGAGCCATCAGCACTACGGACTGGGCAAAGGCTATTTTTCTTTGGCCCATAGGCTGTCTTAAGGGCATTAAAAAATTGATATTGGTCCCCCATATCAGCTAAACCTTGGATCTCAGTTGCAAGATTGGTCCACCATTCATTTTGCATTCTTCGGGTTTCCTGTTGGACTTGTGACCGAAGCTCGGCTAGCTTGGCACGTGATGCTGGAGTTGGATTTGCAGTCACTGCTTGCTGTTGCCGATTTTTTTCTTCAATTAGTTGATGAATTCCATCAGACTGCTCGTCAAACCAGTCTCTATGTTTTCTACTTGAGAATCCCAAAATGTCCTTAGCAGTATTGAGGAGGACTTCACAGATGCTTTCCCATTTTTCAGTTAAGAAAGCTGTTGTTATGGGATCTGCTGCAGGAGTTGGTAAGGTAAGACATTCAGCCAGTTCGTTTTGTAGAGCAGCTCGAGTTGTAATGTTGTTGAGAGCTTTGAGGTCAAGATGTTTTCTGGGAGCTTGACGGCGAGCTGGAGGCCGGATCTTAAGAAGGAAAATAGAGCGGACAAGGCGATGATCTGTCCACCCATCTGTTCCCCTCATGGCTCTGGTGATTCTCACATCTTTCATGTCATTACGTCTTATAGCATAGTCAAGTAGGTGCCAAATTTTGGACCTAGGATGCATCCAGGTTGTCTTGAATTTGTTTTGGAGCTGGAACATGGTATTTGTGATGGACAGATTATGTTGGGAGCAGAATGTTAAAAGACGCAACCCATTATCGTTACATTTTCCAACTCCATGATGCCCTAGGACTCTCTCCCAAAGATGGTGACTTCTGCCCACTCTTGCATTGAAGTCCCCAAGGAGAATGATCTTATCTTCTTTGGGGATTGTCAGCATGATCTCATGGAGTTGGGCATAAAATTGGTCTTTCAATTCATCAGCTGAATCTAGGGTTGCTGCATACACATTGACTAGGGTAGCATGACGTTTATTTGATAAGGGGATACGCCAAGTTATTAGCCTCTCATTGTGACCCGTTGGGCTCTGGGGAATGATGTTGAGTAGCCTGGTCTTGATGGCAAAGGCAACTCCATGGATGCGAGGAGCACCCCTATCCAGGCCCTTCCAGAAGAAGGTGTATCCCTCTCCTGACTCGGTGAGGGAGCCCTCATCCAAGAATCGGGTCTCATTGAGAGCAGCGATGTCGATGTTGTACTTCTTTAACTCATATGCAATTAGAGCTGTTCTCCGTTTAGGTCTTGAGCTGTTGTCAAGGTCGAGAAGAGTACGCACATTCCAAGTGCCAATTATTAGCTTCTTAGTATTATTAGGACCGAGGTATGGGTTGCCACGACGAGGCTCGGCTACCTGTCCGTGGAGAGTGGAACAGACATTTGTTTGGGTCACCTTTTCTAGACCCCTCCCAATTCAGGGTGGGCGGTGTAGATCCTGAAAAGGGCCGCCCAGTCACCCTGGGAGCTGCCGAAGGAGGCTGCAGTTCCAGTCCCAGCCATCCACCGACCATCACCCCGGGGCCGCCTCACGTGCAGGGTTGGAGCTAAGGGCTGCCAGCAACAACCTTGCCTGCCCCCACCACTCCTTCCCCATCGCCGGAGGACTTGTATTTGTAGGTGGAAAAAATAGTGTGTGGGAAATAAAGAGTCGCCATGGGCAAAACTAGTGCAGTGATGATTTGAGTGAAAAGTGGGTGATCGCTCCACAGTCCACTATCTTGCCAGACCATCAGCGGTTCCAGTGGCAGGCAGAGACCATGACGACTGGACTGACAGGCTGCTGCAGGAGTGTGCCAAGAGTCCAGTTTGTCAGACTTTGCCTAATGTGTCACCCCAACACAGATTTTCTCGTTGGGGTTTACTCCCCTAGCCCAATGCCAACTAAGTATAACCCACTGGGTTGTGGGGCAGGGGTTGATGTGAGACCAGGGCATGTCCACACGTCGGTGGGCCATGGACTCACATCTCTGGGGCCCCCTGCTGCTCCGAGGTCCCCTGCTGTTCAGCCTGGAGCCGCGAGGCAACCAGTTACCGTGTGTGGCCACGAGGAGGCACAGCAGAGGTCTTGGTGTTAGAGACGCTGTGTACTGGCAGGAGAAGACTTACGCACTCGGCTTCCCTATTCGCACGGGGCTAGCCAGCGGTAGCACTGAAAGCGAGAAAGCACAAGCAAAGCATGCAACTGATACTATGGAGCATGCAGAGCATGCGATCTATTGCCTAATAACCACACTAGACGCTTCATAACACCCTGTGTATATACATACACACACACATGAAAGTATAATAGGTTGTGAAAAGGAGGGGGTTGTAAAGATATAGGTTTTGATCTTCAAAAATGTTACCCTCAGCAAAATACGATGAAAGTAAAGACAATTATAGCGAAAATATATTTTTTATATCAACTCTGTTTCCATTCCTAGCCAAGAGTGACCAAAAAAATGGTGTTTTCTTACAAAGAGAAAATATTATATATAAAATGACACGCAATCACGTGAGCAGGATGTTTTTCTTTTTTTTTTTTACACGATAGCAAGTAACGTTCTTATTTTTTTATTATTTATCTATTTTCGAAAGAGTGTCACGTGCAAGTTGAGAAAGGAAGAAGTAGAGTTATGCAAAATTTGTGTCGAGAATTGTCTAAAGTTCCGACTTTTTTTTTTGGCTTTCACTTTAATAAGAACGTGAATTTATGAGGTGAATTCATTCGACACAATATGCTTCAACTCAAAAATAAATAAAAGCTAACGTGAATTAAGATTATAGTTAAGGTATTATTGTGGACCCTCACCCCTTATAAAAACATTGTTATACTTTGTTATACTTTGTGATATATTTACATTCTATGGAGGTCAGGCGCGAACAAATCCCCAATAATGTTATTATAACATATTTCTTCAAACTGAAATATAATTATTAAAGTGTACTTACACAAATAGATATGAAAATTCTTTGTTAAAGTTTATGCCATATTTCCATGGAGTACAGGCAAAACGCAGACCCCAAAACTTTATTATACCGTCCCTATTCAAGTTGAAACATACTTATCAAAGTATTCTTATGTGCATCTATATCACAACCCTTGTAAAAGGTTTTTTTTTTTCATTTGTTATTTCCATACTTTGGGCACAGGCGCGAACGCAGACCCCACAATTTTTATGAACCACCGTTCTGCCAGATCAAACATACCCATTACTGATCCTCGATACATCTTCTATCATTATATGTAATCATTTTTTTTAAATAGTCAATCATATAAGAGCCTATTCGTGACCGCACACACACGCACACACTCACACAGACGTTCAGCTTTATATTATAAAATAACATACATATATATATATATATATATATATATATATATATATATATATATATATAGAGAGAGAGAGAGAGAGAGAGAGAGAGAGAGGATAATGCCGGTGCAATAATATCAACTGTTCCACACCATTTGTCATAGCTTGTGGTAAAGGGAATATATCAGCGAATTGAAACCTTACCTTCATATACTTGGTATTTTTAAAGCTCATCAACGAACCCTGGTAATCATCTAATCTAACCGTGGATTGTCAATATTATTGCACAAATAACATTGCCAGTAGCTATTTTCAGGTTAGGTGTCTTTAGTAGAATACTAACCCTCATCTGATACAGTTTTCATGAAGAATCGTCTTACCTATTGCGCTGCAACCTTATCTAAAGTTGCTCAGATATTGCGAAATAAAAAGGGACACACACATCTATTAAGCCTATTAAGAAGATTTGAAAGGACTTTATTAAAAGACCAATGCTTCATAATACACAGAGAATGACTGAGTATTTTCTCTTGTATAACGAAATCTGTTGCCTATAAAATAGAAAGATACAGAAACATCAATCCATGCACCAGATATCAGACAGCAAATTCTTAAGCGATCTTTTCACCCTCAAAATGGAGAACTTCAACAGAAATTCCACCATGGCTTGGTACCTCCCGATATTAATTCCCTTGATTACGTGACAATAATGAGAGTATGTGATGGTCCATCACTACATTGTCGATAACTTCGAGTGGCAGTCTGTCTATGAACTATTTATTAAGAAACAACAGATAACAGAATAGTTACATGAAATTCTCAGTCTACCTTTTATTATATCCTGGGGAATTTATAGAGTATATACCCATCTTGGGCAAAGTGGTCTTACTGGCTATAATTGTCATTTTTTCACCCAAATTTTAATTAATTAAAGAATATCTTGTTTTGATATCTTTCCTAATATAGGGTTTCTGTATTTCTTCAGAATTATCCATGCACGACTGCTTGTGGACATTTCATATAATGCGCTGAACTTCAGACAGTCCAATTCTGGACGCATGCTCTATAAAATCACGGTTTTCTGCCCTGTGCACTGATTTATGAAAAGTAGAGTTTCTATTTATTTAATTATATAGATAGTTAACGCCGTTTTCAAAATTGTTTTTTCATCACGTTTCGGCCAACTCATCTTCTGGCTTTCTTCAGGTGATTAACCACGAGGGGATAAGAATGCTGAAACTTATAAGTGTATCATTAGTAATGTCTGCTTTCCATAGTGGTTGTCTCGCTGTGAATAGTGTTATAAAACTCTACTGAGCCAGTTGGGACCCCGTGATAGGAGTCAACTCCTCAAGTATCAAATAGGATTTGAATGTAGCTATGCGCAAATGTATCAGCTTAGCCTTTTATATCTGCAACATGAAGTCTAAAAATGAGCAATCCTCCTACCAAAGTGCGGATATTGTATTTCTAGTAAGAAGTTGCAATCATCACCAAAATCAAATTAAAAAGATGTAGTAATTAAGGAGAACGAGTATAAATTCATTTCATTTACACAGGGCGTTTCAAGCTAAAACATTATAAGTTTAATAAAAAAAGGTTGAGGATTTACGAAAGCTGGGGTAGTACAATTTAAACGAGCGATATTTAGTGCTCCAGAATGCATTTTTCTTAATAGTAACTATCATTCTCAATAAACTTTTGCCAGCGATGGGGTAGTTTATGCACATGAGCGTACGGGGGGTGGGGCGCTTTGATATTCACGTCTCTGTCGCCACGCTGAAATCGGCGAACCTATATCCAAACTGCCGATATCAAATGCATTTGATTTGCTTTGTGTCTAATTTTCTTTTGTCGGCATTTTGGTATCAGAATCTCTATTATTATATAAAAAGAAAATGTGTGTCTGTGAGTTCATTCCCTATGGACTCAGTAACGGCAACACTTGTTTTCATGAAATCTCACTCAAAAATATTTTAATTTTCTGGAAGTGTTCTTAGATAGGGTCTGTTTGCATTTATTAGAAAAGTATCGACAATTGATAATAGGTATAATCCGATGAAAGAGGGAACAGCGATTTGGACCAAAGTTAACACCTAACACAGCCTAACATTACAAGTGCATTTGAGAAGTTTTATAATCACACACACCGAAAGGCTTAACGTATATAATCTGTACTAGGTTCTTTGATATGAAAGCGGCGAATATGATAGCGTTCAAAATGAATGCTTCTTTTTAAAGCACAATTGAAGCATGATACTTGACTTTTGCATTTTAAACTTTATTCCAACGCATAATATATATATTAAAAAAATGGAAAGGAGCAGTAGGTGCTCTAAAGTAAATATAGACTACACTGTATTGTGAACTAAATCACTGTAAGAGGCATGTAAGAGTTCTCAAGGTGCACCGCGATGGGTCCCCAACATGAGTAGTAAAGCAATCGATTTGATTGAAAAATAGGCGGTTTGACCGATTTTTATGACAATTTAATATCGGAGTGTTAAACATTCGTCGGCTATCAGTCAGTCCCGGGCAACGTCGGTTCACCGTGCTAGTGAAATATATGAATCAACTGCATCGGCTTCGTAAACGCTCAACATGCACCGATTAATGTTGATCGGTTTAATTTTTTTTTGCATGGACAAAACTAATCACGCATTTCAGATTTAGAAGCACGTACATATCTATAAATGCAGAGGAAGCAACTTCTTTTTAACATAACTGGTAGGCATTGTCCTCTAGGTATTTATTCAATCTCGCAATGTCTCGCAATATATATATATATATATATATATATATATATATATATATATATATATACACAAAGACAGAGACAGAGACAGAGATTGAGAGAGACGGAGAGAGGGGCGAGGGAGAAAAATATAGTACGAGAGTTACAAATATATATTATATAGAGAGTGAGACAATGAGAAACAACCGTACATAATCCCTATCGATTAAGATGCATCTGAACGAACCTTTTGATGCACAGTTCTTCTGCGCACAGGTCATCATCTTTCAACCACGAGATATCATATTTCATCGCTAGATTAGATTTCCCAAATTTCAGCTCATGGGTTCCATACATATACTAATATTTATTACGATTTCAGATGTTTTACACACCCAAATTTATATATATATATATATATATATATATGTATATATATATATATATGTGTGTGTGTGTGTGTGTGGGTGTATATATATATGTATATATATATATATATATATATATATATATATATGTATATACATATATTAGGTTTGTGCAGAAATAATGTCGTTTTTTGAAGAGAAGTTAGACATGAAAAATGACATTATTTTTGCACAAACCTAATATATACAAAGAGAGAGAGAGAGAGAGAGAGAAAGAGAGAGAGAATAACCTAAGAAAAATATAAAGTTATTATATTATAAAGCGAATAAGGTTTACAGAAAGAGGAATAAGGGAGAAACCTTTTTAGGGCATGATATTGCCTAGCTAAATCTTTTTCGTCAGAAATAGCAGGCATTATGCAAATGTAAAACATGAAAAACAACACGGCCATTGAAACATTCAGATTAGAAATGGAAATGTTTTTCAGATTAGACTTGAACAAAAATATTTTTATTTATATCTTAGATTTTCTTCTCTCTTCATACGAATTATATCCCCACCTTTTTTTAAATTCTCATCTGAAAGTTTTCTTTGCTTTCTATGTGACTATATCTAATGATTGTACAAATCCTGTAATGTGGGTTTCAACTAGATCGTATAAAATTTATATTTATAAATCATGAGCAAACCGAATAAAACACAGAAGACATACTTTAATCATAAGAGCTATATTACTAATATACTATAATATAATATAATATATATATATATGTATATATATATATATAAAACCAAAAATGTGTGTATGTATGTTCGATTTTTGCGGATGTCCAAGAAAGGCTTTTTTTCCGAGAAGTAGTCGGTCGGCTCACAACTTCTTAAAGCTTTTTATATCACATATAAATCATAATATTTACGAGTTACCAATGTCTAATTGATTTGCTCTTCTACTTCGAAAAGATTACTATTCAACATTTTTCGCTCGTCGTATGTGGATTAGGCTTTTTCGTATATATTATTATTATTGTCGTGAATACAATTACTGCCATGGAACATTTTAAGAAAAAATATATATCTCTAGGTCTACTCTACTATTATATAAACTGAATTTTATCTGCGTGTATGTGCGTCTGTGAGTTCGTTCCCTATGTACTCAGGCCAATTTTTATGAAAATTATCACGAAGTTACTTTATATAATTGACAGTTTTCTTAACTAGTTCTGTGTGGGAATATATAAATATCGATAATCGATAATTAGTAATCGAAATTATCCTGTGAAAGAAGGAACAGTCGATTTTGACGAGAGTTTAGGTTTTAATACAGCCTAACATCACAAATGCATTCGAGAAGATTTATTTCCACACAAGCTGAAAGGCGCAACATATAAAATCAACAGTAACTTTTCTAATAGGAGAGGGGTACGTTTTAAATGAATGTTTCTTTTAAGGAACAATTTCACAAAGCCGTTTTAACCACACAAGCCGCAATGTAAGGCATATAGAATCAACGGCAGGTCATTCGATATGACAGAAGCGTGGTCGCAATAAATTCTTCCGTTTAGAGCAGAATTGAAGCATCATTTTTTAATTTGAATTCAAACACGAATATAGATTACCATATAGTGTGAAATAAGTCAGTGTGAGAGACGCATTAAGCTTTCTCCGGGTTCATAAAGAAGAATAACAAATTAAATCCGGCCATCACGTTCAAAAATAGGTGTATTCATCCATTTTGATGGTAATAAAAATATAGGAGTGTGAAACATCTGTTTATGATCATTCCGCCTGGGGAAACGTTGTGACACACTGCTAATATATATATATATATATATATATATATATATATATATATATATATATATTGATTAGAAAGGTAAATAATTATAAATTATGAATCAGTTTCAATAGGAAAAACGAACAAAATCAACGCTTTGTTTTCCTGTAGAAACAGATTGATAATCTATATAATTATAAACCCCAAATGACCTTGTAACAGGTGTTGTAACTCCATATCTGGTTTACGACTTCCGGTTACACATGGATACATAGACATAAACCCATAATAGCGTAAACAAATAAACAAAAATCGATACTTTTGCAGAATTTGGCCTGCGCACTGAAATGTTAACGTTATTATTTAGAAATTGTTATTTAACACGGGAAGGTCGGGGATGTTTTGCAACTATTCTGCATTACAACTGTCGCAATTTTCTAACAAATCAATCAACTTTGACCCATTGACAACCGTAAGAACACTTTACAGCGGCGATTTTCCCACCGCCTTCCTTTTTGTTATTTATTATCCATTTTTAATACACGTTTCTTAAAAAAACCATTCATACATTTGCTTCTACACCACCAACATAAATAAATAACACCGAAAATGTGGTTCTTTTATTTGCGTTTCAAATAAATATTCAACGCGACAATAAAACGTATTGTTTTACTGTGTACGTTAACAGCGTCTAAATTTTTTCGCGTTTAAATTACCCAAATAAACAATTGTGAATACTTTCTGTTTTTTACGTCGTTCATTTTCGTATTACGTTTAGGTTATTTTAACGCAATTTTCTAACAAATAAATCTAATTGAACCCATTGACAACCATAAGAGCATTCTTCAACAGCGATTTACTCACAGCCTTCCTCTCTTTTTTAATTTATTCTCCATTTTTTAATACCCCTTTCTTAAAAAACAGTCATACATTTTCTTCTACACAATCAGCATAAATACTTCCGAAAATGGTTTTGTTTAATGTGCGTTACAAATAAATAATCAACGCAACAATAAAACGTATTGTTTTACTGTGTACGTTTCCAGCATCCCAAGTGTTTTTATTCGCATTTAAATTATCCAAATAAATAATTGTTAAATCTTTCTGCATTTTATTTTTTTAACGTAATTCTCTAACAAATAAATCTAATTGAACCCGTTGACAACCATAGGAGCATTTTACAACGGCGATTTACCCATCGCCTTTCTTTTTGTTTTCATGTATTCTCCAGTTTTTAATACATCTTCCTTAAAAATATTCATGTATTTTTTCTACACTACGAACAGAAATAAACAACACCTAAAATATGTGTTTTTTTTAATTGGGTTACAAATAAATAATCAACACGAAAATAAAACCTCTTGTTTTACGGTGTACGTTTTCAGCATCCCAAGTGTTTTTTATTCGCGTTTAAATTATCCAAATAAATAATTGTTAATTTTTTTTTTACATCGTTCATTTCCGTATTACGTTTAAGTTGTTTTAACGCAATTTTCTACCAAATAAATCTACCTTAACACATTGACAACCATAAGTTCATTTTACAACGGCGATTTACCCACTGCATTTTTTTTTACATTTTCTTCTCCGTTTTTTATACACTTAGAGCCTTTTTAAATCTATACTCTTTACATAAATAAATAAATAAATTTGAACACGTTTTTTAATTTTTCGTTACAAATAAAAAAAAACATTTCGCCGATAAAACCTTCATTAAAATACAACATCATAGTACGTTTCTAGCGTCCTAAATCGGTACAATAACTGCATAAACACCCGTTCTTTCCATCAATACTTATTATAATTGTATATTTTTGTAACGTAATCTCCAATCTTTCCCTACAACTATTAGAGAATCATTTTTTATGTAACAACACCCGAAACAATTTCAATGATCAATTTGCGTAATTTACACACAAAAAAATCAATTAGTCAAATGGACAGATGTATCCCTCTAAAATTTTTAATAACCATGGAACTAATGCGGGGCGTGTTTAAAATCTTTATTTTTTCTTCTCACAAGTTATTAATATACTTTCATAGAAATGTTTCTGTTATGTCCCAAACAACTAGTGTCTTTACGTCAAAAATGTCACGCTCATACATTAATTCCATAGCTAATATAACATACTGACCCAATGAGTCACGGGTTGTCTAGTTTATAATTATTAATCTTTATAATCAACAATGACTCTAGTAGAAATATACCTATTGAGCTGATTATATATCCACAGTATTATGAGTAAGACTATTTTAAATACTGAAAAATTAAAAGAAACATTGCTCTTTAGACTTCAGGTCTAATTCCCTTTAAAAATTATATATATATATATATATATATATATATATATATATATATATATATATATATCGGGGTTCGAATCGTTCGACTGGTAGTAATCGTGACACCCTGCACTGAAGAATCCCGAAAGGATGAAACACTAGTGTCTGTAGGTATTTAATTATTATAGTAAAAAAAATAATCATGACAGCCCCTTTAAGAAATTCGTTTCTTATCGTTGAGCACTTTCAGTTGAATTAAAAGTCGGTCAATTTAGCTTTTATGCGTAGATCATCGTATAACGATTTGATCACTGTCTGTCTGACGTAATGAACATTTAAATTAAAATGTTTAAAATTCAACGCTATTTCACACGGTTAATGGTAGCCGAATGGATACGGCCTCCGCTAATCGAGCCAGACATTTCGCGGGGTTCGAATCGTTCGACTGGTAGTAATCGTGACACCCTGCACTGAAGAATCCCGAAAGGATGAAACACTAGTGTCTGTAGGTATTTAATTATTATAGTAAAAAAAATAAGTGTATGTATATATATATATATATATATATATATATAAATTTTTTCACAAAATCCAGACATTTTTTTCATCAGAGGGGAGGAGTTAGTAAAATGCGTCACGAAAATGTGCTTGTAAAGTATTAAAATAAACTAAGTATGAAAAGATCACACTAGCGTGAAAATGACATATAGGGTATGAAACAGATGGAGTGGGGTAAGAAGGAAAAATTGATTCATGGGAGAGAGTGTTCCAATTTTGAGGAGTCAAAACTCCCATGAATTCAAGAAGGTAGTGTGAAAGTAAAATTTAATTTATATATATATATATATATATATATATATATGTGTGTGTGTGTGTGTGTGAGAGTGTGTGTGTGTGTGTGTGTATGAAATGCATACCTATATATATATGTATATATGTATATACATACATATACACGTACCTATATATACATACATACATACATATATATATATACACATATATATATGTATATATATATATATATATATATATATATATAAATGATAATGAAAACTATTCTAACGAGATTGTCAAATTACTTAGGCTGAACAATGAGCTATAGTTCACTTCTGGCCTGCATAGATAAGCAAATGCGGTGCTGCATTTAGTGAACTAGCAGAAAAGGAGAAAATTCAATTGCACATGACGTCAACCCTTTGATGGAAAATTGATAGAAACAACCAACAAATTCGGGAGAAGGAACGTAAGGGATAGAAAACAATACTTTATTTATAAATAATAAAATGATCGAATTATTGCAAGATTGAATAAGGAAGCGAACAGATAAAATGAATAAAGTAGGAAAATAAGAATAGAAAGAGAAACTCATAAATATCTTTAAAATATGGAATTGAAAAGCATAACAACAAGTTAAAATAAAAGACTATTACGTTGATAATAAAATATATTAGTATCTATTATTATTACTATGATTATTTTTACCATAATAATAATATAAATAATAATATAAATAATAATAATATAAATAATAATAATAATAATAATATAAACATTAATATAAATAATAATAATAATAATAATAATAATAATAATAATAATAATAATAATGCCACCCAATTTCCAATGGTGGCTGTTAACGAGAACTCAAGAGTAAACGGTGACTGCAATAATAAAGCTTATTGAAAGAGGTGGACAGTACTGTATATATTGGAAGAATTTTTGTCACTCGAAATGTAGAGAAAACAGGTTGTTCTCAAACAATAAGTTTCTTACATAAAATGTGGAAAATCTCGACAAATCAACAGAAAGAACAAAATCACCGTTCCTTTAATAATCAAAGAAACTTCCCGAGGAAGAGAAACGACGCCGGAAGGGGAACACATGCTCTTTCATATATAAAACAGAATATGCGGAAGGAGGTCAAATGTAGAAAAAAGTGATATAATCTTAACATGATTTACGAAGAGAAAACGTACGACAACATGGATATTAAAACGCCTGAGAATGTACAAAATAACAGATAACATTATATAATTCTAAATGCAATGAAAACATGGGTACTAGAACTGACTGTTGATTTATACATAACTAAGATAAACATTCTAAGACGTAACTTCCAAGGATATTCCATATAAGCAATATTATTCTTCATAGTTATGATTCATCTTAACAATATACTAAGGAAATGGCAAGTTATATATAAGTTAATGAAATGTTATGGGGACTTACCCATTCACTCATAATGGAATCTTCTAAAAATATTCAAAACCTCGAGAGTTAATAATCTTAAGTGGAAATATCGCAATCTAACGTAGGAATACAGTCTAACTTACAGTTAGAAATGCCGAAACCTTTGTTTGTAATCAGGTTTTTTTGTAGAATATATGCTTTCTACATAAACCTGCTGTTTGCGTTATTATTTGGGACCTTCCCCGAAGGCCATAGCATTAATGCGGATAATAGAATGAACCATATAATGTCTATAGATGACTTAAAAGATATTTGCGACAAGCAACAATGAATTACAGACGCTAATAAACATCATTGAGCTTTGCAGTTATGGTATCCGTATGGAATTCGATATGGAAAACAGCGAGACTGCTATTTATAGGAACAGAATAAATGAAGGAAATAAAACGTATGGGCTACCAAACCAAGTGTAAATCAATGCACTTAGTGAAACTGAAACCGAAAAATATTTAGCAGTTTTATAATCAGATGCTATACTATACTGATTATGAGATACTATACTATACTGATTACAGATACTCTAAATTTTGCATTTTGTATAATTTTATTTTTTTCATGTTCTTTTACGATTATAAAACCAGATGTTGTAGTGCATTCTGTTCTTTAGTAAATATTTTGCTTTAAAGAAATCCCAACATTTCGTAGAACATCCCATTTATCTGGGGCCCTGTCGGTGGGGCATTAGAATACGCCGACTTCCCCCTTCCCCTCCTGCAGAGGGTAAAATTCCCTCAATGGGGGTCCTGGATAGGACCTTAAACTATATCCAGTGGTGAGGGCCCCAGCTTTTGGGCTTTGGGGAGTGTGGAGCCAACCTTTAATTACCATTGCTCCCAGGTCCACTCTGACCCGGAGTGGTAGTACCTGTTAGGGTCCCAACTATGGGTTAAATAGAACCGGCGTGAAAACAACAAATATATTGTATTTAAAAAAAAAAAATCTTCAAAATCTTTGGCTTCGGCATTACATAACCCGAAAAAGGTTGATATGCCGTAAAACAAAAACAACCAACCAACCAACCATTTATCTCGTATTATGTTCTGTTACTTCTTGCACTATACTAATGTATTTTTCTATCTACTTTTTGCAAGTCTCTTTTAAAATTAGTTTATGTTCCACTTTTCTTTCTAACCTCAACATCTACGGTATACTCAAAAACATATACTTATCGTTAAAATTCCGCGTGATGTCCCTACGCTATATTCTTACTTTAGGCTGCGTAACAACATTTTAGATTATGTAGCTGCGGTTCTTATAAATGTCCATGCATTTTTTCTCATTCTTAAAAATGTATCTGTATGACTTTTCTCCTTTCTCTTTTTTTTCTCTTCATATTTTTATTTCGTTTATCATTTGTTCAGCCTTGGCTATTTTATTACTCAACTTCTAGTCCTATTTCTGTCACTTGTAAGACGCGCCGTCCATCCAATGTCAAACTGATAAACACAAGCGAAATCTCACCGACACTCAAAAGCGAACCAAACGTACAGAGACGCAGTTGGAATAGAAACAATGTTAGTTAAAGATATAATAATCAATGAATATTTTTTTGTTTATTCTATGACTTGCGAGGCAGCTTTTTATTGTTATACAATTCGTTATGTTTGTTTCTGTTGCATGTGTATCAATAACAACACGAAAGCAGAAAGTAAAGGTAAAACAACTATATTAAGAAGAAAAGATAATACATATTTACAAAGGTGCAGTTGTACTGCCGTTGGAAGATTGTCCGGCAGAGGGCGTGTTACAGTGTTTCATGGAGCAACCGGCGCATGCGTCTTGCTTATCCCGCGTTCGAACACATCTTCCCGGTCTTGCTGACTTGATACCTTTATCTATATCTTGTTCACCAACGTATGCTAATTAGTGGGCCTCTCAACAACAGTTTCCTTGTGCAAACCAACATTATATGGCTACACTAAAGTTAACATTTCTTCGCCAAAGTCATACGGCTAGTCATGTATACATTTTTCGCCCAATGCATACTACTAGTCATCTATACATTTCTCCGCCCAAGTCATACTACTAGTCATATATACATTTCTCCGCCTAAGTCATACGACTAGTCATCATTGCATTTCTTCGCCCAAGTCATACAGCTAGTCATCTATACATTTTTCGCCCAAGTCATATATATATACTAGTCATACGACTCGTCATCTATACATTTTTCGCCCAAGTCATACGACTAGTCATCTATACATTTCTTCGCGCAAGTCATACTACTAGTCATCTATACATTTCTTCGCCTAAGTCATACGACTAGTCATCTATACATTTCTTCGCCCAAGTCATACGGCTAGTCATCTATACATTTTTTGCCCAAGTCATACGACTAGTCATCTATACATTTCTTCGCCCAAGTCATACGATTAGTCATCTATACATTTCTTCGCCCAAATCATACTGCTAATGATCTATACATTTCTTCGCCTAAGTCTTACGACTAGTCATCTATACATTTCTTCGCCCAAGTCATACTACTAGTCATCTATACATTTCTTCGCCTAAGTCATACGACTAGTCATCTATGAATTTCTTAACCCAAGTCATACGGCTAGTCATCTATACATTTTTCGCCCAAGTAATACGACTAGTCATCTATACATTTTTCGCCCAAGTCATACGACTAGTCATCTATACATTTCTTCGCCCAAATCATACTGCTAATCATCTATACATTTCTTCGCCTAAGTCATACGACTAGTCATCTATACATTTCTTCGCCCAAGTAATACGGCTAGTCATCTATACATTTCTTCGCCCAAGTCATACGGCTAGTCATCTATACATTTCTTCGCCCAAGTCATACGCCTAGTCATCTATACATTTCTTCGCCCAAGTCATACTACTAGTCATCTATACATTTCTTCGCCCAAGTCATACGGCTAATCATCTATACATTTCTTCGCCCAAGTCATACGGCTAGTCATCTATACATTTCTCCGCCCAAGTCATACGGCTAGTCATCTATACATTTCTTCGCCCAAGTCATATGGCTAGTCATCTATACATTGTTCGCCCAAGTCATACGGCTAGTCATCTATACATTTCTTCGCCCAAGTCATACGACTAGTCATCTATACATTTCTTCGCCCAAGTCATACGACTAGTCATCTATTCATTTCTTCGCCCAAGTCATACGGCTAGTCATCTATACATTTCTTCGCCCAAGTCATATGGCTAGTCATCTATACATTGTTCGCCCAAGTCATACGGCTAGTCATCTATACATTTTTCGCCCAAGTCATACGACTAGTCATCTATACATTTCTTCGCCCAAGTCATAGTACTAGTCATCTATACATTTCTTCGCCGAGTCATACGACTAGTCATCTATACATTTCTTAGCCCAAGTCATACGGCTAGTCATCTATACATTTCTTCGCCCAAGTCATACGACTAGTCATCTATATATTTCTTCGCCCAAGTCATACGTCTAGTCATCTATACATTTCTTCGCCCAAGTCATACGTCTAGTCATCTATACATTTTTCGCCCAAGTCATACGACTAGTCATCTGTACATTTCTTCGCCCAAGTCATACGACTAGTCATCTATACATTTCTTCGCCCAAGTCATACGACTAGTCATCTATACATTTCTTCGCCAAAGTCATACGACTAGTAATCTGTACATTTCTTCGCCAAAGTCATACGACTAGTCATCTATACATTTCTTCGCACAAGTCATACGACTAGTCATCTATACATTGTTCGCCCAAGTCATACGACTAGTAATCTATACATTTCTTCGCCCAAATCATACGGCTAATCATCTATACATTTCTTCGCCCAAGTCATACGACTAGTCATCTATATATTTCTTCGCCCAAGTCATACGACTAGTCATCTATACATTTCTTCGCCAAGTCTTACGGCTAGTCATCTATACATTTCTTCGCCAAGTCTTACGGCTAGTCATCTATACATTTCTTCGCCAAGTCTTACGGCTAGTCATCTATACATTTCTTCGCCCAAGTCATACAGCTAGTAATCTATACATTTTTCGCCCAAGTCATACGGCTAGTCATGTTTACATTGCTTCGCCCAAGTCATACGACTAGTCATCTATACATTTCTTCGCCCAAGTCATACTACTAGTCATCTATACATTTCTTCGCCAAAGTCATACGACTGGTCATCTATACATTTCTTCGCCCAAGTCATGCTACTAGTCATCTATACATTTCTTCGCCCAAGTAATACGACTAGTCATCTATACATTTCTTCGCCCAAGTCTTATGGCTAGTCATCTATACATTTCTTCGCCCAAGTCATACGGCTAGTCATCTATACATTTCTTCCCCCAAGTCATACGGCTAGTCATCTATACATGCTTATTTTTATTAATATTCGCGCATTATTCAACTATTTTTTTATTCGATGCCACACCGCATTATTGACATATTTCGCTTATATAATTCTGTCTAAAAATTGAAAACTCATTACATTTTTTTTTAAATTTAAATGAGAAGAAATTATTTTAACAGTGATGAAATACTCTCTCAAAATACTTAGTATTACGCATGAAAGTATCTTTCGCTTTTCCTTTGGCAAATAACTCTTACATATTTGTTTTTTAAAACATTTATTTGTTTCACTTTGGTTCGATTAAAGGTTTCCTGTTTTAATTTATTTTATTCTAATTAATGTGTACAACAAAACACTCATTGGTTTTCTCTTTTCTTCTCTCAAATGTACGAATAAAGACTTACATGCCGAGTTTTTTCTGAATCAAAGTTTTCTAGTGTAACTAGACTAGTAGACTCCCAAACCCAAAACTAATGAATCGACGATCAGTAGCTATATCGATTAGATCAGGAGTACAGGCACTGTTTGTTATAGTACCGACGCTACGTTTTATTTTATACAAATATTAACAGCAAATTCCACATGGTACTATTTGATTACTGGCAAAACACATTTAAATTAGGCTAAACAGGAGTAGGCAGTGTCAGTAACAACAGTATACCGCCTAAGAATGAGGCTTATACAGGCATACGCGCAAATACTTTTCGCCTTATTATAGAACTTCAGAATCGACCACACACACACACATACATGCATATATATACATATATATATATATATATATATATATATATATATATATATATATATATATATATAAGGGAGATATATCACAGAAGATCAAGTGAAATATCCTGATAGATATTAAATTGAGGTAATACTTTCATGGTGATCCAAGCCGAAAAGGTAAAGCTCAATAGTTAAAAATAGAGCAATATAGAAGTTTAGTGGTTAAAGTTAAATTCTGAAAATTAAAATATAAACATATATATTCGAGATAAGAATGTATTGTTTGACACAAGGAACATATAGAGGGGAGTTATGTTAATCTGCTTAATCCATGGATGTTCAATAATGGCTCATATCATCAGAGGAAATGAAATGCGGTTCGCAAATAATATCAACAAACGCGTGTTTTATCCTTTTTGAGATATCATTGGTATATAAGGTTTTAATCTTGCAGTTCACGTGCTTCGAATCGCATAACTAAGTATGAATCTCAACATTTTTGGAACCTCTAGTAGGAAATGTTAATCATAACAATTGCATTGAAACAAAGACCACCTGGCTAATGTATGACTTTGCATGCAGACCTATTTACAAGTCTGCCGTATACTATGTGAAACGACTCAACATAGCGGAACTCCTGCATTACTCATTGCATTTCACAGATTTTTTTTTCATAACTCTATTTTGGCTTCATTCATTAACATATGATACTTTTAGGTGATATCATATATTTTATGAAGATTTTAAACTATTTTCTTGAATATCTTCTGCATGGTTATCGAGTGCATAAAAGGACAAACAATCCAACCGGAAATTCTATTTTAAAGTAAATGCTTTAAAATCAGAAACAAAATTCTTTATATTGAAGAGTTTAGTAAAAAAAATTACGAAAACACAGCCGCCTTTTTGTAGATTAATTTCCATTAATATATTTCTCTTCTCTCTCGCTCTCTAGCGCTCTCTCTCTCGCTCTCTCTCTCTCTCTCTCTCTCTCTCTACATATATATATATATATATATATTTGTGGATGTATGTATACATATGTGTATATGCGTATCTACATATATGTGTGTATGTATATGTATATATATATGTGTGTGCGTATGTATATAAATGTATGTGCGTATATATATATATATATATATATATATATATATATAATAAGAAACGAAATTCTTTACATTGAAAAGTTTAGTAAAAAAATTACAAAAACACAGACGCCCCTTTGTCGCTTAATTTCCATAAATATAGTTCTGTACTTTGTCTCTCTCTCTCTCTCTCTCTCTCTCTCTATATATATATATATATATATATATATATATATATATATATATATGTATATATATATATATGTGTGTGTGTGTATATGTGTGTATATGTGTGTGTGCGTATGCATATATATATGTTGTATGTATATATATATATGTTTGTATGTATATATATACATACGCATACACACACATATATATATACATAAAACCATACATATATATATACACATACACACACATATATACAGACATATACACACACATATGTGGGTGGGTGGGTGTATGTATACATATGTAATTAATAAAATTAACGTGTTTTTAAAATCAAATTAAATGATTAATTTTCGAAAGGGCACTGTACAAGGCAAGATTTTAGAAGTATTCATTTCATAAACATTTCTGATACTTCCATCCCAGTAACAAGATCCCGGTGAGATCAATTCATCAAAACAACAAATATTAAAAACTAAATGTAATGGTGACCTCGTCTGTTCAGATCATCTAATTCATCTGCTTTTGACGTCAGCAGAAAGACGGACACAATGCAGGACCGTTGCGTTTACCAAGTTCAGAACATAAAATGTAGTGATATGTATATATATATATAAGAAAGAGAGACAGATAGACAGACAGACAGAGACAGAGACAGATATAAACGTTTACATTATATATATATATATATATATATATATATATATATATATATATATATGCGTGTGTGTATTTAAGTATAATTAAATCCACTAAGTACCGAGAAATACGCTAATAAAAACTTCAATATAAATCATTTTGTTTCTTTTTCTTAAGTTTTGTTTTAACGTAGCAGTTCCGGTTCGCTGGTAGGTCCGTTTTCTGCACTCGATAACCCTGCACGCGCTATCCCAAACAGGCTCATTAAACACGGCTCTGTTACTGTACTTGCAAGCCATCAACCCAACTACACCTCTGTCCTTTTAAAATAAACTCCGACCGTAGTATATCTTCGCTACCCACCACACGTTCTTATAATCAAGGTATCTGTGTTTCGCCCCCTGTTTATTTTCTCAAATTTCTTATAGGCTCAACCTCACCGACATTACTTTTTTTACTGACGTACTGTCATTTTAAAGTTTCACTCTATGTGTTATATATACGCTTGTATATTATCTTCCTTTTAGAAGAACTTATGTACAATTCACAGCTATATCTATATAAAGTTGAGTTTTTCAACGCACTTTGATATATTTTTTTAATAATTGAAACGAAATTGTTTTAATATACTTAGTCATGGACATGCAAGCAACTAAATAAAGGAAAAGTAATTGACATATTCTTTTAAATTCGAAACTGAATTAATTAACAGTTCGTCTTTATTGTTTCTTACATATTAATGTAATTAATTATTACGCTCAGTTTTATTTATGCATACTGCATATATAACTAAATAAAGGAAAACAAATTTAGATATTCATTAAAAGTGGAATTAATTATTTCGTTCAGTTCTCTTTATGTATACCGCATATATTTATATAGAGAGAGTTGTATATATATATATATGTGTGTATGTATATATATATATATATATATATATATATATATATATACTGCTGATAAAAAATTTAAGTTCTCTTAAACATCTTTAAAAATTTTTTTTTAAGGAAACATTTTAAATGCTTCCGACTTAAGGTTACCAATGCTACAATCTAAAAGATTATGGATACAAAAAGCTACAATCCAAAGATTTATTTTTAAAATTTACATTTTTATTAAATTAGGCTTTTAACACATGATCAAAATTATAAGAACAGAGACAAAAATTCTATTAAATTGTACTAAAAGTGTATGAAAACATTCAACAATCAAACTTAATAATGAGTTCTACATCCACTGCTTTTTATGACTTCAAATATTATTTGGGGCATGCTAGAAATAAGGGTTTCCATTAAAGTGTGTGTGTGTGGGGGGGTCCTGCTACAGTCTCTGAAGATAGCTTCATGAAGTGCATTTTTTGTGGAATATTGTTTGTCATTTCGATAGATCTCTCTTGTCATCCATACCCGAACATTTTTAATTACGTTCAAGTCCGGTGAGCATGCAGGATGGATTGCAGCATTATCCTGTTGAAATAACCATCGATCCCCATACAAACGATGCCCCTCCATCCTCAAAGATGGTTTTTGTAACACACTAACATAACCGGCTGCTGTCTGACGAAGCCGCACCATCTGGAGCTACATCGTCCCTCTGTACAAAAAGGCACCCCATACTATTCGGAGACTCCACAACTATGACAAGTGGAAAAAATTTCAGGGGCATCTAAATTGAATTTTTTTCTCATTAAACAAGGCCGATAGCCATTGGTCGCGTGCTCTCGGGTAATGAATGAATGCGTGAATGTAGAATTTACATGAAATTCTTAAAGATATACTAAAATGATCGAAAAATGGGCTGGAATGACTTAAACAAATAAAAAGTAAATGACTTAGAATGATTTTAATGAACTTAAAGATGAATTGAATGACCTTAAGAATGACTTGAATGCTTAAACAATAACTGGAATCCTTTAAAAATAAATTGAGTCATCTGGAGAATGACTTGAATGGTTTTCAGACTAACTGGTTGCAAAGCGAGTGATCATTTTACATCAAATTAATACAGAAAAGTCATCCCCCACTTTATATCACAAAGTTACAAACATAAGTACATCATGTAGTAAGAACAGATACTACACTTTGATCTTGGCCAAAATCTTATATGTGAGGCTGCCCCACATATGGTCTTTGCTTGCAGTATCTACCTGATCAGATACTACACTTTGATATTGGCCAAAAGGCCAAGCAAAGGGAATTTATTTGCTCCCCCACCGTGCAAATTAGGCACAAGGCCGATTTTTAATGTGAGGAGTGAAAAGAAAATGGGGGCCAACTCCCCGGGGAGTAGGGGAGCTGGATAGTGACAATGGTATGAAGGGTTTCCCCTACATTGATCAAGGTCTTATATGTGGGGTCGCCCCCACATATGGTCTTTGCTTGCAGTATCTGCCGGAACAGATACTTGGCCAAAAGGCCAAGAAAAGCTTGAAAATCTAAGAACAGCATCTATTAACAACAGACCTTTGATCTTAACCAAAAAGGCCAAGCACAAAAGTGTTACGGACAGACCGACAGACCGACAGACTGACGGACGGATTTACGGAGTGACTTATAGATTCGCTTGCACGCGACTAAAAACAGGACTTTCTTCCACTTCTCACTTAATGATGTGTTTTTTATTTACCATGCCTTTTTGCTGTAAGTGTCGTCTGATGGTTATTGGACTGAAATAAGCATCTGTAACCGCCTTAATTTGACTAGAAGAAAGGCCCCTGTCATTCATAACCACTCGTCTGATTCTCCTACTCAATGCAGGAGAAATTTTGGGAGAGGGCCTACCGAAGGATTGATCTTTTCCATAATTCCCAGGGTTCTTTAGAAAGTTACAAATAAGAGTTTTACTGCGATTTACCTTAGCTGCTATCGCTGGTTGTGGCAAATCTTGCTTATGGAATCCTAGAATTCGAGAGCGATTAACTTCGGGTAGTTTTCTTGCTTTAGGGATGGTAACACCTTTACACAGTGATTGGTTATCTCTAACTGAACTAAAGCATTAGAATTACCATAAATCTAACAAGTTATACCCTTAGTCTTATAAACTTGATCATGTGCAAAAAGCCTAATTTAATAAAATGCAAATTTTAAAATAAATTTTTTTGGTGTGTACCTTTTTGTTTCCATAAACACCGTCAGGAGCGTTCGGTCGTCCGCAATACGCAGTGGACTCTGGACGCGGTGCGTGGGGCCATACGCTGTCTTGAGGGCTTCATAAAAGCCTCTGTAGTCACCATGGTCTGCGTACTGCTGCGTTCTCACTGATAGGTTGGACCACTACTCGTTCTGAAATTATGGAGGTCCACCGTTGCACAGCAGACTTCATGAGCTCCTTTTCTGTTGTTGGGAGCAACGAGAACTCCCACGGGACCTCCGTGATATAGTCATTGTTACCTTGTACAAAAACAAGGGCGAAATGTCCGTATGCTCTAATTACTGGGGGACTACTCTGCTTTTTACGCAAGTAAAATCCTACCCGTTTGCTCCTAAACAGACTGATTTCCTTCCATCGTAGAAGATCCCCTCCCAGAAACGCAATGTGGTTTTAGAGCAACCAGATATACCACGGACACGGTCTTCGTCCTCCGACAACTGCAAGAGAAATGTCGTGAACAAAACAGGGGATTCTACGTAATGTTTGTGGACCTGACCAAGGCATTTGACACAGTGAGCAAGAAGGAGCTTTGGCTCATTTTGGTGCGTGTCAGCTATCCACTAAAACTCCTCAGCATGATAGTTCGGTTGCATGAGAACCAGAACGGCCAGATCAGAGTAAATAAAAACCCCTCATATCTCTTCCCCATCATCAATGGCGTAAAACAGGGATGTATTCTGGCACCGACTCTGTTCAGCATCTTCTTCAGCATGATGCTCAAGCAGGCGACCGAAGATCTTGACGATGACGATGCTGTTTATATTCGCTATCGCCTCAATGGCAGTCTGTTCAATCTCAAGATAGTCTTATATGGCGAACTCTCTACTGGCCGTAGTGAGAGGGGGGCACCGAAGAAAAGATATAAAGATTTTCTGAAGAAGTCCCTCGATGAATGTCACATTGACCACTGGTCTGCTCTCGCTGCTGACCGTGCTACCTGGCAACGTACTGTCCACCAGGCTGTCGCCTCCTTTGAGATCTCCCGCACAGAGAATCTGCAGGAGAAGCGCTGTAGGAGGAAGGTTCGGGAAGCTTCGGCAGCCACAGCTGACGCGACTTTTGACTGCAGTCGCTGTGATCAAACCTGCTTGTCCTGCATCGGGCTCGTCAACTCAAAGCATACCTGCAGTCGACGTCGACAAACTCCTTCCTAGAATCTTCGTTTGCGAAGCATAACCAAGAATATATATATATATATATATATATATATATATATATATAACTGTCTATATGTGGATGCGTGTATGTGTGGCATTGTGTTATAGAAGTTCTCTACCAAACTCTTATGTGATTAATTATTTTACAGATTGATAATTTTATATATAGGAGATTTACACTTGTGGAAATCATCAATTTGATTTTCATATTTTTTTTATTTCTGTTAAGGCGTCAAAATAGAAATAAAAACATTTACTTTTGTAAGATGAGTAACCGTGTTATTTCTAAGCATGCACAGATGCACATTTCTGCCTTCTTACATGTTATTTCGCAAGCTAGTCCATGAGTATGATACAGATGCTTACAGATAAGACTGGCGAACCATGCATTTTTGTTTCGATTCCGGCTGAAGGTATCCAAATCGTTATTTTTTTTTAATTTTTAGAAGTATTATTATATATAGGACACAATATAATAATCAATAGATGATTAGCTCTATAATAATAAATATGAAATCTGCAAGAATTAAGTAGATTACGACCTAGCAACGGCAAGCGGTGTGCTAGTTAAGATGTGTATTTTATTTTATTTAACTAAGTAATATAACCGTATGTGAATAGTTATGTATCATATGATAAAAGACATTGTATTTCTCTCTCTCTCTCTCTCTCTCTCTCTCTCACTCTTCTCTCTCTTTCAATATTTGTATGTACAAATAGGCATTCGTTTGCTTTGCATTTTTAAGGTAGAAAATTCCGTCCATAGTAAAACAAACAAGATATTTGTTTTACTAATACCTAAGCAAGACTACGACTGCTTTTGCTCTAGCTTATTTGTATATAAATAATCATAAGTATTTTAGTAAGACATGTTGAGGATCACTATGTAGTGGAAACTGGATTTTTTTTTGTAATCTTTAATAAAAACATCGCATAATTGAACATAATCAATTCCTGTATGTAAAATATGTAGTGGACGAAAATTTGTATTTTGCTATGTATTTAACCAATGGGCACTGGCTAACAAATCATTATTTGTAAACGGATCTGTAATTGTTATCTTGATCTCTGTTGTTCGTCACATTTATATGTTTATATTTTATGTACCGAATTTAATTCTTAATCCATTATACATTTAGATAAACACCGCTTTTACATATACGTAATCAAAATGTAGATTATGTTTAAATTAACTTGATATGTGTATGAGAATATAATAGAGTTGTGAGACCTTCGTAAAATTCAGATATCTCAGATTTTGGAGAGTTTTAACAATAGATATTATACATTACATTACGATTATTCACCCAATTTCAGTTTGTTTGGATCATTCAAAAAGATTTGAAGGGCATGATATATGCAAGTCTCGATTTAAAAAAAATAAAATATGTTTGACTTGGATTGGATTTAATCCATTGTAATTAGATATCAGGTGACCAAGATTCCCTTCATTTTAATTCGTACCTAATACCATATTAACTTGCTGGCAAATTTAACAGTTTCTATAAACGAAACAGTGTATGTATTTTGATCAAAATCGCACTAATTATCCCAGACAACTTCTTTAACATCATTATGTATTTAATAAAATCTTTGTAGGTGAATACTGAATGGTGCAAATTATTCGTTTCGGCGAAGTCTAGGTAACGGTCCTAGAACGGGTATCCCTGTATACTTATAAAATTGTAGGTAATTTCGAAATGATAAAAAAAGAACACACATTTCAGCAGTAAAGGCGTTGTATTTAAAAACTTATTAAGAATAGGTTGAATTCGTTGAAATTAGCGATGCATTGATATTATTCATAGCTACAAAACGCGCTTATTTTCACCAATTAAATGATAATTAAAACACATTTCTGTGAATAAATCACACATAATCCATGAACCGATATTTGATATTAGGTCAGATACCTAAGCTCAAATAACATAAACATTAATAAACTGCTCTTTTGTGTCTTCTACATGGAAATCTAAAAAAAAATGGGCGATTATCTTCTATATATATATATATATATATATATATATATAAGCGAAAATGTGTGCATGTATGTTCGCTTTTTGTGTATGTCCAAGAAATGCTGTTTTCCGAGAAGCGGTCGGTCGGCGCACAACTTCTTAAAACTTTTTATATCACGTCTAAATCATAATATCTACGAGTTAACAACGGAGGTCGCCTGTCTATTTAATCTGCTCGACTTTGAAAAGATAACTATTCAAAATTTTAGCTCACTGCATGTGGATTAGGCTTTTTCGTATAATAAAAGCGACACTAATTCTGGCGGTATTTTTCCGGTCGCGATCGCCGCTCCGGGGTTTTGATTTACCCAACACCACACATACACCTCCAAACACCCGGGCAACGCCGGGTACGCTCCGCTAGTAAAATATAAAACAAAAGAACATGAACTGAGTTAAAGGCGATACGAATTGTCCAGCATAATCAAGCATCACATCAAAATGTAGAGTAGGGTATCCCTCCTACACCTAGATTATCCAAATTATTTTTATGTCTAAGCGTTTGATGTTCGCTGTGAAACAAGGAGGAATCAATACAATTTTGAGATTTTGTCATGCGTTTAGTAAGTATGCCACTGTGCAATTATCGGGTAAACCATTACATTTATTGACCGGATTCTATTCGAAACGTATGTATCGAAACCTTTGAACAGATCCATCAGCATTCACCAGTATGAGCATATCGAGCGATCAATAATAATGCCGTATATGGTGGACCGCGTAAACACGAAGGAAACAATATCACATTTACTGGCTGGTAGGGCCTATGTCACAGGGAGGATATCAAAGCAATGATTGTGTGACATTTTTTCAAATACAATTAATGTATTCATCCTGACATAAAAAATACCAAATATATATTTTATGTTTTAAACTCTTTTTGCTTGCTTACATTTTAAGTTCTATAGAAATAGCCCACTAAATCAAATCAATTTTAGCAGAAACAATTAAATTTTTAGTCATTCTTCTAAATTTCTGTCCTAAAAAAAAACAGTGATAGCTCGCATGCAAGAATTAAGATGTTATGCCCTAGTGATGTGTATTTAAATGAAGCACACATTCATTTTAATGAAAAATATTTATTTAATATATTCTATCATTCCTTTTTTTCAATAAACACGATTTTATTGTGGAATGATTACGGTTTAACATTTAGAACAATGTTGTCTTTTAGTTTTTGTGTTCGACAAAATACAACTTGAGTAAATAATTTTACTGCTCACCATTACACCTACAAAATATTAAGCTACATATATTGAACTGTGTTATACGTAAAGAATGCATATATTAATTCCATAACTGTTATTATATTAGGAAAATTAAATTCAGTATAATATTTTCATGATAATTGGTTAAATACATGGTATATTTCATTCAAGCAATCTAAATAGTATTACTACTTGGTTGATAGAGATTTGATTGTCGTACGGCTTTAACGCTTTAAAATGTTTATGATTTCGAATAATGTATAAATATATACATGTGTGAAAATACATACGAACGCACGTATATATACAATGACTATATATATATATATATATATATATATATATATATATATATATATATATATATCTAAGTAGAAATCTAGATAGATCGATAGTTATAGATATAAATTATTTTATAAAAACGGAAAAGTGAATGTAATATCGTGAAGACATTATATTACATTCATAAATAGTTAACATATTATATTCGTGGGGTTTAGTATATTACATTAATGTAGTATAATTATATTATACATATAAATAGTTAGTAGAGTATAGCTTTTGAAACGTAGCTATTACCCTCACGAAGGTAAGCTATGTTGCATTTTAGAATGTCTGATACATCATATTCGTAAAACTGTGTAAAATTATCAATATGAAAAGTATAGCCGCTACATAAGTTAGTAAATAAATAAGATACCTTCTAATAAAAAAAATGATAAAATAAAACGAGAGGACGATTTCAAAAATGTTATTAAAAATAAATTAATTGATGGTTTAAAAAACTATCATAAACGAACAAAATTATGAAATGTAAAAGTTCAACATTCCCCACCTTAACGTACTTTGTGATAGAGAATCAGACACGCTTAATGTCTGAGGGCGCCACCGATTGTAATCAATGGCTTATGCACATAAATTTTTTCTTCGCCCAACCTTAAAGTTATGAAAGATAATTAGCATTAATAAACGAAGTTATTTCACATGGACATGTACTTTATTGTGATTTTCTGAGATGATATTTGTTTATCGACATATAAACATCTAATAAATCACATTAACAATTAAAAATAATAAACGAATGTATATTTTCCTGGCTCATTCGACGGAGATAACTCTAGTATCTCCTTAAACTTCTACATGAAATGAACATAATTTCATGTTATTTAACGTATGATGTAGCAAAGCGTTTATATATAAAACAGAATTAATTAGCAGATATATTATTTCCAGAAGTACACAGCATTCATTATCCTTAGAAATAGAGTTAGTAAAACCAGTATATCTGTTCAGAAAGATATTCGAGACGCAAAGGATTTTTAAGCTGATGCAATGAAGTAACATGTCTATATTTATATGTTATACAACGTTATTCTATTTCGTCGGACTGACATATTCATGAATACTGTTTTATTCATTCGCAGAATGCCTTAAATGTTTTATTAAATGTTTAAGCGGGTGTTGTGCTTTTTATATTGCTAAGATTCTTTCAATTGTTCAGTTTGTTTCTTCTGTTTTTAAGATTTTCGAAATCAGTTTTTAGTATTTAATTAAATTCCTCTCTTGTTTTTTTATTGTATTTCTTTCAAAATCTTTGTTTAGCATTGGATACAACCACTTCGATTCTTGTTAATGAACTGCTAGCACTGTGAAATCTACTATTTAGCGACATCATTTTGTTGTTACTATTCACTAGGCTCCCACCGAAGCCACATTTAGACAAAATGTTGGTTTTTGTTGTGGGAGAAAATCTAGCTTCCCAAAAAGGGGCGCTCTGCATAGGAACTAAAATAAAAATTATCTCCAGTAAGTTCCATACCACCCACGGACTTTACATACACCGGATATACCAGCAACTTGGTTATAAATAACTATACATGTAGGTGAGGAAAGACAGACGAATAAAAGATAGACACTCCTCTACTCAAGCACACCCGTCTACATTTGTTTGTTTTCTTTCTTTACTTCCATAATTCCGGTCTTTCCCCGCATTGTCTTTGGCTTAAAAAAAATCTATATATTTCTTTATCAACAATGTCTCCAGCAAACTACTTCCTTCTCTTAAAAATTATCTTATTCATGAAGGGTTTTTCCTCACTGACCGAGGGCATAGGAGTGTAGCATCAGAACAAATACTACACTTTGATCTTGGCTCGAACTTACTGCTTACAAGCATGTTTGTATTTTTGGCTTGAATGGAAATATTTATTATTATTCTAAAGAACTTTAAGCTTTACTGTTTTTCTTTTTTTCTTCAATACTGGTTTCCGCCTTAACCAGTCCATTCTCCAAGACGTTTTGCAGAGGTTAGAGCTATTTCATTCTTCCGTGTGTCTTTTGTAAACGAGATATAAGATTATGATATTTGGACGAGTTTCTGTTACATAGGATCAGTGTATAGTTATTTCTATATTTTCCACGTCGTAGATAATTGGCGTTTGTATGTTATATCGGTTATTTGCCCACTTGCAATCTGACTGTTCACTCATGGCCTCATGTTGTATGGTTCATATAATCATGCTGCTCGGCATTTTCCAGTAATAATTTGTCTATTCCTAGGGTTTCCACTATTTTTATTATTACAATAATTCTTTTTAATGTAAGCGAGGATGGCAAGGTAGAGATATAGTTGGACAAAAGTGTCATAACGACCAAGCAACTGGGACATAATCCTCTGGATTTGGTCGTCATTGACAAGGTCACAAAAAAAACTGGCAGATTGTAGACTTTTCAGTACCCTGGGACAAAAATGTAAGAGAGAAGGAGAATGAGAATTGAGCGATTATGCGCCCTTGGCCTTGGAGATAAGGCATATATACGGGGTTAAAACACAAATAATCCTGGTCGTAGTTGGTACACAAGGTGTAGTATCAAGTCGTCTGGAAGGACAATTGAAAGAACTACAAATCCCCGATGTTTTAGGCGGCCTTCAGACCTCTGCAATTATAGGTACCACCAACATCCTTAGGAAAACCCTTGATTTTCGAAGCTCCTGGTTTGAAGCCGGGATTAAGGGAAATACTCTGGAAATGAATTCCATCCCTTTCCAGAGAGACGTCGATAAACGAAATCAGAAATATGATTATTAATACTCTTCTTCTTCTTCTTCTTCTTCTTCTTCTTCTTATTATTATTATTATTATTATTATTATTTACTAGGAGTTTGTAGCAAAGAATTCCCTTATGATGTTCCTAGGAGTCTGACTGACCACAACTCATCACAGATTTCCAGTACTCACCATTTCTTTTTATAACATTAGAAAATTATTTTGTGTTATAACACTAGCCGTTTATCATTGATTTGTTATTGGTAGCGACGAATAGTCTTCACTGGGATTTTGGTGACAAAAGGTCTCACCAAAGTTCCATTCCCCTTAGCAATAATCCAGTGGTGCGCTAGTTAGTGCTTCCTCTCCTCTGTTTTCCTATTATTCCTAATCACTTATTTGGTGTCGCATTAATTTATGCTGACACAAAAAATGTGGGAGGGCAGAAATCGAAAGCGCAGGAAATTGGACTTACAATTCCACAGTTTCAGTTTTCATGATTCCATGTGGTGTTTATTTGTATTTTACCTCTGTAGTAGTTTCTATATTATTATTATTATTATTATTATTATTATTATTATTATTATTATTATTATTATTATTATTATATCAAAATATCTTCATCATTGGCACTCGAGGCAACATCGTGCTAATCAAGCACGTGATCAAACTATTTTTTTTACCCTCAAACAAATTAGATCAAACTCTGCGGGTTCAACCAGTTGTCTTCTTAATTAAAAACATTACACCTAAAGGATGAAGAAATACTTTTGCAAGAAATATTAATAATGATACGGAAATTCGCGGTGACAATGCCAAAACATGCACAGCTTTATATAAAATATATTCACCGGGACAACTAATTCAGGTATATTGTTTTGTTTTTTTTTATTGCGCAGTTTCATGTTATTTGATTTTGCTATGATGGCTTCACGTATACCGTTCATATCCCAATGTTTCATGGAAGAAATAATATAAATAGGAATTAAGGTTGCACGCCATAGGACACCCGTGTAGGAGGATAAAAATGACTACCAGAACAGTAGCAGAAACTCGCCATGAAACAAGCGAACAACAAAATCTGTGTTTTGAAAGAAATAGCTTACCTTAAAGGCTTTTATATAATGATGTTTATCAGCTGTTTCACTTGTGAACCAATCCATTTCAGATAAAGTTTATATTAAGTGTTCAGACATTATGTTGAACAAGAATGGCGGTAGTAAATCAAATCGGGGAAGAATTAATGCAGTCACGATCACTAGTGTTGTGTAATTAATAACAAAGTTGGCGGCAAAGACTCAATTCAGTCAGGATTCAGTCGTTTCAAGACGTAGGTTGGCAGCAAATTTCGATATTTCTATAATAAAGTTAGAGGCTTCTTATCAGTCCATTGTCCTAACCGTAAGTTATAAGTAAGATCGTCGAAATCATTGGCGTCATGCGCGCATTAGAAATAATACACATTTTTAACAGTTACATGTCGGTTATCAAGAAAGAAAACGCGCTTTTCTAGGAGTCTTCATTATCTTGTTTTTTTTTTTACTTGTATAGAATGGTGTGTATCTATTGTTTTTAATTCCGGGGTATTCATTGAATTCCTCAGTTGATTCACTAGTAAGCTTGTATATAATCATTTTTGGGGGGTGTATTTCATAGCATCTTACAGATAATATCGGGTCATCAGTAGAGAATACGCACCGTTTCGGGTCCTTCCTCTCTACAGTCTGTTCGCGTATCGGTCCCCCCTCACTGGTGTGAGACCCAATTATCTGAATTGTATTTAAATAAACTGCCCAATATAATAAAATAAAATTAGGTTTGATGATTAAGCGGTTCCTGTTACGGACAGCATCTTTGCGCATGTATTTCAATGATCAAAGATTATGTTTGACATACTCGTTTAGACGCGCTCATATAGAAGATAATAATAATAATAATAATAATAATAATAATAATAATAATAATAATAATAATAATAATAAATTTAAAAATGTATATATATCTAAAATAAAATAATGTATATATATTTAACATTAAGAAAACTATATATGAATGAATAAATTAATAAAATAATTACATGAATGAATAAAGCAATTCACGGAGATAACAACACTGTAGTCACTTGCTACGATACAATGCGGTTTCCATTTTCACCTAGAGCCACATTGCGTATTATTCAGATACCTCTATGAGGCGTTTATATGCTGCGACTCTTTTTCAGCTTTTGATTCTAAGCTGGATCGAAAATTGATATAGTGAGCCTGCAAGGAAACCTCTTGCTCCAATCTCAACATCGCGAAGGAGTGTAAGGTAGCCATAACCGGCCATCTCTCTTTTTAGATCTTCATGTTTCTCTATCTTATATTGATGCATTTTTCTACCCGGCTCTTATGAGTATTGTAAATTCAATCGGGATGAATTTTTTCTTTGTCACGGCTTGTTCTCGTATCTGCCACTTTCGCAGATGCGAGGCTTAATTATCTGGATTGTATTTGAATGAACTGTGCAGTGAATACAAACTGTTTAATGATTTTCTTGTAACGGGCAACGACATTGCGTGCGTGACGTTTAAATGCTTAAAGACTGCGTTTAACATATTCGCCAAGCTAATAAGCGCTCATATCGAAAAGAATAGAAAAACAGCAGAGAGAAAAATAAACAAATCAATCAAAATAAAATAAGTAAAAATAAATTAAACAAAAAGTCATTAAATAAATAAATAAATTAATAAATCTAATCACAGCGGTGGCTACACTGTGGACACTTGTTACCATTAATGGTGTATTCTTTTTTTACCTAGAATCACATTGCGCATAGTTCTGTTACATCTACAAGGCGTTTACTAGCTGAAATCCTTTTTCCGCCTTTAATTACACGTAGTCCTAAAAGTTGAGATAAAGAGCCTGCAACGAAACCTCTTGCTCCAATCTGAACAGCTCGAAGGATTGTAACGTAATCTTCACGGGTCAACACTCGTTTTAGGTCTTCATATTTCTCTATCTTGTATTGATGTTGCTTTTTTACCCGGCTCTCATAAGGTATTGTCAATGTAATCAATATGAGTCTTTTCCCCGACTCCTGATGAAAGAACAATGTCTTCCCCTTGACCATTTTGTTTTATAATGTTTGGATAATTATTTTGCCAGCGAGGGAGATCTGCGGCGACTATCGAATGATCATGGCTTTCTAGAATGTTTTGACTAGTAATGGGGCAGTTTTACGTTTTGATCACCCCCCTCATTTTCCTCCCTCAGCAAAAAGCTTGAGGCTTATGTTAGCTGCTTTGGACTTTATGTGATTACTTTTTGTTGTGGTCAGTTCCTTTAGGACTCTGTTGTGTGGCCGCATATACCGACTATTAGCAAGGGACACTCTGCAAGAACCAAGAATATGTTCCATAGCCTTGGGGTTTTCTTTGCATAAAGGAGTGGTTGAATCATCCCTTCTCTTCTATTTAGCAAGGTTAGCTATTGAGGGAAGCACGCCGTAAAATGAGCGTATTATGGAACTCAACCTAAGGGGCGACATATGCTAAATGTCATTCCACGTAATCGATCTTTGAATAGCGTCTTCCCAGTTTGTCCATTTTTCTGCTGTAGCTGTTAAACACCCTTTTATGGGCGATTTGCTTTCCTCCTCGCTCCTTATTTTCTAAATGACCAGATTTCAACGCTCTTTGGTTGTAGCTGTAGACCATCTTTGAATGCTGGACATTCCCAGTCCAGATTTCCCTATCCGAGTGAGCCCAATATCTTCTTTAAAAGCTATGGTTTCTTTCGCCTCATGTATAGCATCTTGGACTTTCCATTTCCTCCCTGTTTTAGGATGGACTTTTCGTTCTTTAGTACTGTGCCATTGGAATTGTCCAATTTCATCTGGAGTGTGACTTTTCCGGCTTTTAAATCCTCTGCAATAGACTGATGCGGTAATTTTAGGTTAGATTGTTTGCTATATACGTTTGATAATTCCGGACGCCAACTAAGCCAATATCTCGTATATCTATTGATTTTTTTTATTGCCTCAACTGTGCTCATAATTACTTCATATAAGAAGAGGCCATAAGAGAATTGGTATGAGCATGTGTTGAAAACACCTTACTTTGTATTTGCTTTGCAGTGGACAGCGCCCGACCACCTTTAAACTCTCATCAACGGTTATGATTGTTACTTTAACCTGTTTGAAATCATTCAAGGTGTTATCGTACCATCTTCCTAAGATTTTTATCGGTTATTCTGAGACAGTAGGGATTTTCTGACCACCAACTGCAAAGCAGATATCTTGATGAACATTTTCTTCGCAGAGGAAAAGTCTTCTGAACTTCTCAGGCTTGAAAGTCATTCTGGATCAAGCCATCATTTTATCCATTATGCTGAGTAACTTGCTGGTGCAGCTTCCTTTGATGTAAGGATACTGGTATGGTCCCTAAAAGAATTTACTGGTGTCATTTCGCATTATTCACATAATGTATACTGCTTGCAGTGTTTGCGGCTGGTTTGAGAATTATTTCCATCGCTAAAACAAAAAGTATAGGTGAGGTTGTACATCCTATTGAAAACCCCGCCTCAAGTTACATCGAGTTTGTCGTGTAGTCATTTGCGGTAAACCGCATATTAAATCCATCGAAATACGTTGCAATCATCTTGTGTACTCACTCCAGGATGTGGTGCATACCTCACACATAAAGAGTGACAAAATGATGCCTCCAACGAAATCGGTAAGAAAATGCATGATCTTTTCTGTAAGTCAACACTTTATTATAAGCTTGAACATCATCGAATTCTATTTACGACTACCAAATACTCTATGTTTATCTCGTTCTATGACAAGCAAACGTGAATACGCCATCCTAAGTTTTTAATAACAATTGTCGCTCTGATATTTGTACAGCACTGTTTGCGCTGTGATAAGATTTTGCAGTTCCATATTCGTGTAGGAGTTATATCGTAGGCATTACTTAAACATAACATCAGAAATTTAATGTCTAGAGAGTACACGTCCTGTGAGTGTAGACATATTAACAAAAATTAAGTCTTATTAATGAAACGATCACCACAACTTCCTCCTATACGCCAAGCAAATTAAATACTATTGAACACACACACACGCACCCACACACGCACCCACACACACACACACACCAACACACACACACACACACACACACACACACACACACACATATATATATATATATATATATATATATAAAGACAAAGAGAAAAGGATGGGGAGATTATGGTTTTTATTAACGATTATAATAGTGACATGAATCTGCGTTTCTAGCACAATGTTTAACGTGGCGAATGGTGATATTTGAAGGGCATGCGACCTAAAACACATCGAAGTTGATGCGGGTTCAATTATAATAAGCAAAATATGTGCTCGTATACGAGTTCTGCCAACGATAATAGTTACATGTTAAGCGGTCAGCCTCTACTTAATATCAGAGTGTTAATGTTATTTTTGTTGTTGTTGCTGAAGTAATTAAAAATTTTGGCTGTATGCTTATATTATATTAAAAATGAAGACTGAACATTGATTTCAAATCTTAAATAGCTATGAATGTTTGCATGCAATACTTAAGTGTATACTCAATTTAATTCTGGTTTAATCAGTGTAATTCGGAATAATGATAATATTGATTCTATGAAAGTACTACTCCTTGTTCCTCTTTAGAAAAGGATTCACGGGAAATATTTGTGTTTAATAATATATTTCCTTTATGTCTAACACCAAACAAACTTTCTTTCCCAAGACCTTTCCCTCAGTTGAACATTTTATTATTTTATTTTTGCCTGCTATCTACATTATGGTAGTCCTCAAGTCTAATTAAAGCAAATCCTTGTCATACTTGTTATTATAAATAAAAGAAAAAGTAATCATAAAATCTCCCATTTCATATTTTATCATAATTCAGTTGGAAGTCATTGAATAAAAGAAATCCTAATTCTCAGGTGAATGTATTCCTTTATTATTTCAAAAACACAAAAGAAAAGTAAATTTAAAAGCAACATAGTACACACAAAAGGGAAATATTTTAAAGAACAGGAAAATAATAAATGTATAGATGTAAAATGTATTTAGCATATCATACAAGTTCTGATTGATTGGGCAGTATCGGGCTATCTAGGAGAGTGTGCATATGGCATGGCTTGGTCTCTTTGTAGAAATGTCAGCCTGCAAATATATCGTGAGTATATACTTTGATTGCGACCCTAGAAAAATTGCAATTAAGAGCGTTCGTAATTCTCTGTTGTATTCAGTGGCGCGAAAAGTCGGACATGATGTTGCTGAGATGAAAATGGTCGAGCTATAAAAAATATAGAAATAGTCATTCGTGAGATATTTTTTTTGTTTCTACGTATGTGCGCATATGTTATTGGTGTAACAACTGTTTGAATAAAGCATGCCACACAGTAAAAACGCGAATATTTCAAGCATCTTTTCTGGACATATCGCTACAGTGTTTTAAAAATTAAAACCTGCTTAATTTACGTTCTTAAACAGATATTCTGCTAGTTAATATTAATACTGATTATCCAAGAAGAAAAGATGTGTACCACCTTTCGGTTTATATATAGGATACAACAAGTATGTTTACAATCATAGGTTTATATCCTATGTGTAAATCTAATTTTTGTGTAAATGTTATGTGTATTCCACTATTATTCGGCTTATATTTTCACTATTCAAGTGCAGTGTTCGCAACAATATCATTGTCTTTTCTCATAAATAAACCGTATAATTACTTATCTTTTAATGCTTTCTTTGTTTTGATTTTCATTTATGTTTCGTTGCTCTTGGTCCTGTTTAATATAGCTGAATTTTGCATTAATGATTATAAGCTGTTTGTATCAATCATACACACAGTGTAAATATTAAACAGTCCAATTTGGCAAAACATATGTCACAGAATGTCGGATATTATCAATTTGGGGGTGTACCATGATCATAAATTCCTAATTGGTTATACCTGCATCTAATTAGTTATACAGCTTTCAGGAAATGTTCAACATAATGCAATGTAAACCTCATTCTAATGCTGACGTCATATATATATATATATATATATATATATATTATAATTAGACAAAACTCCTTCTAGTCGTATGCGAACACGGTCATGTTGGTGCAAGCTGAAGTGGTCGTGTTCTTACTATTTATTAAACGCACAACAAACCGCATGCAATTTTACTGTGCGTAGTGAGCTTATAAGTTGGAAGTAAGCTGTTATTCCAATGAAGTAATAAGAATAAGGAGCACTTATTAATGTAGTTTGGGTTACAAAATGGGAGAGAATTGCATCGAAGTAAAAGCCTTCGAGACTCTCAGAGGGATTACTTATTTGAGGAAGCACATTCAACAGTGTAATATAGGATCTGTAAAGACAAACAAAATGTATGTAATGTTAGTGCTGAACACAGTCGAGTAACTGTAAGTAGTGAACGTAAAAGTGTTGCCTTATAATTCTATACTGTAGAAAGTGGCAGAGAGTAAAAGAGTTATCAGTTGAATATATATACAATATATACATGTGTGTGTGTCTATATAATATATATATATATGTGTGTGTGTGTGTGTGTGTGTGTGCATGTATGTGTGTGTATGTTCTTGTGTGAGAATCTGTTTGTGCGTGGATAGGAACTTTCTCTTTAAATAAATAGGTTTTGTTTTAGAATTACAAATTTTCCATCATTAACAAAGTAAGAACATATAGAAAGAAAAATTATGATAGCATTATTATATCTTCATATAAATTATCAATTAAAATCTTTTTTATGAATACCCATTCGAGATTCGCACCTCATACTTATTTTTTCAGCGTTTGACCACGTCTGAAATTACGCTGATCTAAAACGAAATAAGTGAAAATCCTATCATCTAATATAGTCATATAATCCACACATACGATGGAAATTAAGGTAGGAATGGTATCTTCCAAGAACAAAAGCCTAGAGACGAAGACAATTTAATATGGCGGTGGAAGACAACGCCCCCTTCTTGGTGGCAGTATAAAAAGGTAGAAAATTTGTCCACGCCTGATTCATTGCCATTGCCATTCACGTACAGTAAATCGGAATGAAAAACACCCGAACGCCTAAAAACGATGTAATACAATAATTAATCAGGCTTAACCTCATTGTGGTTACAGACTTATCGGAATGAGCTCATGACGAACCGCGGCTCGTGTGAGAATTCGGATCATTAAAATATCTGTAATCTTGTAGAATATTCTCCTTTATAACGTTCTTCTAAAATACACCTCTCCCTCATACACCTTGCAAATAAGGTTAGTATTGCAATTTTTTGTCTAATGAAAACATAGTCATATTTAAGTGATGTTCACTAAGAAAATGAAAGCCAATCAAGTTAAAAATTAAAACGACATCGATGATATACCCATTCCGTTTTTGAGAATGAACAGACAGCTTCTCATTTAGCTGAAACTGATTTGGAAAAAATAGAATATAAACTTCAAGGCACGGAAAAAAAAAAACAACAAATTCTGAGAATTCGTTCAATCCATGTAAAATAAGTGCACATTTTAGAACGAAGCGATTAAAAGAAATATGGTCGGACAAGAATCAAGGAAGGGGTTTCCGGATATTCGTATTAACATTACTTCTGTTTTTTGTAGTGCGTGACACGATCGTGAATTATTGGTGGTTACTGCCTTAATACGGAGTTAGTTTTTTAATTGGTTGCACCTGGTAAGGGAGAAAGGCTTGTTGTAAGAACACTGCCAACATTCAATTAGTCGTATTTGATAAATTCATAATATGGTGTCGATAGTAAACCTAGAACACTGAGCAGCATATAATTACTGTAGGTTTAACTTTACCACACCGAAAAATATACACTCACTAGGTGTCTAATACAACGCATCCTTGGTAGTCATTTTACGACAATCGAATGACAACAGATCTCGTATGTACATATGTACTTTTCATACAGTACTATAATTAATGCATATTGTAAATCATTTAATGCACTTTGTAAATCAGTTTGCGTTCTATATGTTTTCCATTGATTTATTCTTAATAGTTTCCGTTTGCTTTTATAAAAAAAAAGTGAGCAAACAATTTTACGAAAATAAACTCCAACAAACACACGCAAACGAAAGAAATGTGTAATTAAAAATAATTCAACTCTCGATATCTGAGATACGTAGTCGAACGATAAAATTGTCGCTCTATAAAAGACGCCATGACTTCATTTCCGTTTGATAAAAGTAAGTTTTCTTTTTTGTTATAGACCTCTACTAGTTGGCGAGTTGTGTACAAATTCTAAGAGCGATAAGTATCTCCTATCAGTTCTGAGAGTAATGTCGTGGTACAACTCATGCTCCTTACCGATACAAGTATTGGTAAGAGGATCATTGTAATCACCCTTAAAATGCATCGCTGGATTGCCAGGAATGACATGGACTTGGGCAGAGTGATGAAAACAAAATGTCTTGAAAGATCATGGTCTCTGGTGTGATTTTACGTGAGGGCTACATCATGCTACCCCACATCTTCGAAATATGCTTGAAAGTCAACACCAAATTGTAACTGCATGTACTGAAGAGTGTGGCGACCCCCCCCAGGGTAATCAGGTGGCTTCTGGCAAACCTTGGGTTCGGCAGCAGGACTCGGCTCCGGCCCACAAGTCCAAAGAAACCTAAGCTTGACTTCGGAAGTACTGCTACGACTTTATACCTTTCTCTCACTGGTCCCCCTGCTCTCAGGACTTGAACCCGCTGGAGTACTTTGTTTTTGTCATACATCGTGAACATCACCAGCATGACCTTCCACAACAACAAATCCATCATGATCGCCGCCATCCGCCGAGTATTCGCCGCGCTCCCTGGAGGGCGCTTTAAGAAAAGGTATGCTCCCGGTTCCGGACACTTATCGAAACTGTGATTGAAGCTGAAGGCGGCTACAGTGAATATGTGTCAGCTCCATTACATAAACCTTACCTGGATTGATTATTTCAATAAATGTTTGGAAACAAAGTTGTAGTGTTGTTTTAATTAGGGCAACAACTGTATCGCTCCACCCTGTATATTATCTGCTTATATTGGTGGCAGTACTTGCTGATTTTTAGATTGTATTTGAACGATTATTTCTTGACATCTACTTATACCGATCCCAGATTTGAAACATATTCAACTATTAAACATAAAATAACATTTATTTAGAAAAATAACATATGCAACAAATAAACAATAAATAAAAAAATATATAACATCTGTTAAACCATGATGTAATGTAGCACTAAATATAAATGAATAAAAAATGCGTTTGTGATAAAAAAAATATCAACCTAAACTTGTGCATTAAAAAATGCGTGCGTCTGCCTCGACGAAACAAAATAAATGATGACAAGCAAGCATAAACCGAACATTTGTTAGAGAAAAACTCATTTATTACCTCATAAAAACATAACCTTAAATTGGCCTTGTGGATAAGAACAAAGTGTAGTATCTATTCTATTATAACGCTTTGCCTTTTATGTCTTCCATCATTGGAAGAGAAATCCTATTTGACTGAGATGATATTGATTTTTGTTCCTATGGAGACTTCCCCGTTATTTCCAACATTAAAAACCTACCTTGTGTCCAAATGTGCCCACACGGGGGGCGGGCAGTAAAAAGAAACTCTTAAGACCTAAGCAACGGATCTGAGTGATTAGTTAGCTAAATATTAGATGAGTATATAACATTAAGTAATGAAAAAATTCATGAGCAATGTAACTAACATTACATATTTATGAGATTATTATAATAGACATATACTGAAATTGTCTGTGTGCGTGTTTGTGCATACATTTTTCCTACAAAACTACTCTGTCAATACTCAGTCTAAAGAGTCGAGATTTGAGATAAGAAGTATTGAGATTTGGAAAAATCATTTTTTTTTTGCCAGACATTTGGCTGTTAAGCGGTCCAGGTTAAACGATTTGACGATTTTAAAACTCTACCAAACTCCTTCGCCAATTTTTGGTATAAAAACTTGATAGTTTAGATGTAGGTTACCAGGACATGGATCAAACTTTATAATTCGATTTGATCCCAAAAAAATAAATTTCAAGGGCGTAAAATTGGAGTCAAATTATTAAAAAGCTATGACCTCTGTGGTCATTACTCAAATAATGTTTGGTCAAAACATTTGAAATTGAAATTCTATGAAGTGTATTCAGACATAGATCAAGTTTTTAATCGGTTTGGGGCCGACAATTCGGCTGCCTAGGTGTACAAGTTCAAGAGATGTGACCTTTGCTGTCCCTAGCAAACTATTAAGCGAATTTTGGGTCCAAAGATTTGACATTTTGCATAAAGGTTATTCAGACATGCATCAACCTTTTAAATCAGTTTCTTAGTGGAAATCTAACTGCCAAGAGGTCAAAGACTCTACCAAACTTCTCCGCCAATTTTGGGTCTAAACACTTGAAATTTTAGATGTAGTCTACCTTGACATGAGTTAAACTTTTTAATATATATATATATATATATATATATATATATATATATATATATATATACATGAACATAAAGGCATATATGCATATGAACTGCTAGTATATATATATATATATATATATATATATATATATATATATATATGTATATATATATATTGCCATTTCTTTCCTAAGAAGAGCAAGCAAACTGGTTGATGTCACACTGCTGAGAGATGTGCAAGAAAAATATATTCTCTTCATCTTCTCCTTAACTCTCATCTACCTCTTTTACCTTCTAACATGCCCTTGAAGCATAACTTTAACAGGCCAGTGTTTAATAGTATTACACTGACAACATGTTTAAGGCTTTTAATTTTTTATTTTATCAAATAGATGGGGTATATAAGTAGTTTGACGGAGGGTGGATATTGTTTTCGATCAGTAAATCTCCTATTATTAAACACATTACAGGATTTCGGAAGACCTTAATGCGATTGGTTAGTTATTTAGTCCATTTGATACAATGAAAATCACATAAAACTACTGAGAGGACAAAAATTAAATAAATAATATATTCTATTGTTTAAAATTATCATCATTTTAAAAAAGTCAATAGATATTCTCTAGATTCAATGATGCCACATTAATTATATAGAACTATGTTCGCCGATGAATTTTGGTGATTTCTTTATGATATGTATAAAACCATGCTGAGAATGGTATGGAAGTTTCTCAATGTTTGCGTTACTTCATATTTGCCAAATATCTACATGCCTTCGATTCTCAGTGATCATTTGTAACACATACACCCTGAAACCTTGATCAAGTAATATCTGAGTTTAATGAAATTCAAATACACATACATACACACGCACACACACATGTACACGTAAACACATACATATATATATGTGTGTGTGTGTGTGTGCCTGTGTGTGTAAGACACTGAATCAATGGAGGTAGCATAAGAGATTCTCATGAAGTAGGGAAAACAAAAGATTGGCCAGAAAACCTGGCCAAGGATCACATGCAGAATTTTCGTGTCGTCAAGGATGGAACGCAAAAAAGTTGGCCAACAATTTAGGAGAGTCCGGGAGATGACATCAAGTCGAATGGCCACATTCTTACGAAACAATGCGAAGGAATGTCGGCCGACTGAAAATCGTCATTCCAAGCCACATAAAAAGACACAGCGAGAGACATTAGGCAACAGCAATAAGAGGGGGGGGGGCAATGCGGTCTCCTACACACATTCCACCATGCTGGCTACGCAACAATCAGATTTGTCAATCTGCTATTTAAAACTTTAACGCACGGAAATAAACAACGTGTGTTCTCTATGCAACTGACAAGTGTTTAAGTATTTTTAAATTAAATAGACTTAAACGAAATTGACGATTCGTCCATCCCCATCATCATTTCTTTATCAGTGATATGTAACAAAGGTGAATTGCTAAGCTTTCAACGTTTTGACGATTTACGATGAGAAACGGGAGAAGAATGATAGCAATTTAAAAAACACATAAACACCAAAACATGCTTTCATAACTATAATGAAAAAGGACCTAATATTAATTCTCACCAAACATGTATCTGTATATATCTTACAATATAAGTTTATGACTATACACATTTACACACAGGCACACAGACACACACACACACACACATATATATATATATAAGGAGGGAGACGTTTTAACGTTTGTTTTATATATATATATATATATAAATATATATATATATATATATATATATATGTATATATACTCGGGTTTTTGTCATTCAAAAGTAATAAACTAATGAATTCAATGAGCTTGTTAGATAGTGCTCAATAAAAAAGAGCTGATAATACTTATTTATTGTTAAATAAACATGTTTACATCCCGCTGCTACAAACAGCCATATATATATATATATATATATATATATATATATATATATATATATATATATATATTTATAAAGTAATAGGGTTCGTGTGTTTCTGTCAGTGTGTACAGCTCTCCATCATCAACGAACTATAAAGGAGGTAAGAGGGTAGATCTCTCCTGGTAGAGAAACATTAGAACCCATTTTAGGATGTTTCTGTTATAAGAGACATAAGAATCTATGCCTAATTTCTTTATATACTATTCTACAAACCACCCCCATATCGAATGACTTATGCTTATTTGCATATCACATTATATTAAATCTCTTTAACTAATTACCTCGACCTTATTACATATTGCAAATAGTCTAATCATTTCAACTGTACTATTTACAAAATCTATTTAACATTTAATTATTTAACATATTTTCATTTAATTTTATATTCGATTTATTTCACTTTACGTATATTATCAAAACAATTCATTGGCGAGGAAAGCTTTATGTTTTGGGATTGTATTGAAAATGTAATGGAAATTTCAATTTCGTTCCGTTTTAATCTTTTATATTTTACTTGCCAATATAATTGAAAGAATACAATTCAACTATCGTAATTTTATATAAATAAACAAAAACAAATATTTTAAAATAAAACTTTATTAAAAAAGAAATCATTTTATTTTTAAATGAAAAAAATCAATTTAGTAAAATAATTGTATTAAACACCCCCAGCCTTGTCAGCAAACCTGTAAACTTATAAAAGTTAACATTTCGAATGTAAACAGTGATTTTTCGATTTTGTTAGCGTTTGCCGCAATTAAAGACAACGGAACTAACTTTATTTCCATTCTATTTTTTAAACAACCCCCAAAACATAACGCTCTCTTCCAGTTATAGCCAATTTTTTTTTTATGAAATAAAACAGGTCAAAATAAACAGATAAGCGCATTTTCTTTTACATTTTTCTTACAACCATTGTCATTTAACCAACTGCAGGATATCGTTACTTTTGTGGGGTTGTTTTGAAAATGGCACGGAGATTATAATTTCGTTCCAATTTAATCTTTCTGGTCGAGCCTATTTCGAAAGCCTGTCTTATCATAGATTTGAACTACAAATAATTTATTACATTTTGATTATTACTATCTTAAGACTTAAAGCTTATATTTATTTCATTTTTCTATTTATATATTGAATTAGTTGGTCGACCTAGACGAGAGGATCCAAAATGGCCGACCAGGACTGAGATATGACACGTGACCGGATGTAAAGGAAGAAATATCTCATGTATTTAATTTAAGCCGTCGTTTCGTATCTTACAACATATACAACAAATAAATGTTAAATAATAATGAACCCTTACCAAAACAAAACGAAGTAAAAAAAAAAAAAATATCTGACAATTCATCGGCTCTAGCTGAAATAATTTATTAAGGATTTTTTTCCATTTTCCAGTTGTTTACATGTAATCGCCTAATGAAAGGAGAATTGTGTTTTTCTTTTGCTAATAATTAGTGTAAGTTGCTATTAATTAGTACAAGCTCGAGCCGTTGTTTCCTTAATAAATTATTTCAGCTAGAGCCGATGAATTGTCAGATATATTTTTTTTACTTCGTTTTGTTTTGGTAAGGTTTCATTATTATTTAACATGTATTTGTTGTATATGTTGTAAGATACGAAACGACGGCTTAAATTAAATACATGAAATATTTCTTCCTTTACATCCGGTCACGTGTCATATCTCAGTCCTGGTCGGCCATTTTGGATCCTCTCGTCTAGGTCGACCAATTAGTTATTTCCAGTCTTATTTAAACTTAGTGCTTTCTTTAAACCGGATGAACCTTTTATAAAAATATGAGTTTAACGTAAAGAACACGAACAAGGTTTTATTCAACTGAATTTCTTCCAGTTTACTAACAAAATATATAAATTTAAAAGAGATATAAATAATAAAATAAAAAGGTTATGTAATTTAAAAGAAATACACGTACTCACAAAAGCAGAACTTTTTTTACACATTTTTTTTCTTTAAAACCATAACAATGAGACTAACAATTACCTAGATCTTAGTAATTATTTGTTTTAATAGAACTGTTTTAATTGTACTGTTTACTTAGTTAACCTAAGTTGGTATTACATTTATTTTACATTTACTTTTTTTTTTAATTATTACTTTTAGACTGTGACGTTTACACCGGAAAGTAATGAGTCACACGTAGGTCGCTTTTATTCATTCCTTTTGGTCAAGATCAAAGTGTGGTATCTGTTCCGGCAGATACTGCAAGCAAATACCATAAGTGGGGGCAACTCCACATATAAGACCTTGGTCAATGTAGGGGCAACCCTTCATACCAATTGTCACTATCCAGCTCCCCTACTCCCCGGGGAGTTGGTCCCTATTTCCCCTTCACTCCTCACTTTAAAAATCGGCCTTGTGCCTAATTTGCTCGGTGGGGGAGCAAATAAATACCATCTGTTCCGGCAGATACTGCAAGCTATGACTAGCTATGACTAGCAAAGACCAGATGTGGGGGCAACCCCACATGCCTGACCTTTAACCAGCTCCCATTTCCCACCTCTCGGGAGCTGGTCCCCCCTTTCCCTTCCCCCTCCCTTCACTCCTCACATTAAAAATTGGCCTTGTGCCTAATTTGCTCGGTGGGGGAGCAAATAAATACCATCTGTTCTTCAGATGCTGCACTTCACTTTCTTGTTCTCTTTCGGTGGAGGAGAAATCCTTCACGACTGAGACAATTTTTATTTTTGTACCTTTTCTCCACGTTAAAAAACGACCCTGGTGTCTAACTCTGTCCCGTGGGGAGGCATAGTAAATAGGTACAATATAATTGTTTATAATTGTACTATTCAGAAATATTATTTATAGTTCGTCCATTTCAGTTAGTATACATTTCCTTTACGCTTAATTAATTTACAATCATTAATATCGTTAAACAATTCCGTTTAAAACCGAAATTATGCCACCCAAACGAAGTAGAAACGAAAGTGAGGAAGAAAGAATGGAAAGATTGGAAGCTAATAGACTAAGAGTTGCTGCAATTCGCTCCAATGAAAACAATTCAGATAGAGAAAGACGTCTAGAACTTAACAGGATACGTCAAAGAGAAAGGAGAGCAAGACTGTCAGATTTGGAAAGAGAAACCCAACGTGAAGCTGACAGAACTAGACATGCTGTAAGGCGGTTAAATTTATCACAAGATGAAATTCAAGAAAGGCAAAGATATGCACTGGAAAGAGAAGCAATATTACGATCGAATGAATTATATGAGGTAAGTAGACGTACACAAGGTCAGTTGAGAGTGGCTCAACGACATCAGAATGAATCGGAAACCCAACGAAGCTTTCGCCTATACCAAGGGCAACAACGAGAGGCTGCATGGAGAGAGAGTATGACTTTGCCCCACCAATTGACAGAAAACGAGGCAGCTAGACAACGAATGACTGCTTTGAGACACCATGAAATAGAACACTGCAATAGAAAAGGATTGCTCTACAACAAAAATGACTCTCTCACTACAGCTGATATAGGAAAAATGGACAAAGTATGTCAACATTGCTCAGCTGTAAAATTTAAAGGAGAAACCCCTGGTTGTTGTTGTTCTTCTGGCAAAGTTGTGTTTGATAGCTTTCCACCACTGCCTCAGTTGCTTCAAGATTTGCTCTCCCGCAATGGTCCCATCTCTAAAGATTTTCTGCAAAATCTACGCAGTTATAACAATTGTTTTGCAATGACATCATTTGGTCACAAAATTGCGGCAGTACATGGGTGGAATCCTTCTTTTAGAATTCGAGGCCAGGTTTGCCACCAGATTGGGAGTCTTTTACCACCTGAAGATGAAACAGCAAAGTTTATTCAAGTCTACTTCTTGGATAGTCTGGAAGAGGAACTACATAATCGGGGACGTGACAGTAGACTCAATAGAGACATTCTCCAAAGTCTGACTGAATTTTTACATGAGAACAACAGCTTTATTTGTCAGCTGAAAACAACAAAGGAGAGGATTGAAGAAGAACACTTGGTAGAACATAAAGTTGTCATAAGGGAAGACCGAAGGCCGCAAGAAGAGCATCCACGGCGATTCAATGCTCCAACAACAACGTATGAGATTGGAATATTAATGGAGAATGAACCAACAGCTAACCGGGATATTGTCTTGCGTTTTAGAAATGATACATTAAAATGGATCTCCGAACTACATCCCCTCTACGATACTTTAATGTACCTGTTAATGTACCCCTATGGTTCTCCATCTTACAACATCTACATGAAGGCATCCAATGGGCGAAAAGTTACCCAACAGCAATTTTATTCGTACTATTTAATGACTCGGCCTGGAAACTATTTTCTCTGGTACCGAAGGCTATTTCAACAATGGCTGGTGGATGTGTACTGCAAGATTGAAACAGAACGTTTACAGTTCCTGAGGCGTGAGCAACAGACGCTGAGAGCTGACAATTATAGCAACTTGAGAGATTCAATTCTTAGGGAGGATGGGAATCCAGAACAGTTTGGTCAACGAGTTGTACTTCCGGCAACTTATACAGGAGGCCCTCGATACATGTTTGAGCGTCAAAGTGATGCCATGGCATATGTTCGGCGAATGGGCCGAGCCGACCTCTTCATCACGTTCACAACAAATCCAAAGTGGACAGAAATTACAGAAAATTGTCTTCAAGGGCAAGACCCTCAGGATCGTCCAGATATTGTTGCCAGGGTTTTCAGGCAGAAGCTAAAAAAGTTACTTGAATTTATTAAAAAGGGAGGATTTGGCAGGTTGAGGGCTTTCCTGTACAGTATTGAATATCAAAAAAGAGGACTGCCGCATGCACACATCCTCACCTGGCAGGCCCCAGAGGACAAACTTCTACCAGAAAAAATGGATCTCTGCATATCTGCAGAGATCCCTGACAAAGAGGAAGATCCTGATATTCATGCTAAAGTGATGGCACATATGGTGCATGGACCTTGTGGACCATTTAATCCAAATTGTCCATGTATGATTGACAACAAATGTTCCAAAAAATACCCAAAAGAATTTCTTCAGTGTACCGAGCAAGGCCAAGACTCTTACCCCAAGTACAGGCGAAGAAAACCAGAAGATGGAGGTCAGACTGGTACAATAAGGATGAAGAGAAATGGTCGGTATGTTAATCAAGAAATAACAAACTAGTGGATTGTTCCGTACAACAAGGTCCTCCTTCAGCAGTTCAACGCTCACATTAACGTAGAAATTTGCAGCTCGATCCAAAGCATCAAATATGTCATCAAATACGTGAATAAAGGATGTGATCAAGCAGTGTTTGAACTACAAAGAACTGATGGAGCAGCTAACCAACAAGGCCAAGTACAAAGTCACATTGTGGATGAGATCCAGCAGTTCCAGAATGCAAGGTATGTCGGCAGTTCAGAGGCGGCCTGGAGGATATTGGAACATCCCATCCATGAACATTTCCCCCCAATTGTACAACTTTCTGTTCATCTTGAAAATGGGCAGCGTGTCATGTTCTCAGCTGATACTGCTCTGGAACGAGCCCAAGGTCCACCGCCTGCCACAACTTTGACAGCATTTTTTCAACTCTGCCATGAGGATGACTTTGCAAGGGGTCTCAAATACGTAGAAGTCCCTGAGTTTTACACTTGGAACAAATCGACAAAGAAATGGATGAGAAGAATGCGTGAAAATGATGATGTATGGAAAGCACCATGCATTGGGAGAATCTACACGATTAGTCCAAAAGCAGGGGAGTGTTATTTCTTACGCCTGTTGCTCAATGAGGTTGCTGGTCCAACTTCATTTCAAAATTTGCGAGCATACAATGGTCAGGTGTTTGAAACATACAGAGCAGCGTGCCTTGCTCGAGGCCTTCTAGAAAATGACCATCACTTGCATCAAGCAGTAGGAGAGGCAAGTGCCACTCAATCACCTTCAAATTTGCGAAGCCTATTTGTGATAAATTTAACAGCCTGTGAGCCAAGAAATCCTCTTGAGATCTGGATGGCTTTTCGTGATGTAATATCTGAAGACATTCTTCACAGATACAGGCAAGAAGTTAACAATCCAGAAGCAGATTTTAATGAGGACATCTACAATAAAACTCTTTGTCTAATTGAAGAAAAAGTTCTCCTTATGTGCGGTCAACCATTGGCAAGCTATGGATTACCTGCACCAACGCAAGGGAGAGATGAAAGACTCGCGAGAGAGTATCAACGTGAAGTTACTTATAATCTTGAAGAACTTTCCCTACAAGCAGAAAATATGCAAGAAAAACTGACCGATTCTCAAAGAGAAGTTTACAATTCATTCATGGCAATGTTGGAAGCACAAGGTGAAATGAACAAAAACATGATGTTTCTTGATGCTCCAGGTGGTACGGGCAAGACTTTTGTAATCAATTTGATCCTTGCAAAGATTAGATCCATGAGAAAGATTGTGCTTGCAACAGCATCCAATGGCATTGCTGCTACTCTACTACAAGGTGGCCGCACTCTTCACAGCACTTTTAAAGTACCCTTGGATACTCATCGAATGGATCAGCCAGTTTGCAAAATTACTGGTAACTCAGCCTTGGCAAATGTAATTAGAGACACCTCTGCAGTCATTGTAGACGAAGCCCCAATGACGCACAAGAGTGCTTATGAAGCAATTGACCGAACACTGCAAGACATCACAGGAAACAAGAATCCCATGGGTGGCATTCCAACCTTATTTTGCGGTGATTTCCGTCAAATCCTCCCAGTGGTTAAAAATGGCACAAGGGCTAACATTGTCAATGCAAGTTTGAAATAATCCTATCTCTGGAGGCACATTATAGTTAAGAGACTGACTACTAATATGAGAGCCTATATCTCTGATAACACAGCTACAGCAGACTTCTCAAAATTGCTTCTCCAAATCGGTAATGGTCAGTTTCCTATCACTTCTTCACCTGACACAATTAAGATTCCAACTGCGCTTGGTAAATGTGTCGGTAATCAGGAGCAACTGAAAGACAAAGTGTACCCAGACCTGCAAAACAATGGAAAATCACCGGATTGGCTTGCTGAGAGGGCTATTATTTCGCCATTAAACAGCAATGTGAATCATTTGAACAATTCAATAATGGATGAATTTCCAGGAGACACAAAGCAATACAAGTCAGTTGATTCGGCTACTAATGAATATGAAGCTGTTCACTACCCTGTGGAGTTTTTACACTCTTTGGAGATATCTGGAATGCCTCCACACATTTTAAATCTCAAAATTGGATCGCCAATCATGATTCTTCGATCCTTGGAACCGCCAAAAACAACAAACGGAACCAGATGTGTTATCACGAGATTGCACACCAATGTACTTGAGGCCACCATTTCCTGTGGTCCCTACAAAGGCGAAACCGTTCTACTGCCAAGGATCCCCTTAGTTCCATCGGACTCAGAACTTCCATTTAAATTCCGGAGACTCCAATTTCCTGTGAAGGTGTGTTTTGCAATGAGCATAAACAAAAGTCAAGGTCAGACATTTAACACCATTGGCGTAGACTTGACATCAGACTGCTTCAGTCACGGTATGTTCTACGTCTCCATCAGCCAGACAGGAAGTTCAGAAAAACTCTACATTCTGGCTCCAAATCAAAGCAGCAGAAATGTAGTTTACCCTGAGGCTCTTCAGTGAAAAGTTCGAGAAATGGATATGAGGAAAAACTGACATGATCTGATTGTGGTAAGTTTTTAGTATTGAATGTGCAAGATAAAATTTAAGCAAGAGTTGAAAATTACTTCAATGAAAAATTTACTATGTAACCTCAAGTAACCTTCCTTTTTGATGAAAATGTTTTGTGAAGTTCCTGATTGAATTTCAGTCACTACAAGAGGTAGTTAAAATGTTAATCACCTTATGCAATCGTTGCTCTTACAACATCAACTTACTGGAAAGGTGCCCACAGATTTTGGTACCCGAGTGCGCAACAAAGCTCCGTGCGAAGCACGGGTATCTTTGCTAGTATATATATATATATATATATATATATATATATATATATATATATATATACTGCAATCTGTGTATCTATGTATCAATCTCTACAACTGTTTCCCGTATTATGCTCTTCAATCATCAAAGATATATCCAATCTGAGAAATCTTAATTTGAGATTCAGACCTCCCTGACCCACATGTACCTTGAGATGACGTAACCATTACAGGTTTCGGTGGACATACACAATCCTTCTTTTCTTCTCTATGAATTTTCTTGCTCCTGACCCTTTTGATTTATTCTAACCACAGAGAAAGTATAAAAAAAAACTAGTTGGAAGTAAGTATCGTTAAAAAGGAGAGAAAGAGAGAGAGAAAGACAGAGAGAGAGAGAAAGAGCATGTATGTGTGTGTGTTTTCGAGAGAGAGAGATAGAGAGAACAAGAGAGTCGAAAAATCTCTTCATGCATAGGCAGAATCGTACTTATAAGATTGGGGCTTAAATTAATTGTATAATATCTTATTTTTTAGTTCCATTAATTTAGTAACGCATAATTCATCAGTTACTTAAAAAGAAGTATACTTAGATTAATCTCCAAGATCTATGGACAAGATGACTAATTTTGGTCAGGAACATGTACTTATTTTACAACGAGTACTGATTAGCCAAATGATCTTATATCCTATTTATATAATAAAACTAACTAGTTAAAATATGAATCGACAACTCAAGGAAATGTGCGTTTCCTTCCTAATGCAAAAATTTGCGATTGCTGCATCTATGTGTTTTACCTTACCCCTCTCGTTCAGGTTCTCTCTATGACTCTCTCTCTCTATTCCTCTCTCTCTCTATTCCTCTCCCTGTCTCTCTCTGCCTCTCTCTCTCTCCGTCTCTCTCTCTATATATATGTATATACATATATTTGTGTGCGTGTGTTACTGTCAACTTTTTTTCAACATCTGTCTTCTCTCTATCCAATCATTTATCGTCCTGGATATGACCTTAAACTATATCCGATGGTGAGGCCCCAGCTTGCAGGCCTTAGGAGGTGGGGTGTCACCCTTTAATTGCCATTGCTCCCAGGTCCACTCTGACTCAGAATGGTAGTACCTGTTAGGGTCTCAACTATTGGTTAAATAGAATACGACCTAAGAAACAAATATACTATATTAAAAAATCGTTCTTCAAAACCACCAGATTCGGCATTAAATAACCTGAAAAGGGTTGATATGCTGTAAAACAAAACAACCAACCAATCATTTATCTCTATGCTTTTTATTATATTGCCTTCTCTGTCTTTTCATTTGCTGTCAGATGTTTCACTTTCACACCTTTCTTTGTTTCATATTCTTGCTAATCTTTGTCTATCTTTTTTTTGTAATATGAAGGATCCTAGAAATTATCACACAACGGAATATATATATATATATATATATATATATATATATATAAGTATATATATATACATATATATTATTAGAGAAATTTATATATATATATAAGTATATATATACATATATATTATTAAAGAAATGTATATATATATATATATATATATATATATATATATATATATATATATATATATATTTTAATGTTTGTTTTTGAAATATCGTAAATTTCAATGGATACCGTTTTCGTTTAACGGGTCTAGATTATTATTTTAAAACCTAATTACCGTTAATTTAAAGTTGAGTTCAATGTATCTATCTAACAGGTGCAGATCATATATAGTGCAAAACTTTGTTGAAATTCCCAGGCTTACTTTTTTTTATAACTTTTGTTTATTTTCCCTTGTGGTAATAAAAAAAAACCATAGAGAAACTAAACAAAAGTTATAAAAAATAAAAAGTAAGTCTTTGAATTTCAACAGAATTTTACACTATATAAATAAATAAAGAAATATATATATATATATTATTTATGAAATATGATGGTTCTGCAGTCTCTTTTAAATTACTAAATCTTTCTGTAAAAGGAAGTTTAAAGTCGTTTGAAACATCATTAGTTAGTCATAACATTGGCTATGACAACGGAATATTCTTATCATTGTTTAACTCTGGAGTATATATCCAACACATACACAGTTAATCAATCGAGAACTACATCACTATATATAGAAGCATATAAGATATCAACAGATACACACTCAAGAGTAAAAACAATAAAAATAAAATGGTGTTGTTTAAGCCTTAATCATTACTAACTTACGAAAACGCTATCATGTTCGAAACAATGACCATATAAAATGTTTTTCGTTTCCTCAGATTGTAAAAGAGCGCATATAAGCGCGGAAAAACCTATCAGCAAGCGTGTAGGTAAAAAAACACATGAAATTAGGACGTGTTCACAAGCTTGCGTCTGATGAAAGAGGAAAAAAACAGCAGGTGATCGGAAGAAAGAAAGTGGACTTCAAAGAAAATGGGCGTGTAAATAATGAGGACGGGGTTGGACCAGTTGCGAACGGCATGCCCTTGGAGGAAGGAGAATTGAGATCCTGGTTAAATGAACACCAGAGCCTTTTTAAAGGCTTCAGAAAATAACGGGAATAAAACATTTTGCAAAATATAAAAAAACTGCCGACGCGCATTCTTATATATTTCCCCTTATTTGAATATAACGGCAACCTTACAATATTATGAATTCATCTAATTGTAAGATATATTTGATAGCACCTATTGCCTCCTTAGTCAACACATGAAACACTACTTTAACAATACTGAAGACAAATCCTCTAAATATATATATGCAAACGTGTAGCAGTACGTGCGATTCAGCTGCTTCACTAAAAAGGCAGGTAGATTTGACTTCACATACATTCTGATAGAAATCACGAACATTTTGTTTATCTTCTTGAAGCTTTTCTTAGTGCTGCCTGATATTCTCCAACATGATATTCTCCGGCATTTTAAGCCCAACACCAAACGTAGTAAGGCATAATTGTTGCGTGCCGACTTGATGAGGGCGAAAACACATGGAAAGACGTTGAAGCAACATTGCAATTTTAGACGATTGATGCACAGATGTGATTCTGATGTAAACTACTGGATTTTTCCGGATCCATGTTAATCATTACGTCCGGTTAAACTAGCTTTTTCAAACATGCCGAAAAAGAATGCATCTGTCTATTTTGCTGACATATGTTTATTCCTAGGTTTAACAATTCACGAACATGCTGATGATATTTCAGACACTATCACCCACATAATGTGGAATATTATGCATAATGCACATTGTATATATATATATATATATATATATATATATATATATATATGTGTGTGTGTGTGTGTGTGTGGGTGTGTGTGTGTAGGTGTGTATATATATATATTATTAGAGATGTACATTGTCTATATTAATATATTTTAGTTTGCCCTTTTGTTTTATTTCACTTCATTAAAAGTTCTAAGAATTGAAAGAACATATGACTGGGACTAACATTTCATTTTTATATGGGATATATCTCGTTGTTATTCGGATATTCCATTAAAATTGCCTGAGTAATTTGGTAGAGACGCAGAGGTCATTTTTTCTTTTCTACGTCGACTCTTATTTTAGCTACTTAACCTTTATTATTTTAGGCCCAAATCATATTAAAAAGTTTTATCCCTGTCCAAGTGTCCATAATCTAAAACTGCAAGTGTTCAGACCTAAACTTAGCGGAGGAGTTGGTAGATTTCAAAAGTCAAATCGTCGAACTTTAAACCCTTGGCAGCCAAATTTCTGGCTGAAAACTGAAAAGCAGATTTTCCTTATATCTCAATACGCCTTATGTTAAATCTCGAGTCTGTAGACTGAAAATTGACAGAATAGATTTGTAGGGAAATGTACACACACGGACGCATACACAAATAAATTCACTTTTATAGATATACAGATAATAGTTTATTTTTCAGTCATATATATATATATATATATATATATATAATATTACTTTTAATATTTATATTTTAGTAAAATATTAAGTAGATTCTAACTATATTTTCAATTGAGATTCTCTTTTACCTGGCAGATATTGAGTTAGTAATAATGTTTAAAATATAAATTTAATCTCTTCACTTGACTATATATATATTTCATGCCATGTATCCGCCATGTCTAATTTAATTATTGTACAAGAAGTCCTCTTGTCTGCTGAAGTATACAACTTGTTGTTACTTGTGGTAACATCACCGGGATAAGATGCGGAATACTTTGTACAAGACAGTGTAGGTTATGTATTCTTTAGAGGTCTTATTTCGGTCCCGAACACTATATGATTTCGAATGTTTAGTCATGGTTTATTTGGAAAGAATCCTTTTGCCAATTTGTACGTGAGAAATCCTGTGGAGACACCCTAGACACTCGAATTCGTTGTGTTGTAAACATTCATGCTCCCTCCTGTCCACATATAAGCTTTCTCCTGTAAGCAATTAAGAAGAATACACAAATACATGTTTATATGAACGAGAGCAATATATATGTAGATATAATTAATTGAGTGTAATTAATTTGAAAGCATTACCGTAGCAATAATGTTTTGTTTCCAATCATAATTTCTATGAAGTCTAACGTTTTTTAAATAAATCTGATACACATTTGAAACGGTCTACAAAGATTCACCCAATATTTCACTATTTACACAGGACGATGGCATTGCAATATAATTATGCAATTATGTAGGTGATTGGATATGCAGATTGGCGAAATTATTGTATCCAGCACCTATTTCACACCACATAACGCCGCTAAAATCATTACATAATTGTATGATTTTACACATAATCCCATATTTTATTCTCTTACAAACCTTGTCGAGAACTTTGTAATTATTTCTTTTTATGAAACGTATTTGTCTTGGATTGGAAACTAAAAATGTAGAATACGAAAACACATTCAATTTAGTATACAACATACAATTTACAATTGACACACACATCCATAACTACAAACAGACACAAACCACCCACGGCGCACACACACATTTATACATATACTAGCAGGACCTGTTAATCGGCGTTGCACGGTTGACGCAGCCTACTTCGTAAAACAATTAAAGTACGATTGTTGTTGTTGGCCAACTACAAACCTCGTTATGTTAGGAATGGCTTTCAGATTAGCCACCCTTAACCTCCGCATGTTTAAAACCGCTTTCGGTATTGGCATATTAAATCTCTCCATATTAAGAACGGCTTTACGAATAGGCAACCCTAACCACCTCATGTTATGTACGGTTTTCGTTATAGACACCCCAAACCATCAAAAAGTACTTGTCTCTGAAAATTTTAATAAGATGCTCGTAATCAGCATAGTCGAAAACGTCGTTATGTTAATGTAGTTATGTTTAAGAAAATTGTGATGACGGAGCTAATGAAAAAATACCCACAAAATCAAAGTTACTGTATTTTGTATAGAGCAACGCTAATCGGTTAATATGGTTAATTCGTGTTGTATTTTCAGCATGATTGTAATCTGTTAATATGTTTACTTTTGTTGCTTTTTTTAGCGACCCCAATCGGTTAATATATTTGTTGTATCTTTTTGTCAGCACCATTGTAATTTTTAGAAGGTGAGGCCATTCGGTTAATATGTTTTATTTTGCTTTTTTAGAGAAACCAGTCGGTTAATGTGTATTGTAATTAAAAGAGTGCGATGAAAATCAGTTAATATGTTTAATTTTGCTGGATTATTTTTAGTGAGGCCAATCGATTAATATATTTTATTTTGTTTTTGTTTTTTTTCAGCACAATTTTAATATATAGAGTTCGACTCCAATCAGTCAATATGTTTAATTTAGTTGTTTTTTAGCGATGCCAATCGGTTATTATATTTAAGTTTATTTTCTTTTCAGCACGATTGTAATCGGTAGAGTGCGACGCTAATCGATTTACATGTTATTTTTTTTCATCAGGATTGTAATCTGTGGAGTGCGACAGAAAACGGTTAATATGTCTAATTTTTTCAACAAGATTGTAATATATCGAGAGCGAAGACAATCAGTTAATTTGTTTTATTTAGTAAGTTTTTAGCATGATTTTTTTCATTAGATAGTGATGCCATATGGGATAATTTTTGGAGCGTTCGATTGTTTATTCTATAAGTGGATTCTGGAAAACGCAAATAGGCAGAAATCATCCAATCAAATTGAGTACAGTTTGAGAAGGGAGAATTTATTAATTTTGAAATATGAAGTTGGAAGATCATGTAATGTGTATGTGTTTAATAACTAGCTAAGTGCATGGTAAGCACAATATCTAAGGACAATATAGAATTTGACCCAGTCTAAACTGGTAGCAGTGAAAGTACTAAATATTGAGAGAGAGAGAGAGAGAGAGAGAGAGAGAGAGAGAAATAAAATTCTTCTTCTGTAGATTACGCGAATGTGAAGGTGTTGCACATCGGATGTAATTTAGCATTTTTTATCACGAGTGAATGAGGCAGAAATTGTGGTCGTGAGCTACATATATAGTGACTGACAGGATAGCTGTGTTGAATTTGTATGTGCCATCTGTTGTTGCAAACTTACGATACTTTGGACAAGAGGGTGATTTCTGCAATCAAAATATAATATAATATATATATATATATATATATATATATATATATTATGTAAATTATTTATTTGCACCCACACAAAAAATCTACCTAAGGACCACCAAATAATCGTCATGGGAATGAAAGGAATTAAAGACTGTTAAATGCTGAATCCAGGCGAATACCATGGGAGTTTAGAGTGTTCGCACGATCTGAAGTCGTCAAGATAGTATGTACGCTAGGTGATCTTCTTACTTATAATTCCGCAAACGGTACCTATCCTCAAGTATTCTTAAAGGAGCTTGATAATTATAATTACATAACAATTATTAATTTAAATATTCAGACACTAGTTTTTCATGCTTGCGCAATCATCAGTGTAAGATAACATTTCCTGCTGGCCATATATATATATATATATATATATATATACAAGTAAACAGTTAATAAAACATGTTAAAAACACTTTGAAAAAGAGTTAAAAACATATTTACTCTGAAAAGGAAACACTTGATAAGTGGATAGTCCTTGATCTGCGGAGCTTCGAAGAAATACTTTCCTTCTTATCAGAGGGTAGGAATTAGCAAAATGCAGGAACGGATTTTGCATGCAAAAGTATTTGATGAAACAACAAGTAAGTCAAAGATCTTATTTGATAACAAAAAAGTGAAGCAGAGGAAATATGGTGACGAAAAAGGTGATTACACGTGAAGGGATAGTCTGGTGGAGGATAAATAATCCAATGACGGTAAAATCCAAATTCAAGTTTGCTCGTATTATAAGCTCTATCTCCTAATTGGTTTTATCGAGCTTTTACATCTGGCTGAGATAACTTTATAAATATTAATTTTTTTAATATTAATGTTATACTTTAATGTAACTATCTTGGATCATTTTGGTAAATTCAATTGTAATATATATATATATATATATATATATATATATATATATATAGAGAGAGAGAGAGAGAGAGAGAGAGAGAGATGGAAAGAGAGAGAGAGAGAGAAAAATGAGAAAAACAGAGTCAGAGACAGAGAAAAAGACATAGATAAAGACATAGAAAACAAATAGGGATATTTATTTAGAGATATAGATATAGGTGTATTTTTAGTATATGTGTGTAAAACATGATTTTAGAGACTGGAATCCAAACCTCTTTACACAGCACTTGTTAATTAGCGCCAAGTAACATTAGCGAATGAAAGATTGTTGCGACTCTGTCTGAAATCGGCTTTTATTTCTCTTTATTTGCTTTAATATTGTTGTGCTTCCTGATGTGATGGCGCTCTCTACATGTTCTTGTTTTCCCTTTCGTCTGGTTTCCCACTAATTAATGTACCGTTTTTTTAGTTTGTTTGTAATTACAACACCGTTTGTTACTATTCTTCCTCTTCGATAAATGCTCCATTGCATTGTCACATTATTGTATGGAGATTAACCTTTCAGGTTGTTTATGTGTGTAGGGACTTTTTCTGAACTTTTGTGTATTTATTAGCGTTCACAATGCTTCAGATATCTCCCTTACAGTATGAGCGGCACCATCTGTCTTTTTTCTTTCTTATTTGATTCATTTGCCGTTGTATTGCTCCGTACACGAGACAAAAATTTCAGTATCTTAGATTGACTTGTATTTGTTTAGCGTTGCTTGCTTGTGGCCATGTAAAACGCACAGATTCATGCCGTCACATCAGGTTGGATAGCTAAAACGTAAGATACAGTAGATATATGGAAATATAGATAGATAGGCAAACAGATAGATTGAGAGATAGAGAGATAGAGGGAGATAAAAGGAGACCGGAATAGTGCTAAAAACGTATTGAGAGATAGCTTTGCAAACTAAAATAAATGTAAAAAGTCGTCGTTAGAAATATAGAAGTAAAAAATATATATTATTTGTTGTGTATTTTTGGTATATGCTAATTATGGCCCCAAGTTAAACAAACACCGTTATGATGAACGATGTAAAATGGAGGCCCATTAATCATTAGTTTGTTGAGAGTGCTGATGAGGGAATGAGTTTCAATGTTTTCATGTAATTGGAACCACAGAAAAGATCATTACCCAATACAGGTTATTGTTAATGAAAAAATGGTATGAACACAACTGCATCTTAGTAGCCGAAAAACTATTCATAAAGAGTAGACACATGAAATAAATTATTAACATGTAAAGCATACATGGTCCACCACCAGTGCACAGTGAACGAGACATAAAAAAATGACTAAATTAAGCATTCCCCCCCACAAGTTAACCCCAAAACCCTAAGGGGACGTGAAATTCTGGTGAAAATGAACAAACATTGCATTTTTAGGCCTTAACATACGTAAATTTGAGTTCTGAAATTTTAGAGAAATGAAAACAAAAAAGAAATGACTAAATCCATTATTGCCCCCCTATTCAGCCCCCAAAGTCCCCAATACCTTAACATGTTTAAATTTCAGTACAGCACCATGCAAAACTGCTAAATAGAAACACAGAGAGAATGTTGGACAAATATGGTAAAATAATCCCGAAAAGAGAGTTTTTTTTATTAGGCCTAAAAGAGCCCCTGGGGCACACCCATGAGTTATCGCGAACTATAGACAAACAAAATCATATAGAAATCAGTTAGTTTCAACTTTCCAGAAAGTTTTTTTTTTAAATACAAAGTATCATTTTTTTAATAAACACAAAAGTGCCAATTTTAGCCATTTTAACTAGAAAAGCACCACTAGGAGGGCAACCTGAGTTTTCACGGAAAACTCATTTTGATATTTTATCACTCACAAAATGTTTAATATTTGTGTAAAATTCCAAAAAATTCCAAGGCATAGTTACTGAGAAAATACGAATAAGGGTGAATTTACAAGTCAACTCTCCTTTTCTCGGGGGAACAATAAATGGTATTTTGGAAAGATAAATGCAAACACACCCAAACCTCCACTCACGCTCACACACACACCCATATATATATATATATATATATATATATATATATATATATATATATATATATATATATATATATATATAAATAATTGATGATTATATGTAATATTACATAATAATTATAAATAAATAAATATATACATATGTGTGTGGGTATGTATATATATATATATATATATATATATATATATATATATATATATATATATATATATATATATATATATATACTGGCAGTTGAGCCCGCCTTTGCTTGGGTCTTATGTACTGTTCATAACGTTATGTGCATATATATATATATATATATATATATATATATATATATATATATATGTGTGTGTGTGTGTGTGCGTGTGTGTGTGTGTGTGTGTGTGTGTGTGTGTTAAAATTTTGACTCATGTACCGGTAACTTACATCTAAAATTTCATAGGTTTAGACACAAAATTGGCCAAGGGGTTTAGTAGAATCTGCAAAGATCAACTCTTATACCCTTGATCTCTTAGCAGCTAAATATTTACCCAAAATCGGATTAAAAGGCTTTCTGCGGTTCTGAATACCATTTATGTAAAATTTCAAATGTTTACATCCAGAAATAGTTAAATAGTTTACTATGGACCGCAAAGGTCAATCTTTTGAACTTTGACCCATGTGCAGTCAAATTTTCGGCCAACTTCATAGAAAAATCTTACCCTATGTCTGAATACAGTTCATACACATTTCAAATGCTTAGAGCAAAAATTGGCTGAGTAATTTGGTAGAGACCGCAGAGGTAAATTCTTTTTTTTTTACTTTGACTTCCATTTTACCCCTTAACCCTTTACCTCTTAACATTTATTGTTTTATGCTCAAATCATATTATAAAGTTTTATCTATGTGCAAGCAACCTACATCTATAATTTCAAATGCTCATACCTAAATTTGGCGGAGGAGTTTGGTAGAGTTTTCAAAAGTCAAATCGTTGGACTGTAATCTCTTGACAACCAAATGTCTGCCTGAAAACCGATTAACCAGATTTTCCTCATATCTCAATACCCCTAATGTCAAATCTCGAATCTGTAGGCTGAAAATGTATATAGTAGATTTGTAGGGAAATGTACACACACAGACACGTACACAGATAATTTCACTTTTATAGATATATAGTTAATTGATTATTTATTTACTCATATATACATATATATATATATATATATATATGTGTGTGTGTGTGTGTGTTTGTGTATATATTACTTTTAAAATTGATATTTTAGTAAACAAGCAAACTATATTGTATCTATATTTTCAGTTGACAAAGAGGAATTTAATTTTTCAAAGAACCCCCGTGTATTTAAGAACTCGCCCGTTCTAAAATATCTGTCACAGTAACATGGTAAACAGCTGAGCATTCTTGTCTCATATTTAATCATTTAAATTACATTTTTCCGTCATTTTATAGTAAAAATTTTTTTGGTGGCCTTAATCTTCTTTTTTGTCAGAATGTGAATGCGTAATTAAAAATTATTTAATTACACGTTACAATATGTTACTTATCCCAGATAGGTAACATGAATTGATTAACATAATTATACTTTGAATTTTTAGAAAATAACCTATCATTAGATTTTACTTTCTTCGCCAACACAGAAAATGAAGGAATTTTTCTAAAATTTAATTGCCGTCTATGTAAATAAATGCATAGAAGTTTTCAACAATTTATTATACATATTTTTTAAATACATAAATGGAATATAGGTACATAAATATATACACACATAAGCGCACACGCTAATATAGATACATCCATGTATATATATATATATATATATATATATATATATATATATATATATATACACATACACACACACACACATATATATATATATATTTTACTTAATGCGTAAGAGGAAAAGGGAGAGTTCAAATCAACAAGAGGAGACTTATCTGGATAATGCCAAGCTCAACAATTATCATTGGAGCTTATACAATAGGACAACAATAGTATGAAATGAAATTTAAAAAAAACAAACTATATATTGGGAGATATAGAATGTATCATTCCTTGAATAATGGAATATAAGAAAAAAATTGGGAGATAGAAGGAACTCTTCATGCCAGGGTATTTCGAAGCGAATGCTTCACATCAGAAGAGTAGAGAAGGTGCTAGGTAGCATGGAGGAGATTGGGCGTCTATAGCGGTTGTGGTAGTAGTATTGTTATTATTATTATTATTATTATTATTATTATTATTATTATTATTATTATTTTTATATACCATCATTATAATTGGTGCCATTATTATTATCCCCGTTGTTAACCCCGTTATAATCCCCGTAATTATCCTCGTTATTATCCTCGTTATTGCTGTCATAACCGTTACCATTATCTTTATTTTCGTTGTTATTACCATTAACATTGGCATTATTTTATCACAGTTATTGGTAATATTTTTATTTTTATTTTGTTTTTCATCTTTATTATTATTACTATTATTATAATTATCTTTATTATCATTCTCATCACTATAATTGCCCTATTATTGGTATTATTACCACTTTTATAAGTAGTAAATGTCTCCTTACTCATCCACCTTGCCAACTATATATATCCTTATACTTTTTTCATCAACTTTAAAATATTGCCGCATATTACTTAATCAATATTACAACCTTGCATTTAACCCTCCTCCCCCCAAAAAATATTATAGGCGATTTTATAGCCGCTATTTGCTGTTTAGCTTGCACCTGTCAAAAATACCACTCCATAGATTATAGACACCCGACAAACTGTTAAAATAAATTACCGCACAGCCACAATATACCCCCAATTTAACTCTAAAACATATACCCCTTAAACTCAACACTATTTATAGACCATATACAATTTTATATATCATACTATATATATATCAATCTTCTCCTTTATTTATTTATTTAGAATTCAATAAAGCTTCCCCCAACATTCTATAATTCCTCTTAAACTTTTTTGCCCCTAATGAAGCCTACGCTAGACGCCGCATCTCTGGGATAAAGCGTCCCTTCTATCCCCCAAATTTTGCTTGTATTCCATTATTCAATAAATGATCCATTCTATATCTACCAATATATAGTTTTGTGACTTCATTTCATACTATCATTGTACTATTATATATATATATATATATATATATATATATATATATATATATATATATATATATATATATACTCCTTATGCTTTTAATTAACTGTTTCAGTTGATTCTTTACATGCTTTCTCTTTAACTATCTTTTTAAGTAAACTCTTAAAAATAATTCATAAAACGTTTACAGAAGAAGATGTTAATATACGAATAAAATAGTTTTACATATTGCATCCGTTTTTTTTTCCGGAAACGGTCTTAATTTTTTGTTTAACGTTATTTCCGAATTCATTTTATTTCGTCTGTAAATCATGCCGTTTTTACTTTGTTCTTGTCTTATCTGGCAAATTATTCCTACAAAGAATATATGATATTTCATAAAATGCCATTTTGCACTGAGTCACCGCCTATCAAAGCCAAAAGTCACTCAAGTAAAAATCGGTCTGAGTTTACGAGACGATATCGTGAGGATTGGGATGATGCTAAAGATATTATTTTTTTAGAAAGCTTCACGACAAGAATTAGTTGAGATCAGGTTAAAAATTAAAACTGTGATTAACCATTTCGATATCTTGCATTATTTGTTTTTCTTTTTTACTACTGCTCTTAATGTATGTTTACAAGTTTTTTGTAACTATGAGATGAAGTATTAAATATTAAAGAGTCGGTTTTTATTGTGGGGAAAATCCCGCTTCTTCAAAAGATAGAAATAAAAAATTAAACTTGCCAAACTCTAGAAGAATTTTCCTCCTCTGATCGACGCCAGAAAATGTAAATGTTGATATAAGAAGAAATACTATACTTTAGTCCTATACAAGACAATACCGAACTAGATGCGTAGATTGCATAAACGGCCCCGTGACAAATTCCATCCAAAGTCCCGAGTTCGACAGAAAGACTCCCGAATCAGAGAAAATGCACATGTAAGATTTACACCAGGCTTAAATTTGAGACAAATGAAGAGTACTCAGCTTAATCGAACTAATACATATGTATTTTTGGTTAGCTAAAAAGCAACCCCATATAGCACATATGTTTATGTAAGTTTCGTTTAGTTACAAGTAAACAGAAAAAGAACTAAAAATGATTTACAGTTGCAAGTAGACGAGTTTGTTGGGAATGCTTCATAGGGGCACTATATTTCCTTAATAAGTAAAAAATAAATAATATTAAATGGCTACCTTATAAATAAATTTAACTCAATATCTGGAAAGAAAACCGATGTTGCAAGATATATAATATTGGATAATCTGTAATTTTGCTCTCAGTCCATAATCGATATTCGCATTTTTATTACTATTTTTTACAATAATCAGATTTTAAGGTGGAGTCAAATAATGAAAACGGAGGATTGAAATATGTTTCGGTATATTTAATTTTTAATCTCTTAGAAGTAAATTCGATGTTTGGTGAAAATTACTACGGAACTCATTTAATTTTATATTACATAATACCCGAATAATCTTTTGTAGTCTAACAAAGAATCCGAACATGAATTCGGATATGCGTCCTGTACAGCCCACGGTTAAAGAAAGAATTAGTTATTGTAATGGTTTAGCGAGTTTAATATATTCGTTCGTGAAAAGTGAAATAGCCTTATGTAGTAGGGACATCATACACATAATAAATTCCGTGCACTGACACCTATCATTCTATGCGAGGATTAAATGTGAATGCAACTATATAGCTAAATTGCTACACTATAATTACTACTACTACTACTACTACTACTACTACTACTACTACATCGTTTTCGTCGTCGTCGTCGTCGTCGACGTCGACGACGATTACATATCCGTGCATTTAGACTTATGATTCTGGTCGAGGATTAAATAATGATCCAAATATGTAGCTTAATTGTCATAAACATATTTACAAACTACTACTCCAGAATTCGACTCACATATTGTAATTTATTAAGTAAATATTTTTTTTGTTTTTAAATCGGGGTCACCACTTATCAAAACATGTAGGCCACTCGAGGATAAGACTTATTGAGTGTATAGTAATCAATGGTATATTATCGTAGCAGTCGTTGTTTATGGAAATTTAGTAGATTGGATTACTTCAGGGGGCGGTTCATCAAGAATTTGTTTATGTTGGACTTGAAGACAATCAAGTTGTAGTCAGCTGGGAAGCAAGCAAACGGAAGAGAGTTCCCCAGGCGTGCAGTTCTAAGAAATAAGCATTGTTAATGGAATCTACGTTTTAATTTAGACACAGTTAAAGAGTGGGAAAAGTTATTGACAGTGGTTTCAGCTAGACGGGTGTTTCTCGAGAAAGATTTTTAAGCGGGATCACGGATTGAGGCTCAGACGAGCACTTGCCGTGAAAGTAACGATACAACAAAGACAGCTCAAAACGTCCCTTCTCTGGGAGAGAGGTTGTAGTGAAGAGAAAAGTGCGTCCCCACTAAGTTACAAAGTCTATTTTGTACTCTGTCAAGGCAGAATAAGCTGCTTCTAGCAGCTCCTGTCCAGATGTTGCAACAATACTCCATCCCTGGACGGACTTAGTTTGTATATAGATAGAGAATTGAATCAGCTGTGAGATATCTGCTGGAGCGGTAGAAATATCCCACTATTTTTTCCAGCGAACTTGGCCACAGATTTGATGTACGTGTTCCATTTCAGATCATGAGTAAATGTCAGGCCGAGAAGCTTGTCAACACATGAAGCCTCCCCGAGACGACAGCCCTTTATTTCAATCGATGGAAGATGGGGATCAGAGCGTTCATGATGTAAGGATAGGTGCTTGGTTTTAAGTAAATATTGTAAAGCGTTAAACGTTTTAATAAATCGCCAATTAAAGGTGTATATAGATGAACAATATGCATTGATAAAATATTATAAAAAAAAAACTAATAATTCATATAGCAACGGACATTAGTGGTTCATGATTATGCAATTATGAGTGCAGAAAATGATAAATACTGCTTCTCATCATTAGATGAAGACCAGTCACAAAGCCACTGTTGATTTCGTAGGTTAGAAACGTTGCTCTGAACTTAATAGAATATACAGATGAATGACATTAGATTAAGTCTCCATGAATGATAATTTTCGGGTGTTCATAGTAGCAGTCAGAAATATTCAATGTCAGTAAGTCGAAAGTAATATTCGAAAGCAAACTACAGTGAATGAAACACGCATTACCTACAGGGTGTAACGATTAAAGTGTTGCCCTAAATCAGCACTAGAACTTTATTTTAAATCTGTTATTGAAATAATAAATTCAGGTAACTTTATTATGTAGTAGAGCTTATATTTATTCAATTCAGCCACCTTCAGCCTCAATCAGTGGATCGATTCAGTTCCAGAACTGGGAGCATCCTTTTTCTAAAATCACCGGCAGCAGCTTGCCAAATACTTGTACGATAGCAGCGATCGGGCCAGCTTTGGTGTTCTGAGAGATCATGTTGGTGATTTCAATAGATGACCAAACGAAGTAGTCCAACGGCTTCAGATGGTGGAAGAAGTGGGCACTGAGAGAAGGGTACACAGTCGCCTACTGAAGTCGCTAGTGTCTCTTTAGACTTGTGGGCCGGCGCCAAGGGTTGATAGGACACCCAGGGTCTTCCAGCGACCACCCGGTTGCACCAGAGAATCACCACCTTCTGCACATGCTGGTACACGTTTGTGTTAAATTTCAAGCCAATTTCCACAATGTGAGGTGGCATGATGTGTCCCCACTTAAAACTACACCCAATACCATAATTGTGGGTCGTCCGATGCATTGAGATGTGCACTCAAGCGTTAAACCATCCGGATTTACATTTTCAGGGTGTTTGCAATGATCCTGTTTTCATGACTTGGTGCTGCAGAGAGCGTTACTTATACAGCAGCGCATCCTGACCTTGGTTATTAAACATTATGTCACTTGCAGACATGAAGAACGGTACCTATTTCTCTTGGGATTTGTACAGAACTGGCAACTAGAAGATGGTCGTCGGCAAACAAAAGGAAACCGGTTTTTATCAAATGGAAATTGATTTATATGGTCTTTTCTTGGGCGATAATTTTATCATTCCATTCCTTATAGGCATTATCGTTCCATGCTTATGCAATTATCAGTGTAGAAAATGATAATTACTACTTGCCGGATAATTTGAATTCAACTACAAAGCCAATATTGACTTTATAGGCTAAATTCTTTCATTCAAGGCAACGAGAATTAATACAAGAATTAAAATAAATTATAAATGTCATTAATTTCGTGACTGCCAGCATGTCACTATATATTTATACATGCATTTATGCGTATGTGTATGTTCGCATTAAGCCTCCGTTTACGACAGAAATGGTATATTATAATAAGCTATTTATTAGTATATGTATATATAATGTCCCCAACAAGAACCGGTATAGAAAATGGCGAGGCTTCGATTTTACATCGTCAATTCACCCTCAAGGTTGTGTATCGTTTAAACGTTTCCACGAGCAGTTGGGCGCCGACGGCAATCATAATGTAAAAGTTGAGGAAAATTCTCTTTCACGAATGATCGACAAATAGATTGACTTTGACATGAAACGACCAACCAGTGCCTGGATCGAATCAGATCAATAGCTCCAATATTTATTTCAATATCAACCCTTAATGCTAACAGCAAAATCACGTTTTATGTGTACACACACACACACACACACACACACACATACACACATGTATATGTGTATATATACATGTATGTATATATACACACAGATACATATATATGCATGTGTACATATATATATATATATATATATATATATATATATATATATATATATATATATATATATATATATGGAGGTGTGCGTGTTTAAACATCTGCCTGCATACACCTATTTTTACACAGATATTTTTTGTATAAATTCTATCTATTGATACACATGTGTTCCTATAGAAAATGTACGGCTGACTGCTGCAGCTGTGGCGATATAGAAACAACAGGTACAGTTGCATAAATCAGCAGGAGTCGAATTGGACATCTAGTCGTACCGAATTTTTGTTGTACATAAGAATATTTGCTAAAAATCTACAACTAAATAATGTACGATTATTTGCTCCTGTTAATAATTTAATATTAAAACGACTTAAGCCTAGTCAAACTACTGGGTTTGTTAGCGTAAAATATCATAAACATCTGTTGATTTATTATTAAAATTAAAAAAAATGAATTTATTCACAAGTTTTAGTCGATATGTTATTTTTTAGCAAATATATTTTTAGATTCATATAAAGGGAAAGTTATTATTTAAATATTCTCTCTTAAGGCAGAAAGTAAATAGATATATACGTATTTATTTACATAATAAATTCCTTAAATACTAGAACAATTATTTTTATCCAATTCTGTATGCAAACTTTTCGTTCTTTTTGTTGTTTTGTTCAATTTTTTTTGTAAAGAAATAAAACAGTTATTTTTAAGATTAGTCTTGCTTAGATTTGACTAATTATGCACGACTAAAAATTAAACACGATATTGTGTACGTCTAATTAAATCCTAAAAACTGAGTAAATTATTTTCCACACTATATTGAAAAAAAAACAATGATTCTCCATTCGAAAGTTTCAAGATTAATTTAAAAATTAAAAACAAAAAATAATCAACAAACAAGCAATAGTCAATAATAATAACTTACAAAATGTTGGAGAACATTTTTAAAATGACTTTTATGTGTTTGTTGTGTTGTTTTTTTTCTTTTTTTCTTACAGAATTGAAACAAAGCCATGTTATAATAAAACGAAACTTTATGCAATATTATTAAGAAAAGGAAAAAGAAAAAAAAACAGAAAATATATTTTTTAAAATAATAAATTACTTGCTTTCCCGGGAGAACAGTTAGACACTAATGTGTTAAATGTGAGGAACACAAGACTGAAACATTGACCTAGTCTTTAAGGATTACTTTTTTTTTGTTTTCTAGGGTCGCGTTGTTTTGTGTTATAACATTCAAGTAAAACAAAAGTTAACTTGTAAAATTTAATTTGTTAAAAAAAAAAACATTTTCGACTAAAAGTTATTATTGTGAAAAAAATTGTTTTATTTTGCAGTTCTGTTATATGGAAATAAACTTGTTAATTTTTGTTTTTTACAAGGATTAAAACAATTTACAATGTGGAACACTAGGTTGAAAAAATCCCAGTCTTTAGTGATCTGCCGAAAATAATCACAATTGTGAGTAAAGCCGCTTTATTGTTTATTTTAACAACATTATTTTTTGTGTTAACGGACTTAGTAGATAACCCGTGTAAGACAGAATTCTTATAATAAAGCTTTGTTGTTTCTTTAAGGCGACAATATTATCGGCCAATCCTGTATTTACGAAGAATCATAATCGCAATCAGTAATTGTATCGGAAGCAATAATTTAATCCATAATCGGTAATTGTAAATCGAAAAAATTATAATTATTGGAATCGTCCCACATCGAAAATTTATATATATATATATATATATATATATATATATATATATATATATATATATATATATATATATATATAGATATTTCTTCGGAAAAAAGGATTTTAGCAGAGTGTTCTATTATAAGAAAAAATCGGAATATAAGAGCGTATTATTTAGTTTTTATTTACAGAAAGTTTAGATAAGATAAGTGGCTGGAGAGATACTGATATGTGTATCTGAATCATTCCCCAATTGTTAGGTTTAAAACTGACGGTACCGATGAATTATCTGATCTGAACTTTCTGTACGAAATTTATATATATATATATATATATACATATATGTATATGCATATATAAATATGTATATATTACCTATTTTATTCACACATCATATATTTTCACTCTCAAACAAACACACACACACACGTGAGTATGTGTGTTAATATATATGTGTGTGTGGCTTTAGCCCGTGGACGCATTGTTGTTTCCTATAAAAATCTTAGAGGTGCGTATCGTTTTGCATGATGCATTATAGAGTGTATCTTGAGGTAATTTCTATAAGTATTCTATAATAGTATTTCTTTTCTTAATAAGATGTTATTATTTGTGTTATTCTATATTTAATAATAAAAACAAGTTTACATAGTCCCGTTGTGATGCGTATACTTCAGAGACAATTAACATATTCGTATAGCCTTAAATACGTGGCATCATGTATCTTGTGAGAATCCCTGCATAAATTTTACGTTTTTTTAACAAAAAAAATGATTGGCATAATGCACTAAGATTTGGTTCACTGTACACTTACACACATGTAAAAATTGAGAATGATACCAGAAATAAAGGTTAGTAATTTTTAGTGTTTCTCGTTTTGTCAGGTCGTTCGCTACAATTTAGCTAATTGTTCGAATGTGAATTTCAGGCCATAGCTGATTGGCGTAAGTTTGTTGTGTGAGTTATATTTCGTTTTATGTTATAGTTTCTTATAAGTTATTGGTTTAATTTTACCATTACACTGAATTATATTTATGCGTAATTTCAACATTTTGCATGATTGCGAAGAATTCAAGAAGAAAACGGCTAGCATACGAATATATATATATATATATATATATATATATATATATATATATATATATATGTGTGTGTGTGTGTGTGTGTGTATGTGTGTGTGTGTGTGTGTGTGGTGTATGTGCGTGTGCGCGTGTCTGCGTGTGAATTTAGGAAAATTCGTCCCCGGAAAATTCGTACTCGGAAAACTCTTACCCGGTAAACCCATGCCCGAGAAACACGCACCCGGAAAAGTTGTTCCTTTTCGATAGGTAGGAAAACCATTCTCTTATTGAATTAATATCGATTGAAAAAATTTTATTACCGTTCTTGAGGAAGATATTGTTTTGAAAGTTATTACACCCCATAATATTTTTTTAAATAATTTTTACTTGTAAAATATAATTTTAAAATTTACTTTTAAAAACAACAGTAAACTGTTGTGTTTAAAAAGTAAAATCCATTTTCCAAGTGTCCGTTTTCTAATTAACTGGCTAAGTTGTTAGTGGTTTTACTTATTTTAAAGCGAATATACTGTCTAAAAACCAGACTACAAACCTCATAATGTTTTTTTTTATTATTTATACTTATTAACTATTGTTTTTAAAAGGGCAAAATACAGACAGAACATTGATTCTACAAGTGTGGGTTGATTTTGATGGTCTTAGATTTAAATCGGTGCCGAGCCTATAATGGCTGCTATAAATAAGTGTTATTTTCTTCTTGCGTCAAACTGTAAATAGCGCCATACAATTTTTCCGATCTAACGTAAAAGCACAACTAACAAATGCTCCAGAAATGTTCTCTTTACTCTGAAACTTGTTCAGTTAGTGTCCGTTATTCAACGAAAGACGTCTAGACGCCCGTCATAAAAATATTTGGTCGTACAATAGGCTTAAACATAGTATTTTTATTTATGCAGATTGTGTATATATTATTACATAATCAATCCTCTATGTATTATTATATATTACGAGGAATAATTAGCCAGGTGGAATAATTCGCAAAAAATGAAACAAATAAATAAATAAAATAAATAAAATAATAATAATGATAATGTCGTACGTATAATTCTGCCTGTGTTTATTTATAATATGACGTCAGCTGATATTTGGGCTTGAAGATGTATGCCTTGGAAATGTCAATTCTGATAAATATTTAGTTTTAAAATATGCATAAGAAAAAATGATTGCTGGTGATTTTAAATAATACCTCTTATAATAATAAGGCACAATTATAAATTAGTGAGAAACCTGTGCTTCAACAAGGGATCATTCGATGCTCTATTAATGAACTATATCTCCAAATGACATTACATCAGAAAAAAAAATTTGCTGAGATGTTATTTTTCACTTGGCCGGTGTAGCGTAAAATATGTCCGTGTAAAAATGTTATTTTTTTTATATAACCTAGTAAACTTATTTTCAAAATCGAATTTTTCGATGTTCAATACTTATTGTATTAATAGCTGTACAAAACATATTTAAGAACACTGCGAGGTATAAAAATACCTTTGTGTGAAATTTGCAAACGATACGTTCAGCCGTTTCGGAACGTATGAGGAAAGAGTCTCACCCACCTAAAGTGACTTATATATATATATATATATACATATGTGTGTGTGTGTGTATATATATATATATATATATATATATATATATATATATGTATATATATACTAGCAAAAAGTGCCCGTCGTTGACTGTGTTCAAAAGCAGCCTGCAGAAAATGGAATCTTATTTATGAAAGTATGATAGGTTATGAAAAGGAAGGGTTGTAAAGAGAGAGCTTCGGATTTGGGGGTATCAAAACCAAAGCAAAATATGATGAAAGTAAAAATAAAATATAAACACCCTATAATTTATTAAACTATAACTTTTCACACTGAAACACTTATCACATGTTCTGTGGATCTATATTAAAAAAACCTTGTTAAACTTTGTGACATATTTCCATTCTATGGAGGTCAGGCGCCAACGCAGACCCCACAATTTTATTATACCATTGCTATTTAAGTTAAAACATACTTATAAAAGCATTATTATGTACATCTATATCAAAAACACTTGTAAAAGTTTTTTTTTGTTTATAATTTTTACTTTTTTTTTATTTCCGTACTTTGCGGACCAGGCCCGAATGCAAACCCCCCCAATTTTAATGAACCATCATTCTGCCAGATCAAAAATACCCATTCCTGTGTCTCGATACATCTTCTATCATTATATGTAATCAGGTTTTTAACATAATCAACCATATAGGAGCCCATTCGTGACCAGACACATACGCACACACACATACATTCAGCTTTATATATATATATATATATATATATATATATATATATATATATATATATATATATATTATAAGCGCTATCTCTTATTCGGTCTTATCGAGCTTAGACATCTGCTTGAAATTACTTTATAAATATTAATTCTTTAATATGTATAATTTATTTTAGTTTGCCATCTTGGATTATTTTGTAAACTTTACTGTAATTCTTATTTTATTATAAGCTTCTGCCTGGTTGAGCTTTTTTATTCTCTCCAGATATGTTTGAAAAGGAACACATTCCTCTGTCTGCCTAAAATATATTTACCCAACAAGAATATATCCACAAATGTCTTCTAGCTTTGAACACTTTCCTAGAAATATAAGGTGGAGGGCTTATCACCATGATTTAAAGATCAACAATAAACTTAAAGCGCCTATTTCTTATTAAGACCAACTTCACCCAGAAATATTAACAAATGAACTCCCTATTAACTCGCATAGAAAACAAAAGAAAATTGAAAGAGTTGCTGCCAAATAACAACTAGTCTTTTAATTTTCAATGTTGAAGCATAAGCATTCTACATGTCATGCTCACATTTTTCTGTTGCAATCCTTGATTTTCCAGCCTACAAATAAATTATTTATTTGATGCCAGTCTTATTTTTCTTGTCCTCATAAACACATGTGTAATAATAAGGTACGGCACTCGATTGCTTTCAATAAAATCCCCCAATTATCTTCGTTTAGTGCTTTCCTTTCTTTGTTTCTCTTTTCGAATTCGTAGAAAAAGTATTCGGTGAAGCGACGGGGTTGCTATGGAAATCAGTTATAAAAACCGTCGCTCACTTCCTTACATATTTTAACCATTCATCATAACTTTTGCTTTACTTAACGAAAAATATTTTTGTGTTAAAAATATAACTCAGAAGGTACTCTATAAACTGTAATAATTGCTTGAAATTTGGTCGAAAAATAAGAGAGCGGTAAAAATTTAAAGCAGTTCTAAATGACCAAAACTGCCACTTGACTGTTATATATATATATATATATATATATATATATATATATATATATATATATATATATATATATATATATCCACTTATCAAGTGTTTCCTTTTCAGATTAAATATGTTTTTAACTCTTTTTCAAAGTGTTTTAACATGTTTTATTAACTGTTTGCCCTTATATATATATATATATATATATATATATATATATTTGTAGTCATCAACATACAGTCCTGTTTCGTTGTATCAAAACTCATCAGTGCCGCTAGACTAGCATTTCCCAAGCCAAGGATTGAACCTAGAACCGTCGTGCTGACAGTCGGCTGCTCTCCCACTCGACCACAGAAGCGACGCCCGCAAATAACTCGTCGACATGTCTATTTAAATAGACATCTGCCACCACTTTTACAGTGCTCAACCCGCCTGTTTGTAAACAAACAACGAGCTTCGCATTTTTCAGCCAATTACGTAGCGGGTAAGATTATGTACGATAGTGCTCTACCCAAAGAGGGGTCGGCTTAAAATATATTTGTATATATATATATATATATATATATATATATATATATATATATATATATATTTGTGTATATATATATATAAATATATATATATATTTGTATATATATATTTGTATATATATATATATATATATATATATATATATATATATATATTTACTGATAATTTGGGGGGGGGAGAGAATACCAACAACGTGCTCGATTAGAAAGAAAATCTTTTTCGATATAAGAGCTTAATATTTATGCATATAATTGTACTGAAGTTCAGAAAAATCATTATAACCGTCGGTTTAAAGCACATCATAATGGCGACCAGTTAATGGTAAAACGTAAATTTTAGGCTTCGGCAGCCATGTTGTTTCTGTCTGAGGAAAACATTTCAGGCCCGTATTTATTTTTTATAATGTTGTTCATTTTTATTTAACTATAGCTTATTCCTATATCTGTATATTTATTTTATTCTAATATGAATTTTAAAATTTTTTAATTTTGATTTAATGCATTTTAGTAAATTGTTCTGTTTTTGCATGGTTTCCGGTTTGCCTTCTCTTAATTTTACCGGGTGCAAGGGAGATAATTAATTTATCTTATTAATTATCCTTCTTTGTTTCAGTTAATGGGAGATAATCAATGTTTCAGTTGGTCCAAGGGAGGTAATTAATCTATCTTATTCATTTTTAAACATTTTTATTTTATTTTATTTTAAATAGTTGAGAGAGGTATGCAGGTTTTGATTTCTATGTCTTTTATATATGTGTATTGTATTCTTTAAGGTAGCCATAATGTTCTTCATTTTTATACTTAATCTTCATACTTAATATGCATACTTACAATTTTCTAAATATCGATTTTCACTTTACATATTTATGCGCTAAGTGGACTGCATCTAGAATACTCTTAAAGAAATTCCTTTAGTTGTGGTCTTCGTTCCTTGTTCGGTCCTCCCAGTTTACTAGGAGCGCTTGTCTCATATGTAAACAGGCTTTGAGGGTCTCACTGCGTACGTTCAAACAGGTTTTTGACGGCCATTAATAGTATTTATAATGTGGTATTTCTCCGCATCACAAAGTGGGCACTGTTTTGAGGCGGGGTATGCTGGTCTTCACTTAAATGATCCTCCATTTAATGCTGTAAGGTGTTCCGTTGTCTTGTAGCTGTCATACTCGGGCTGGCAGTTCTGTTTTTATTCTTGTTTTTGCCCCGAAGGAAATGTTGTGAATATAAAATCTCTGTTTAAACGTCCTTTTCGTTATGCATATGTATATTTCTGGTGTATCGTAAGCCTGATGTGTGAGTGTCGCTTCATATACGAGAGATTTCACCCTGCATTTTCCCTCTAATGGGCAATCTTCCCTGAATCTATAAGAGCAGTCCGAAATTTAGTTTTTATTGCGTTCCTTCGCGATGATCTTTTTTATTGATGAAGTGGTGGAATAGCTGACCTTAATCGTGTTTCTGTTGAATAGTTTGTGCAGCTTATGTTGTGGAGGGAAATTTGTGTCTAGCAGTTTCAGAAATAGGTACACCATTTTCCCTCAACACAAAACACGAGTGACACTGCTAGACAGAAATTTCCCTCCACAACATTAACTGGCCCCCTTTATGTTGGGCTTTAAACCGACGGTACCAATGTTTTTCTGAACTTGTGTACATTTATATATATATATATATATATATATATATATATATATATATATATATATATATATATGAATCTCCCGCCGATTTCGACGAATTAACTTCCGCTACAACTAAGTTGCTCGGTAATCCACAGAGATGATTTCTTTATACTGTATGATATTACTGCTAACTTTATCGGGGAAAATGATTGCCATAGGACAGAGCATATATATATATATATATATATATATATATATATATATATATATATATATATATATGAAAATGTTTTAATTTGTTTACGTACAGGAAAAAGGGCTGTTAAGTGGTTCAAATTAAGAAAAAAAAATGTACGTCATCGGATTTATATCTTCTAATTTTTTGGCGAATGCGCATGCGCGGATCGTTTGTATGGCTGATTTCTTATGTTTTGAATAATTTATTTTTAAAACACTTTAAAAGGATGCGTCAAGCTGAGCTAATGGTTATCGCACTTGACTCTATGTTTCTTTATTTGTTTCGATAAATGCTCGAGTATTTTTTTATTTACAAGAAATGAACTGATGAGAAAATGGCACATGTTTCAGTTTCTGTACGAATTATAATATATGTATGCGGGCATCGCCGTGCGGCCGGCTTGTTTTATATAAACTCAAGCATTTACTTTGTTCAATATAGGTTGTCTTAATACCGTTGTTTGTCATTGTGAATGAACGAGTGTGGCTCTGTCCATTTAAGTATAGGATATACTAAATACACACAATCTTCATCCGCTTAAAAAGCCAATTTTTAGCTAACATCCGACTTACCGATTCTCAGAATATTTCAGCTAATCATCTCAGCTGCGGTCAATGCCGTTGGAATATAATCTTAAATTAGCAACCTGACTTACTGAAAATCCTCATTTTCTCTTTCCTTTTCGTACTACATATCTCCACCTCTCCCATCCGCCATCTAAATTTATATATCGTTCTTTTGAATAACGTTGTGATTCTCTTTTCCTGTGTCTGGTTCTTTCTTTCATTACCCAACATATTATTTCAACCTACTTCTCTAGTCTTTGTAGCTTTACTGTAATACAGATGACAGGCAAATGTGGCCGTCATTGGCGTCAGTCCGCCCTTCAAACATGGGAAGCAGAGAAGAAAATTAAGATGGCGCACGGCGTGATTGATAAGTTGCTACTCATCCCGTACGACCTTGTCATATCGCAGACGTTCGGCCATTTTGTTTAGCGATCTTGATTAGTTTGTATATATTAATAAGCGCGGGAACAACGAGCTGGTGTTTATATTAATAATTTAGAAGAAGGACTTAATATCCCTTCCTGCCGAGCCTCTTTAACTACTGGTATTATTTCTGCAACGGTTACTCATATTATGAATGTGAGCTCCGGAAAAGATGCGGCATAAGGGTGACATGTGAGAGATTGTCAATATGTCGAAGTTACGCCGGCATGCACACAGAGGAACACATGTACACTAAACAACAAACATGCGCGCACACACACACACACAGACACACACACACATATATATTTGACGCCCACCTAACTTACAAAATAGATCATTCTAGAGAGAGAGAGAGAGAGAAAGATAGACAGACAGACTGAGAGAGAGAGAAAGAGAGAGAGTGCGCGTAGGGAAAGACCGAGACATATAGATATATGCATAGATGGATAGATATATAGATATTAGATGTGTTAAAAAATCCTTCTCGGGATACATCGACCTGAATTCTTGATAAAACCGCTGAAAAGAAGTAGGCTCATTGCGCGGTCCGATTTCACTGGTGCTTGTATGCTTTGTGTAAGGCAATAGATTTTCTTATATGTGACGGGTTGACCCAAGTGGAGCAAGTGAATAGTTATTCGGCTCAGATGCTAGTGGTTTCCAATCTCGAGTTATGTTCATGGGGACCAGCAAAAATGATGGCAAAAATTAAACGTAAGACGTCCAGTCTGCAACTGCCATGATTTCTATGAGCTGCAATATTTGATGGTGAAACTCATTACACGCACAAACACACAAACACACGCATATATATATATATATATATATATATATATATATATATATATATATATATATACACTCTTAGTAGAATACTTAAGCGTAACAACACACATCTAGTCACTAAAAGAACACATCACATCAACCTTGCCAACCTCTCAGACAACCGACTCTCGGGAACTGAAACGTCACTATTAAGCAAAGAACTTTCATTCTGTCCATCAAAAAGCCTTAATCCAGTTGATCTATGCTATGACATGGAAGACTATACCAGAAGAATAAAGCTGAAGGAATACTTCCATAATAAAAACAATCTGGCAACCACCAACTCCCTCTCATTCAAACAGGAAATACTTTAAAAAACACACATTGGACATCCCTCAGTGGACGCAACCTAAACATAGACGCACACAACATCGCAGTCAAAAAACATCCAGACAAGTTCATCATAGAAAACCTCCACAAAAACACCAATTATAATGTAACAAAGGATGAACATCGAGCAATACAATCATTACGAAACAATCACCTCATATCCATAAAACCAGCAGACAAGGGTGGAGCAATCACCATCATGAACACTAACGATTACATAACAGAAATAGATACGCAACTAGCAAACAAGGAATTCTACAGATTACTCCCCACTGACCCCACTCTCGCATTCAAACCTGAACTTAGCAACCTAATAAGCAATCTAGACTATATATGTATATATATATATATATATATATATATATATATATATATATATATATATATATATATATGCAATAAGGTGAGTTAATAGAGTTATATTTTATTTAACTATATAGTATATACAGAGAAATTATGATGGAATGAAAGTGTGTGAACATCCGTTTTCAGTATTAAAAACTATATTGATTAATATGTACAAATGGTACTCTGTTTCAGAAATTTTTTTCCAATGAAAACAGACAAAAATACAACTTCAGAATACACACACACGCACATATACAAACACACACACGTATATATGTGCGTGTGTGTGTGTGTGTGTATTATATAAATATATGTAAAATTGTTTTATATGAGTGAACGGATGTACACATCGTATATTTCGGCGTATAAGACGACCGTCAGATGAGAAGAGGTACGAAATTGGAGCAAATTTTCATAAATATATCATACGAAGGCTAAATCACGAAACCCTAGTTCTTTAGCCAAGGCTTGAGATAGCAACATGCGGTATCTTGTGAAATATTGGTTTTAAAGATGATTATTTAAACTTTAAGGATCGTCTCATACGCCGAAATATATGGTATATATCAACAATTTTAAATAAACGTAAATATATATTCTATATTTATTTCGTATAGTTATTCTGTAAACATAAGAAATTCTACATTAATTTTTTAAAAAGGTTAATTGCGTAATAAAGAGAAATGCATCCGAGCAATTAAAAAAAATGAAGAGAAGGGTTATGTAAGAAGCAATTGCATAAATCGTGAAACAAAATAGGGTATGTGTAAAGAGGCAGATAGAAATGCGAGGAAAGAATTATATCGGACAAACAAGGAAACTAAACGCGTTTACAATCATTGTTTTAATTGGAAAACGTGTTTTATATGGTTGGTTTCAGGATAAAAAATAAACGCTGAAAATAAATGTATATAAACGAATACGGATAACGCATTTGCAAATCGTGCAGAATACAGCTTTTGATTGAAATGAAAACGTTTAACGGTATCTTAAATGATGTTAATAATTTGTTTTGTAAGGCGTTCTATATTATAATATACGTAAATGAATATTACATATAAATACATCTATACACAGATCGATTTATCTATCTATGTATATATCCACATATCTATCTATCTATTTATCTATATATATATATATATATATATATATATATATATATATATATATATATATATATATATATATATATACTATTATTTCAGCCCACCGTGCATGGGTGTTTGGAGGTGTATGTTGAGCAAAAAAAAAAAAAAAGCGGTCAATATTTTTAACATTTATTGCTGGTGCTCATATAAAGCTTTAAGTTTCCATATCCAAGGAACCTATGTCTAAAATTTCAAGTGTTTAGACCCAAAATTAGCGGAGGAGTTTGGCAGAGTTCTCAAAGGACAAATCGTTGAACTTTGTATCCCTTAACGAATTACAAAGATTTTTCAAAATCTCAGTGCCCTGTATATCAAAGTTTGAGTCTGCAGACTTAAAATTGACAGAGTAATTGCGTAGGGAAATGTACACAGGCAAAAACAGACACGTTAAATTATATATATATATATATATATATATATATATATATATATATATATATATATATATATACTAGCAAAAGTACCCGTCGTTGACTGGGTTCAAAAACAGCCTACAGAAAATGGACTCTGATTTATGAAAGTATAATAGGTTATGAAAAGGAAGGGTTGTAAAGAGATAGCTTCGAATTTGGGGGTATCAAAACGAAAGCAAAATATAATGAAAGTAAAAATAAAATAGATAAACCCCATAATTTATTATACCATACCTGTTCACACTGAAACACTTATTACAATATTCTGTGGATCTATATTAAAAAAACCTTGTTAAACTTTGTGACATATTTCCATTCTATGGAGGTCAAACGCGAACGAACACACCATAATTTTATTATATCATATTTTTTCAAACTGAAACATAATTATCAAAGTATACTTACACAGATAGATAGGAATAGTTTTTATTAATGTTTGTGCCTAATTCCATTCTATGGAGGCCAGGAACGAACGCAGACCCCACAATTTTATCATACTATCCCTATTTAAGTTAAAACATACTTATCAAAGTATTATGTACATCTATATCAAAACAACTTGTAACCTTTTTTTTTAATTTTAATTTTTTTTCTTTACTTTGTGGACCAGGCGCGCACGCAGCTCTCACAATTTTAATTAATCATCATTATGCCAGATCAACATACCCAGTTCTGTGTCTCGATACATCTTCTATCATTATATGTGATCAGTGTTCTATAATAGTCAACCATATAGGAGCCTATTCGTGACCAGACACACACAGACGTTCAGCTTTATAATTATATATATATATATATATATATATATATATATATATATATATATATATATATATATATATATATATATATATATATAAGCAGGAAGACCAGGCATTAACTGGGGTTGCATGAACAGTAAATAATTTTTCACAATCCCATATTTACTTGTCATCGAATCGGTGAAATCACCCAATTTTCATTCAAACTGCTAGCCCTAGTTAGGGACCTACCGCAGTGCACCGATACTAAAGCATTAAACTATATAACGGTATTCGCTACTGTATGGCTTTGTTGTATATGCATAACAATATGTATAAAAATTCCCCTCTTAAACCTATAAATGTATACTTAGGCATGTTTAGATGAACTATATTAATTGAACTTACACTTAAAGTTAGCTCTTTTCAACAATTCATTCTAGAATTGTGACATTTGAAAACGAGGCTATATCAAATAGAGTCACACTAATAGTATTGTTCATGTGTGATAGATTTGCCTTTATATATCTGAAGCAGCTTTTCCTTTAATTTTTTATTTGGATTTATAAAACCATATAGTAAGCAAGAAGCGTATATATATATATATATATATATATATATATATATATAAATTCGTATTCCTGTCTGTTTTTATTGTTTGCTTACAATTTGATTAATATATACAAAACATGTCTTTAATCATTCATTTATTTCTATATATAGAATGATATATGCAACAATATACAATTAAGAGATCACCTTATTTGCATATGACATTAAGAAAAATCGATTTTACTAAATAGCGATGTCTTAGTTAATGTTTTTATCGAGATAATTACTTAAAGTATTCTATTTAAAATTGTTATTTTACAAACTTTAAACAACAATTATATCTATAATATATTTAATTTAATTAATTTTTAAATTAATATTTCCAATAGCGACCTTTTTTAAGAACTTTTTTTAGAGAAAGTTGCCCCTAGATTCTATGCATGAAAAAAAAAACAAAACAAAAACAAACGTTCACTAAATATCGTTTGGTAATTTCATTAAGTTTCTCGCTGGAAAAATAATTCCGTGTAGATAAAAAATATTTGGTTTTTATTGATTTTTATTACTACTCAAACAATAACAAAAAAACACTTACGAAATAAAACTGAAAAGATTTCATTTGTTTGTTTTATTTTATTGCTTAAATGGTAATACAGAAATGGTATACTTTTACCATGTAATCCAGCGTGGTTTAATACCTATAAAAAAGAAGATCTGCTGCCTCCCCTCTAAATTCTACAATTTACACTTTTTTTTTCTTTTTTTCGCGATAATTTCATCGATTACAAACATAATTTTCTAATTAAAAAGGTAACTTTATACGATATGACCCAGCGGCGTTTAACCATTAAAAAATGAAGATCAACTTTTTTTCAGCCTAATACATTTAAACAGCCTTTATAAATATTATGAGAGAAGAAATTTTGAAAAAAAATAATAACATGTTATAGTGAGGGATCACTTTTATATATAAATTTAATGTAAAATGAGCACCCAATTTTTGGGCACCAAACGTCCAACGTTCTGTAACCTCTTGCATTTTTTCAAGTTTGGCGATTGAGGGGGAAGGAAACATCTGACAAATTTGTTTTTTTTTCGGAGGGGATTACATTCGAAACATAAAATAATGATAAATTTAATTATTTTTATGAGACCATTCTCTACTTTCACCAAACAATTTAAAAAACTAAACAAACCCCAAAATATGACAAATTAATTTAGCGGGGGGATTACGTTAGAAACTTAACACGACATATAAAAAGCAAATCAAAAAGCTTCCCCCTAAAAAAACAAATCGAAAATGTCCTTTATTTACCAAAAAACCCATTAAAAAGCTCCCTTACAAAAAATAAATGTAAATGTGTAGTTTAGCGGTGTAAATTATTTGACAGGCAAACAAATTATAAAAAAAAATATTGTTATATAAAACATTATTAGACCCAAATGCTGAAATAAAACAAAAACAATCAGTTTTATGTTTTTTTATTCATTTTTATTAGACTAAAATGCACGCCTTATACGTTTTAAATTTGGCCTTTTTAGGTTTGGCAGATTGGATTTTTAAGACCAAATTTGGCCTTTTACGCTCTTTCATTATAAAAAAAAATGTGGCAGCCAAAAACAGAGATTATGAAAGCGCTTAAAAAGGCCAATCTGCGAAACCTTAGAAAAGCCAAATTTTAAAAGCAATATAGCGGCCTCGAATAATAAATATGAATAATAAAAAAAATAATAAAAACGAATTTTTTTCTGGTTTTATTTCAGCCTTTGTGTCTAACAATGTGTTTTATATAAAAATAACTAGTTTTTATATATTTTTTCTGGCAAATAATTTACGCTGCTAAACTAAACATTTACCAAAATAAAAAATAAACGCACGCATAAATGTTTATAAACGTTATTTTTTATGTTCACAAAATCGTGAGTTTTCTAAGGACAGTGATCCCTTCTGCCGAAATAGCTGGTGGAGAGGGTATCAGATACTTCTTTTTGGGGGCGATTACATTTACATGTTAATATCCGTGCTTTGATTTTTTAAATGTTTGTTGGGGCATCCACGTAACCCATAATGAAAATGATTAGTATAGCAGGCATGTTTCAAACTGAACTTCATGTCAAACCAGGCAACGCCGAGTACATATGCTAGTTTTATATAATTTTCCTTTGTATAATAATTAATGGTACATTTTGTTACCAGTTTTATTTTCTAAACATGCAATGTTTATAACGAACACACGAGGAAATTGTCTCACTAAACCATTCGTATGTAGCAGGAAACAGGGAGGGAATTCTAATATTTCGCAGTTGGATTGAAGAAACTGTTAGTGTAGAAAACTTTCTCTTTACAGTGAAGAAGACGATTTTTCTGTTACACCGGTCGTCGACTGTATGTTCCTCTAGGGGATACATATGCAATGTGTTTATAAGAGCAGATTTTATTAAAGTACTTGTAGGACATGCAGAGAAGCGCGGCATTGTTGCGATTGGACAGAGGTTTGGGGCTATTTTGATAGATCGAGACTTTTCTTTTTTGGTCATTCTGAGAGGGAGTGACCGGTTACATATGCACCAACCTAAGTTTGACAACAATACTGAACGCATGTGCAAATTGTTGCTTTGTAGTTACATCAGATACTCTCAGGTGTGAGTATATTTTTAACATTCAAAGGGGGACGTTATATTTTACAGCAACCTTGGCAGTGTCCTCCATTTGATCTAATCTATTTTGTCTTTGAATATTAAGCCGAAGAGGTTTGAACGGGGAAGTCTAAGATACAGTGTTCTTATTCATTATATTTTCGGTGATTGAGAAGAGAGGTTGTATGTGTTACATAAACCAATTATATTATAAACCATTTTAAAATTATATTATAAACCATTTAAAAATTATATTATTAGCTATTAACAAATTATGTTATACGCCATTAAAAAAAGTATATTAGAAACCATTTAAGAATTATATTATAAACCATTTAAAAATTATATTTTAAGCCATTTAAAAAATATATTATAAACCATTTTAAAATTATATTATAAACCATTTAAAAATTATATAAACCATTTTAAAATTATATTATAAACCATTTAAAAATTATATCATCAACCATTGAAAAAGTATATTATAAACCATTTAAAATTATATTATAAACCATTAAAAAAGTATATTATAAACCACTTAAAATTATATTATAAGCCATTAAAAAATTATATTATAAACCATTTAAAAATTATATTATAAGCCATTTAAAAATTATTTTATAAACCATTTAAAAACTATATTATAAACCATTTAAAAATTATATTATAAACCATTTGAAAATTATATTATAAACCACTTAAAAATTATATTATAAACCATTTAAAACTTATATTATAAACCATTTACGTTTCTATTCCACTAGAGACGAGAGATGTGAAATTCTCTTATTTTAAAATTATTTATTTATTGGCATTTTATAGTGTGTATCTTTCAGATACGAATAATAGTGCATTTCATTATGTGGAGTAATAATTGTCAAAGTACATATTTCATACATATTATTTCTAACCCATTTAAAAACAAAGAACAACAAACAACTGAAAACACAACTCCTTTCGATGCTACGAATTTAAATGAATAAAAAGGAACCTTAATGGAGATGAATACAAAAAGACGCTTTTCTTCCTATCAGACCTAGCGATGAGATAAGCTTGTTTTATTAATGCAGACTTCGTACAGCCATCCTTTCGTTTCTTGCTAGAAAAAAAAAAAACATCGTTATCAGTTCATTTGATCGAACGTTTGCCACTTTTTTCTTATCTCGATCTTCCGAGCAGAGTAGTCCGGAACATGGAGAAAATCAAATCAATTGTTCGTTCTTTCTACAACGCCACTGATGAGTATCAACATAAATAAACAAAATGATGAACTATCGCGGTCGTTATTATTGACCTGTATAACGAAAAAGGGAGATAACTCTTCCGAAATCTGATAAATCTTTGCCCGTTTTCTGCGCATGTCAGTATGCAAGACCTTTGTGTACGTAGACCTTTGCGATTAACGTATTTATATCTTGTGGGGCAAAAAAAACTGCAGAAATTACACGGTGATCGTGAAATCTTCGGTTTCATTCAAAGAACTATTATCGATAAAAAGGCAATTAAGATAATTAAAATAAGAGCATATGCATGTAAATGGAATCTTAAACAAAACTCATCAATTGCTGTAAATAATTCTTCTCGCTTGAATTCGGAAACAGATAGACCAGTCATGAAAGATTGGTTTCGTTTCTAAATCTTTAAGCGCACCCATTCGCAGTTTTAATATTTCAATTCAAACTAGACCGAAAAGCTGCTGAAAAAGCTCGTAATATAAAGAATGCGTTTGGTCCAAGAACAACTACAGACCGAACAGTACGATGGTGGTTTAAGAAATTTGGTGGCGGCCATGCGAGCCTTGAAAATGATGAGCGCAGTAGTCGGTCATCGTTTGTTGACAGCAATCAATTAAGAAACTTAGTGGAAGCCAATCAACGCATTATTCGAGAATTGCTTCTGACTTAGACGTAACACTTGGTAGAAATTAGTAAGAAAAGAAAGAAGATAAATGTGTGCATAAGCGAATTGTTCGACAACAAAAAGACGCCGTTATGAAGAGACATCTTCTTTTCTTTCGAAAGATTTTTTACGTTACTGGGATAAACCCACTTGTTTTACGTTGTGAAGTGTGTTCATTCTGTAGGTGCTCATTTCGATCAACACATTTTGTTTGGTCCGGTATATGTTCATCTAATGCTCCCTAACTTGGGTTGAGCATATTGGGAAATGATATAAAAATTACCATTAGCGTATGAAGCGATGCTCTTTGTGTAAAGAAATTGAGCTTAGGTATTTGGACATGTCAAAAGATTGTAAATTCACTGGCCGCTTAGCAGCAGCCGGATAGCGCAGCGGTTAAAAATCTATGCTTTAAAAACTTTAAAAACTTTAAATTATGATTTTCTATGTTTATTGTATTTAGTAAATCAGGTGTAAACCATTATAATATTTGCTAATATTTTTCCTTTGAGGAGATGGGTAAACATCGAAAACCTATTTGTTAAGAAGATCTACATATTGAAATTTATTCTTTGTCTTGCATATAATAAAAATTGGTCTTGCATAAAATAAAAAGTATGGATGTGAAATTTAACCATTTCAAATCATAAAATTTAAATTACGTTATTATGATTTATTTGCTCTATCTGGTATATATATATATATATATATATATGTGTGTGTGTGTGTGTATATATATATGTATATATACATATATATATATACTTCAGTATTCTTTTGACTATATATTAGGTTTTTAGATTTGTATCGCTAGGTTTCATTCCTCGTATATAAATGCCTGTCTGTTACAAAAGGTACTTAAGATTTTATGCATTTTTATTCGCATAAAATTTATATGCTAATTAACATATCGCAAAATAGATCTTATAAGCTTATTATTATTATTATTATTATTTTTAATTTACATATATATTATTAATATTTCATTTTTTATATTATTATAAATAGTAACTGTATTGTATCTACATTTCGCTATTGGGTAAAGGATATTTTCCACTAGAGAGCCATGTTTTTATAGTTGACCCGTTTTTAAATCTCCGAAACAGCTACATGGGAAGCAGCTGATAGTCCCTATTTTCTATTTAACAGTTTCAGTTAAGTATTGTTTTCTTTTTATCCTTATGGAAATGAATTCTCTTTAGTAATTATAGACTTTTAAGAAGTCGGCTTATGCAAGTGTTATGTGGGAGATAAGTTAGATTTAATTTTTACGAGTTTTTAAACCGCATTTTTTATTTACATTTTTTACTTAAAGGTTCTTTAGATTATATATATATTGAACTGTCAACACTGGACGCATATTCAATGCGCTAGATAAGACAAGAAAAGCTAGAGCTCTAGCCGTTGAAATTTTGACATTAAACTATGTGGTATTTCTGGGGAATACTTATTAATTTTTTTTTTCTTGAAAAAAATAGATCAAAGCTTTCTTGATCGCTGCATGTCTACACAATAAAATCCTAATGTGCGTATGCTAAAATGGTCGATGCTTCAGTTTTTTTTATTATTCCTGATATTCATGAATTATCTCTTCGATAAAATTGTTTCCCAGGTTAGTATATTTGCTGATAACACTTCGTTCTATAGTATAACTGGGTGTAAATAGAATGTACACGTTCTTAATACGAAGCCATTTTTTATTTAGGGGAGAAAAGAAATATTTTTCAAGCAAAATGCAGTCTCAATTTTATGAAGCTTTGAGTGGCAGAAGCTTGTAAATAGATTTTCCGCTAAATAGCAAATCCTAAAAAGTCGAAATGAAGAGAAGAATTCCCATGTGTAGACGAAATTATTTGCAAGGATTCTTAGATGATGCAGTATATTTTACAGAGTCATGTTTGTTTATAATTAATTGATAGTTCAGCCCTGCAACCTTTTTTTTTATAAATATAACCTTCCAAGTTTTGATAACCACACACTTGAAGGAATACCAAATTTGGTATCATGCAAAAATATTTCCAATTTAAATATTGTTCAAAAATCTGCATGAATAAAAATAAATTAACATGTTTTCTTTATACATTAAAAAGTGTGCCAATAAAAATAGAGGCAAGGTTAATGTGTTAATATATATATATATATATATATATATATATATATATATATATATGTGTGTGTGTGTATGTGGGTGGGTATATATATATATATATATATATATATATATATATATATATATATATATTTATAATTGCATTTGTGAAAAAAGCGAATTTTCTAAAAAGTAATTTCGTTTCCTAAAGAGATGTTTATTTTGCTAACAAAGAGGAATTACAAAAACGCAAAATGGATACGTTTCATGTTTTACCTAAGGCCATTTTTGCTCACTGTAATTGTGAATTTGACTTAAAATCTTAAAATAAATATACTCAATAATTTTAGAAACACATTTTTAGTTCGATTTTCATCGCCGGTTTTGAAAATATTTCGGCTATATTTTACTCTTTTTAACGTAGTTTATAGTAATGGATTCTTCCTTACTTTATTTCTTTTGAAGTTCTATTTAATATCTACATATATATAGTCTTAGTGTAATACCGAGATTATCTAAGGATATGCTTGCTTGGTTATTGCAATTAACTACTACGGAGTCTTTAGTTTATTCCTGTTTTAATACAGCATCTAGAATGTTCTTTAGAAATATTGGGTTTTTTTTTCAAAGTTTTCCTCTTCTAATATTCCATGAGATAATAAGACCGTTAATTGATAGTCTGAAACAGTATCCAGTTATACTTTTCAATCAGAATCGTTTTCCCAATCGAAAACTGGGGCTCATCTAATTTTAAGGAATGTGTGGACTTTCTAAATACTTAATTTTATTCATTACTCCTATTTAAATAAGGAAAGTCTTGTTCAGCCCTGTTTAAACCTTTAATTTTCGATCTTGAAAATTTTGTGATAAATATATATCGTACAATTTGGCTGCTATAAAGGCCCATATAATCTCTTGAGACATGGTATATTATTTCAAATTCTGCGTCCTTTAATTTACTTATATCATTCTCAAGCATGTTAGCGTGTTTTAAATATGGCATTTTACACTTTAATAGATTCCCATTAATGTAGCATGACTTAGTTATCTTCATAATTCCATTTTAATAAGATAATATTATGCTTAGAAAGCATGATACCTGACCAAAGTCGGTTATTTTATTTTTATTTAATCTATTCTTAACATCTATTAACACTGCAAAATAATTTGATTGGACTAAAATCAGATGGAAGTCTTGTACTTGCAGGTGCATTTTCCAGCCTCTACCAGCTTTAAGTTTTGATTTGTTACAAAAGACTAACTTAAAGCTTAGTCAATAAACAGGTTTGAATGGGATACTGTTTTTACAAGAGATGTGCAATAAGTAATGCCCCTAACCCACTTCCAGTTGTCTGATCTAGCTGAAATTTAGCATCTGCAATGATTTTATCTCTATGGGTTATGTAGCAAATTGCAGCTCTGAACTAATTGTGGTTTCTGTTTTACAGCTGTTTGAACTGAGTAAGGTGTGAAATAAAGCCTGTTGAGTATCAAGCAGTGATCCGGTATTTGCATTTGAAAGGACGCCCACCACAGGTGACTTTTGATGAAATGAAAGAAACTCACAGTGATAATGCCCCATCATATGCCCTTGTAAAACGCAGGCATCGTGAATTCAAACATGGCCGGAATCTGTGGAAACAGCTCCCAGACCTGGTCGCCCCCTTTTGCCATTTAGGAGGATATCAGTCCGTTCAGTTGAGACTGCCATTTTGGAAGATCGGCGCATTACTATTCCCTAAATAGCCGAAGATGTCAAGAATAGTACAGGGTCTGTTGAAACTTCCATTCATGACAGTTGCGTATGCATAAGGTGTCTGCTAGATGGATCATTCCAGAAGCGAGAACCCGTCGAGTGCTCAAGGATGAATTTGCAGATGTTACAAGAAGATGAGTCAAAGTTTTTCAAAAGACTGATTACACAGGATGAAACCAGGATTCCTCATTATGATTCAGAGACCAAAGCTCAGTCAATGCAGTGGAAGCACTTAGAATCACCACCTCCAAAGACGGCAGGGGTGCAGCCCTCCTCTGGCAAGGTCATGCTCACAGTCTTCTGGGACCAGGACGGAGTAGTGATGACAGATTTCCTGGCAAAGGGTATCACAATTACAGGAGCCTATTATGCTTCACTTCTGAGGAAATTAAAGGAAGCTATCAAAAGCAAGAGGTGGGGCAAGATCAGCAAATGTACCCTCCTCCTGCAGGATAACACGCCGGTCCACAACTCGCATATCGCCAGATAAGAAGCACGGGCGTGTTGTTATAACATTCTTTCCCATCCTCCCTACTCTCCTGACCTTGCACTTCCTGACTTTCACCCTTTCCCAGCCATGAAGTTGTTTTTAAAAGGAAAGCGTTTCCCAGATGATGCAGCATTGATTTCAGAAGTCACGTCGTGGTTGGAGGACCAACCTGGGGTGTTCTACAAAAACGGTCTACAGAGCTGCATCAAACGATGGGAGAAATACATAAGTCTGGGTGGTTTCTATGTAGAGAAAGTCAAATGACTGTGCCAAGTTTCGTTAGTCTGCTGCTATGGGAAGTGGGTCAGGGGCATTACTTATTGCACGCCCCTTCGTACTTTAACGTTAATATTCTTTACCCAGAGAAAGAGAGAGGTATACAGGGATAGTCCAGAGAAAGATGGAGATATACGGAGATAGCCCAGAGAAAGAAGGAGTCATATCGAAATAGCCTAGAGTAACAGGGAGGTATATGGAAATAGCCCAGAGAAAGTTTAAAGAAGTGTATTCCGATTCAATATCATTATCAACAGAAGAAAAAAATGTCGCATTCAATTCTCAATTAGTATTTCCATGTACATTTTCACCCACCTACCTTCATACATATATTACCTGTATACCTATATTATCACATTCACCTACCTTCATACCTATATCTACATATACGCTACCTCATTACATTTCCTACCACTCTGAACGCAGCTATTTAACTTATTTTTCGCTCGTCCACTCAGTATGCTTTGAATAGATCCGTTATATCCATTTGAAAAGGGGAATCTTTTCCCGAAATATAATGGATTTGTCACAGACCAAGTAAGCCATTTGTATTCCATACAATTGAATAAATATATGTGCATATAGACATATACCTATATACTTATTGATTTTTAAATTGTCACTTGTTTTCGTCTTTTCTCATCAACACCGACTATATCTCATTCCTCGCATTGCGATAGCCTTCTAAATCTCCTCTACATATCTATCCCATACAATGCTTGAAGCAAACTACATATTATTTGAATTTGAATTTTGCATCTAGGAATGTAAATGCACACATTTTATCATTTTAATAGGATGAAATTATTGTTTCCAAATATTCACTGAATTGTTCTATAGCCGTCTATATTGCAACGAAAGGGGTGAATAACTGTCCTCTGGACGTTTAAAAGTGGGCCTATGATAAAATATATCTGATTTATTTTTGGTCATGTTTTGACAGAAAGCTGCAAAGAAGATTTATCCCAAGAAACTAATAAGACTCGGATTGTACGTCAGCAATTTGTTTTACAGATGTTTCCCTATTGGAAAGTTGCACGCTTGTTCTACGTTTCTCACATTTTATAAGCATTAGACCCTACGCTCCCCCGAGTGTTCCGAGCCATGACGACCAGTCGACTCCTGTTTTTCTCTCTTCAGCAACAACCAAACTCTTACTAGACACTATACGTGTCTAACAATCTTTCTTCCTTTTATAACGTCATAATACACGTAGCACAAAGATCATCACCTTACATAATCGATGATGTTTATCCATTCCTAAATCTCTCAGCTAAAACTTCTCTGTTTAATTTTATTATATTAATATCATCATTATTGCAAATAAATACTTTATTCTAAAATGCGTTATTTAACTGGCATCCCACTTTAACTGCGAAACACTATAATAATAATAATAATAATAATAATAATAATAATAATAATAATAATAATATAATAATAATAATAATATAATAATAATAATACTACTACTACTACTAATAATAATAATAATATAATAATAATAATAATATAATAATAATAATAATAATAATAATATAATAATAATAATAATATAATAATAATAATAATAATAATAATATAATAATAATAATAATATAATAATAATAATAATAATAATAATATAATAATAATAATAATAATATAATAATAATAATAATATAATAATAATAATAATATAATAATAATAATAATAATATAATAATAATATAATAATAATAATAATAATAATAATAATATAATAATAATAATAATATAATAATAATAATAATAATATAATAATAATAATAATATAATAATAATAATAATATAATAATAATAATAATATAATAATAATAATAATAATAATAATATAATAATAATATAATAATAATAATAATAATAATATAATAATAATAATAATATAATAATAATAATAATAAAAATAATAATAATAATAATAATAATAATAATAATAATAATAATAATAATAATAATAATAATAATATAATAATAAACGACAAGCGTACCTTCTGTCATTGTCTCGGAATTAACAGCACAACAATTTCTTCATATGTATAATATATCTGTCATTTGCAAGATTTTAAGTGGGAATCTTATCACCAGCATATGCTGAAAGAGCTTTTCGTTGTGCTAAATTCCGCTGCAACATATATGTTGATACCACAACCATTAGTCACCATCTGAAATGAGTTTGCTTTTTATCTTTTATTAAGATGATTCAGATTGTCAGAACTAAATGAAGAACGTAAAAATTAAGAAATCTATAAATCTGTTTTCTATATGATTGTGTTCCCAGGCTGCTGAGAAAAGTGAGTCATTTAACGAGATATGTAATGCATGTATAAAGAATAATAGTTACTGTTAACCAAATTCACTGACAAAAGCAACCATGATGGAATACTGTTGCCATATCTGGCCAGGAGCTGCTAAAAACAGCCTATCCTGCCTTGACAGAGTACAAAATAGACTTCGTGGCTTAGTGGGGGATGCCCTTTTCTCTACCCTGCAACCTCTCTCCCACAGAAGAGACGTTGCGAGCCTATCCTTATTTTATCGTTATTTCCATGGCAGGTGCTCGTCTGAACTCCAATCTCTGGTCCCCCTCGCCAATCTTTCACGAAAAACACCCGTCTAGCTGAACCCACTGTGAACAATTTCCCCCACTCTATATCTGTGCCTAAATCAAAACGCGGATTCCATGAACAAAGCTTCTTTCTTCGAACTGCACGACTGTGGAACTTTGTTCCGTCTGCCTGCTTCCCACAGGACTACAGCTTGGATGCCTTCAAGTCCAACGTTAACAAATTCCTAATGAACCGCCCCCTTAAGTAAACACTTCATCAAATCTCCACACTAACGTAATGTACTTGCAATAACCTTTATCCCTGAGTGGCTTCCGGGCCTTGATAAGTGGTGATCACTGTGTAAGAAAAAATGACAAAAGCAACCATGTTTGTAACTGAATCACGCAAGACGAATAACAACTTTACTAGATATGTTATACTCATCTAGAACAATATATATGAAATTATTTTTCAGCAAAGTAATTTTTTGAGGGAATAGATTCATTTGGATAACATTTTGTATAAGCTTCTAGATTCCAATCTCTGCTTTTACAGAATAATGGCGAATATCAACAGTAACCATTCATATTATAAGGTAATGGATTTCTTATGGCCTGCGTTTATTGATTATTACAGATTTTACTCCTTACCAATATTGATTCTAAAGTAGTTAGTTGTTTCGCTAGAGGCTCTTAATTCCAGGAATTCAGTCCTAAAACATCTGTCCCTTAATATTAATTGTGTTTCCTTTTCTTATCTACAACTTCTGAGTTTTCTTGATCAGCTTTTCTAAAAACACGTTAACCTAAACCTTTGTAATAAACCACACACACAACACACACGCATATACAGGAGGGAATGATGAAGTTGACGATCTAAAAAAACATTATCGCTTTATTTTAAAACTTTTACGGAGAAAATCATATCAGGAAAGTTGATTATGTAATAACATTGAAACAGCTCTCAGCCTCAATCACCGCTTTTCTACAAATCCGAAACTGGGAGTATGCCTTCCTAACATGATCTCCATTTATGACCAAATAAATTTCATACATTTTATAATCCAAAGTTACTCGTTTTAAAAGTATTCTCATATCACGTGTGTGATTTTTTTTATTAGAAACATTGTCTTTCCCAGTGCAGTCAATCAAATTAATAAAATATTTAAACATATTATGAACTGAATCTGCTAAAATTGAAATAATGATCCAATTTAATGTGCTATTATTAAGGTAAAATATACTAACTAAAACGCAAGATATTTTATTGATAATTTAGTTGGGTTTATAAGTTTTAATAATTGCGAGTGAATACATTGTACAGGGTATAAATTACAAAAAAAATATATTGAACATCTATTCACACAGATATCTTTGCATACATATACGTAAATATGAAAAACATATATGTGTATATATATATATATATATATATATATATATATATACATATATATATATATATAGAGAGAGAGAGAGAGAAAGAGATGCATATATATGTGTACATATATATATATATATATATATATATATATATATACGTAAACAGATAAATACTGGCTATATATATATATATATATATATATACATATATATATATATATATATACTGCGTATCAAATTATTAACGTGTTTACATTTTTTTAAATATTTAAGGAACGAGTGAATAAAAATCCATTACAATTTAAGAAAGTGCATACAATACTATTCAGCTACTCCAGTCAGAAAATAACAAACATTTAACGCAGTATTACCGAAACTATGGTAGAAGATAGGAATATCTGTTGATTTCAGTGTGTCAAGTTATTAACGAGGTTGAGAAAAAAAACACAATATACCCATAACTTTTTCATGGAAATGATTTTCAAACATTAAATGAACTAGAAAAATCTTTAGAGCACAATGACTACATATCAATATCTACGTTGACACAATTAATAAGGGATATGAGATTCTTTTTTATAAATAACTTGTGAAAGACGTCGGTCTACAGAATTAGCCAAATTTGTGATTTTGTCTAAAGTTATTCCTCGCAATACCTCTTGGGGAGCATCCCACAACTCATCATTGCTCTTAAATTGGCGTCCACTTGCATTTGGCCATCGCTTCATAATAGTTCAAATGTTTTCAATTGGGTTCAAATCTGAGGAATTCGCAGACAACTCATTCATCCGTAGCCGAGAGAACCCCAGTTGTTGCACACACTCTTTGTTTTTGTTTGCCGCATGCGAGGGAGCATTATCCTGCATAAAAATAATGGTTACTCTGAATGACAACCTTTGCTTCTTCAGCCATGGTTCAAAGTGCTCCTACAGAAAAGCCATGTAAGCATTTGACGTCATTTTTACGCCTTGTGGGACTGTTCATGGACCAATTAAAGTACTTCCAATTATTCCAGACCAAATCATTATCCCACCACTACCTTTGTTGGCGCCTTAAACGCTGATGAAGATGTCGTCCATCTAGAACCACACACTTGCTCCAGCAATTTGGGCTATCAAGAGTGACACGCACTTCATCGGTGAACAAAACTTTGGTAAAATCCGTTTTCATGTTGTCCTCTGCCTTTTTTAATCGGTGTTGTGTGTGACATTGCTTTAATGGAGGCTTTGTTACCGGTTTAACAGACTTTGCCACTTCTTCCAGAAGGCGACACCGAGTACGTTTTTAGACATTCTTCAATCCGGCTTGGACAAAAGCTTCTCGACTTGTCCGCCCAGGGTTCTTAACAACTTCACGTTTAATTTTGAGTAGAGAGCGGCGTGAAACAAGTCACCATTTACCTTTCTCAGCTGTCTTACGTACCTCTGTAGGGACCTTGACTAAGTTCTCAGAGTTTGATGGTACCTTCCTATCATTTACGATATTTCGAAGGCAGTTTTACCATTTGCTTGCTGTTCTATTAACCAACACAGATCAAGCAAACCGCGCCGAAATCGAGTTCGGATGTGTCTAACTGATGAGCCTAAATGAGGGCGAATCTCGAGTCTTGGACTTCCGGTTCGTTGACTGTCATGGCTTTTCTGAGTTGCGACGTTGTTTAGTTGTGGAATTTATTATATACAATATCTCACATTCTGAAAATTCTATCATAAGTTGCTCGCTTGGTTAGCATTGCTGGATGGCACCGTCCTTTCGAGTTAAAACTCCTACTTGGGAGACATCGGCTTGGGGTTATTAGCTGGTTGGATGACCGCGTCACTTGTCGAGACGAAGTAAGTTCATTTCACAGTCGGATTTCGGCGTGGGTTGCTTGATCTGTGTTGATTAATAGACATTCTTGTGTGCGGCGCGTTTGCTCAGTTGGTAGAGTGCTTGCCTCGCATGCAAGAGGCTCGTGTTTAAAATCCTGGGTTCGGATGTGTCTAACTGATAAGCCCAAATGAGGGCGAAACTCGAGTCTTGGACTTCCGGTTTGGTCACTGTCATGGCTCTTGTGGGTTGCGGCGTTGTTTGGCTGTGGAATATATATATATATATATATATATATATATATATATATATGTGTGTGTGCATATATATATATATATATATATATATATATATATGAGCAAACACTTAATAAAATATGTTAAAAAACACTTTGAAATAAGTTAAAAACATATTTAATCTGAAAAAGAAATACTAGATAAATGAATAGTTCTTAATCCGCGGAGTTTCGAAGAAATACTCTCCTTCTCATCAGAGGGTAGGAATTAGCAAAATGAGGGATCGGATTTTGCATGCAGAAGTATTTGATGAAACAACAAGTAAGTCAAAGATCTTACTTGAAAACAAAATAAGTTAAGCAGATGGAATATGGTAAAGAAAAAGGTGATTACACATGAATGGATAGTCTGGTGGAAGATAAAATATCCAGTGACGGTAAAATCGAAATGTAAAACTTCAAGAAAGTTAAAAAAAATTCCATTTGCACAAGTAAAATCCAAGGAAATCCCGTAATTGGAAGAAGACGGTCCATAATAATTCACACACACACACACACACACACACACACACACACACACACATATATATATATATATATATATATATATATATATATATATATATGTAAACAGATAAATATTGGCAAAATATATATAATATATATATATATATATATATATATATATATATATATATATATATATACGCATACATATACGTGTATGTGTATACATACTAACATGTGTACCAGGATACGTGCAAATATTCACATACATTTGGTTACTCTATTTTTATTTTTGCGTATTGTTTATATATATATATATATATATATATATATATATACATATAAATATATATTTATATTTATCTAAATGGACATACAACATATATATTTAAAGTGCATAGATATAAATATATGTATGTATAAATTTTACTGTTTTTTATATTTTTATTTTTAATATCTCTTCCATTTTATTCTACATTTCTTGTATATGTATTTGCCAGTCTATTTTGTGCACGTTTACGACAGTCAACCAGAACTATTTCCGATGACGTCCTGCAGGCTCCAAGGGCTGGAGTTGACAACTACTTTTAGACATCGCCGAATGCTTAAGTAATTGAGTCCACATTGGAGGGACAAATAAAAAAAATGACAAAACTTTAACAGGAAAAAAAAAGGGAAAAAAGAAAAATAAATGTATGTGGACTAGCGATGAGAGCCGTTCGTCCATTTCGTAAAATGTACGTTTGCGTCGACGTGCGATGGAAATGTCTTTTTCACGAAAGAAAACTGAAATATACCCGAAAATGAATGAATCTTCTAGCCCCAGCTAAATAACACACGAAAAAAATATAATGAAATGAAAAGAAATAAATAAAGTGCACGTAAAGCAAGAGTATAAAAAAGAATATCAATATATATATATATATATATATATATATATATATATATATATATATATATATATATATATATATATATATATATATAATGTAGATAAAACAAATAGACGCGGCCATTAGGTAAATAAAATGTGTTTACTTCCAGCATATTCTTACATTGCAAAATATCTATTTAGTAATGCATTATAAATGCATATATATATATATATATATATATATATATATATATATATATATATATATATATATATATATATATGCGTGGGTGTGTATGCATTTATATATATATATATATATATATTTCTACATATATTTTAAATATATTTATCGTTCTCTCTTTATATTTATCTCCTTATATATATATATATATATACATATATATATATATATATATATAAACATATATTTATGGTTCTCTCCTTATTTTTATCACTTTTTCCGTATGTATATTTGTAACGTATTTATATAAAGGTGTGTGTATGTATATATTTATATATGTTTAAATTTTACAGAAGTCAGAGACGTATAGATTGAATACGTATGATATATATATATATATATATCATTAAACTACACATCTATCATTTTAATACATACACACGTACATATTTTGATGGTAAAAATATGTTTCACTTAATCTCTATGTTTGTCTAAATCTAGCATCATAATAACGCTATATGATACGCATTGCTTATACATTAGGGTAGGTCGATTTTTATTTTTTTTTAATTTAAAATGTTTCAGCAGAGAAATTTGCGCAAACATATGAGTATTATAAATATAAAAATCTAGGTTTCTGACATCAGACGTTTTATAAGAATTTGATTGTGAAAATCGTGTACTTTGATATATGGATAAATTATTGTCTTTTTTAAATTTATATTTCAAATTATTTATTTTTTCTAGTTTCAAGCCTTACAAAGTTGGTGTTTATTTGTTTAAGTGAATTATAGAATAAATGATACGCTAAGTATTCAAAAATTGATAATTCTCCTCCTCCTTATAAAATTGCTGAAGCGCTTCTTTTTACTTCATAGAGTTTTAGCAGTAAAAAGAATGGCCTTTTATGTTATTAATGAAATTTCAATTCTGTTTGGAAAAAAGTTGTAAAATAAAATACTGCACATATTGTTTACAATTAGTGAGTTCTTTACGTTTCCGCAAAAAATCTCAACAATTACAAAGTAGAACATATATTTATTTTTGCTCCATCCTGTCAAAATTCTCCCTATATTAACGTTTCAATCAGAAAACGCCGTTATTTCACCTCATAACTCTTTAGCAAATATATATCTACGTCTTTCTTTAAGTCCATAACCTAATTGGTAGGCTTCAGATGTAAATTTAACGGCACTTTTATCACTTTATGAATGTTTAGGCAAATCCGGTAAGTCTTGCTTTCTGCCACTCGTCAATAAATGCCGAAGTTCATCATCAGATAATTTTTCAGTAAATGATGGCTTTGAAACTCCACGTTCGTAAAACTCTATCTAATGTGTGTAATGTGAAGCCTCCAAATTTATCCTGAAAACTTTTAAAACGCTTTTTCACTGCCCCCTCTTAAAAATAAAAGGGGAATCAATTTATTTTATGTACTTGAACAAATGAACAAAAATCTTAATTTTCTTATAATGAAAATAATAATTGATAAAGAACATATAAATCGATGTATACAATTTGATCAGTTTTGAATGAATGTCTACTTATCTATTATGGTTAAAATGTTATTGACAGCTTTCGCTTTCACTTCGACTTCCTCTGATTATAACAACGAGAACAACATATTCTCTGGCAAAATGGTACAGACATTAAATTGAATATTTTTTAATGCAAGTCCTTGAATTTCTGGAGGTTGCTTTTTTTCTGCTGGATCATTTTAAAAATATATACTTACTGGTTATAGAATTTATTATCTATTTTAATTTTAAACCATATAACTGAATATACCTCTACAATAAATCTAACTAGGTTGTGCAGTTTATTAGTTAGTTCTGAGAGATAATTATTTTCTGGTTCAAAACCACGTTAAACTCATAGCCAAAGTAAGCCATATTGCCTGATTTAAATGTCTAATCCGCCATGCGGCATATTTAGGATCTACTTTACCCTTTACATCCCAGCATCATACTCTAAAAGTTGTATTTGGTCCCCAGCGAGATTATTGTTTTCTGTTAGATAAGAGTGCATACTATCTAGAGGACCTTTTATTGATAAGAAGTCATCTTGAGGCAAATTATGGTAAGTGTTGCCACACAATTTTTCAACTGAATCAGTAAATGACGTTGGGATTTGCGCAGTTTCATCATTGGATCTAAAAACGCTTAAAAAACTTTTTCTGGTGTATTGAGCAACCAATAGTATATATTTTCCTATTTAGTTTATTTTCTAAAGATTTAACCAGTCTTGTACATCAGTGTTTGTGTTGTCTAACAGTACAGCCTTTAGCGTATCTACACTGGCATACTGTTGTAAAACATTGATAACTTCATCTGCTAGCACAACACCAGTTGCTTCAATAATAAGTTTTTTTTTACATAGACATCACTGCTTATCAAGGCTAAGAGGTCACTCGAGGATAAGGGTTAAAGAGTGTACAGTAGGCAATTGGACAATATAGTAATCGTTAGTAGTGGAAATTCGGTAAATTTGTTAACCAGTTAAACGGCTCATGAAGAACTTGTTTACGTTAGATTTGAAGACGGCCATATTGTAGTCAGCTGGAAGGCAGGAAAACGGAAGACAATTCAACAGGCATGCAGTTCTAAATAAGAAGCATTGTTCATAGATTCTACGTTTAGCTTTAGGCACAGATATAAGAGTGGGGGAATAATTGATAGTGTTTTCAGCTAGACTAGTGTTTCTTGTGAAGGTTTGGCGAGGGGCGACCATAGATTGAAGCTCAGTCGAACACTTTCCATAAAAATAACGATACAGCAGGGACAAACTCGCAACATCTCTTCTGTGAGATAGAGGTTGCAAGGAAGAGATAAGGACATCTACGAGACTACGAAGTCTATTTTGAATTCTATCAAGGCAGGACAAGCCTTTCTAGCAGCTCATGTCCAGATGTGGCAACAATATTCCATCCTTGGACGTACCTGGCTCTTATATAGATAGAGAATTGCATCAGCAGTGATATATCTACTGGATCGATAGAAGGATCCGACCATTTTTCCAGCGACATTGGCAACAGATTTGATGTAGTTGTTCCCTTTAAGATCAGTAGTACAGGTCAAGCCCAGAAGCTTGTCAAAACTTGAGGCCTCCTCAAGACGAGCCATTCATTTCTATTGATGCCAGATGAAGATCTGGACGTTTATGATGTAAAGAAGCTTGGTTTTAGATGCATTAAAAGTAACCAGCCACCCCTTTCCTCACTGTACCACGTGCGCAAGATCAGAGTAGAGAGAATCGGAGAGAACTTAGTCGTTTATTGTCTTAGATGTACTACGATAGATGGTAGTGTTATCAGCATATATGTCTACGAATGATGTAAGAATGTGATTTGGAAGACTATTAATGTAGATCAGGAAAAGAGTTGGGCCCAGGATGGGCTTTTGTGGGACTCCAGCATTAATACTGTGAGCGTCTGATTTTTGCCCATCAACTACTACTCTTATGGACCTATCAGACTCATTGTTTGCAACAATAAGTAATTCTACTTGTGAGATACTCTCCTTTACTACCACATCCCATCTCTGTTGGGAACATCAAATAGTTTTCTTGACCATTAGCTTTTCTCCGTTTTTTTTTTTTTTAATCCATGTTCATCCACAATTTCCTTGTAAAATAAAGTGTCTTTATCATATTTCCATCCACACCAATACAAGGAAGATTTTTAATTTTTTGATTATGTCTTTGATAGGAATTATTTTTTGTTCTTTCTTTTGCCCTGCCGATTTCGGATTTATCCAGGAAAATATTCTTTTGGTTTTAGAAAGCGTACAGCCTGCAGATTTAGAAGAAAAGCATTTGCAAGACTTGCACCTAAATTTGATGAAACATCACCTCTGATTAGTTCAATTGCGATGAAGTTTTATCAAGCTGTAAAAACTCTTAGAATCATATCAGTTTCATTGCTATTTTGTGATTGTGAAAGAATGCTATTTTCATCATGGGATGTTGAAGCCATAGGGATGAGTCATCTTTCATTTCTCCTAACACTATTAAGTTTTTAGATCTTGCCATGGCAGCTTTATCGCTAGGTCGATGTTGAACATTATCTTAGGGTTCTACTTTATTCCTTTGGTCCTTCTAATACTTTCACTCTTCCAGGGGAACCTGAAGTGTATAATTTGACACATTTTTATTCTAATCTGCTCTTACCTTATTTCACATTAAAACAAAAAAATCATTAGTTTACATAAAATACAAATATAGAAATTCATTAAATTTAAGATATGTATGTTATCGACATTTAAAAAATAAAAAAAATGAGAAGATAACAGATATATAAAATCACCTTCTGTTTGATAGGTCAGGTACAAATTATGTGCTTTGTCTGACAATTTTCTTTTCTCCACTTAACATTTTTATCGCTACAATTTGCAATTGGCAGTTAACACGAACAAGCTGAAATGTCAAAGAATTTATCAAATTTTGGACGAGAACTTTTTGTCAACTGTAGATAATGATTTTCTATTTATTTGCTTAACTTTTTTAAAGCATGTGTTGTTCAATTTATGCACAATCTACAATTCAATTAACGTGATTAAACGTGGATTAACTGCCTTCCAAATACCTATAATATCATTCGCCATTAATTGTGGAAGAGCAAACGTATGTACAGTTGTGTGAGAATACCTCATATAATAGCTTTATTTAATAACTTGACGGACAGTAGGTGGCTCATTTATATTTAATGGAGAAGGTGAACTCGCAAATTTTGTTGTCGCATTCCTGTGTGTAAAAAGTGTCCGTTTCCGACTCATTTTTTAGTAAAATATATTCAAAAAATATATTTTATGATATTGTCAGGAATTATACAAAGGAAATTACAAATTAAAAATAATGGGCAAATATGAATAAAAGGTACTTATCCACTTATTGTATGTATGTGGAAATAATGTGATTATTTAGAAACCCATAATAAAACTTGAATTAAACTTTAATTTAAAAACTATCGCGGTACAATAAGTGCATAATTACCAGGGAATTTCTTTAATAGTATTTATTTTGTGTGTGTGTGTGTGAGTGTGTGTGTACTTGCTTCCCCACGACCACAGGGTTAAATACAACGTCGGTTTTTAATTTGGGGGAAAGCCAGCTCCCCAAAAAGGGCACTCTGGTTAGTAACAAAAATAAAAATATGTCCGTCATGAAGAATTTCTCCTTCACTAACTGACATCAAAAAAGTGAAGTGAGGACAATGAAGTGCAGCATCAGAACAAATACTACACTTTGATCCTTGTTAGGTGACAGTACAGAATAGTTAAACTCACCATCCTCTCTCCCAGTTAAGAATGAGTTTTTAAATAATAACGTTATTATTTCATATAAATTTTAAATAATAACGTTATTATTTCATATAAATTTTAAATAATAACGTTATCATTATATATATATACCGAAAAAATACTGGTTTTACTTATCTAACTGGATAAAACACAAGTCAAATAATTAGCACACAAACAGTTTGCTAAGAAAAAAATAATGCCTTTAAAAATAAAGAATGATTACATATCACAATTATATGAAGATATTCCTTTCCTTTTCTTAATTTAAATTTGATAAGACCTAAAATCCAAAGTATTTATTTTTTTATATTTGTAATAAGCTCCCGTTCAAAAACGTTTAGAATGCAAACAAAGCCGATAAGGTGTTGATAAAAAATACCGGGTAAAAATAAACCTCGATTTAGGAGTTGTTCAATTTATTTTCAATGAAATATTTTTCAGTGTTTCCTTTTTTATCGATTCATTTAGTTTTCTGAAAACAATAAACATATAAACAAACGAAACATTTATTGGTTATATTTTCTTTATATATTTTCTTAAAAAATCAGCGTTAATATGACAGGGTTATTTGTTTTATTTAACACCGGCAAAAAGCCAGTATACCGTATTTTATCAATTGTAAATTCATTTGCACCAAAAACGAAAAAGGTTTTCTAAAAACTATTTTGGGTTGTTATTATTAGTTATGTTATGAAACTACTTTATCTACATATCATACCTCCAAAATCGACCTACCCTACTATATACATGCACACATAAGGTTATCCCGTGGGGGACATGCTCCTGAATTATGGTCGACTTTCTCGCTCACATGCTCCTATTCCGAATTCGTAGAAGGAGGCCCATATGAATGGAGTTTGTTTTTCAACCGAAACGGCCATTAATAATGTTGTTTGTTATGTTTAATATGATACATATAAAAATCAAGACAAAAAATATTTTTTTCTTTTTTTTTTCAATGATTTGATCATGTAAAATTCTAATTTTTTCTTGATTACTAAGATTATAAAAGCTATTGTTGCATAGCATTTCAAGTTAAACTCGGGTTTTACGATATTTTTGTATTTTTAAGTGTTAGGCAATTTAATAGAATAGCTTGTTAAATTTAGTGATTATTGCACACTAATTTATACCAGTTACGAATAAGTTGAACTTGAACAACACATTTCTAATGACTGTTTTGGAAGACAAAAAGTTGGCTGATATCGGCTACGAATTCGGAATTGAGGCATGTGAGCTAAAAATCGATAATAGTTCAGGGAGATGTCTTCTACAGGAGAACCATATATATATATATATATATATATATATATATATATATATATATATGTATGTGTGTGTGTGTGTGTGTGTGTGTGTGTGTGTGTGTTTAGCATGTTCTAAGTTAATGTTCTAAGGTAAGTTTCATCTCACTGATTTAAAAGGCTTGTATGCCCGATTAATTATTGCATGAGATATGCTAGCGAAATTATCTTTATATCCTTTTAATTTTTCCTATGTTCAATATATACAAGATATCTTATTGTGCTAAATGTCATCACTAATATACATAATCAATTATTTTCCTATATTTTTTCTTTTTCTATCTCTTCGTCGACATCCGCACACAACCACTCATATATATATATGTATTTATGTATATATATGTATATATATATGTGTGTGTGTATATATATATATGTATGTATATATGCATATATATATGTATATATGCATGCATATATATACACATATATATATATATATATATATCAAGATCAATATCAATATCAATATCAATATCAATATCAAGAGAGAGAGAGAGAGAGAGTCAAGGATTATGGAATAAATCCACATTGATTGTAAAGTAATTTTGATGCTTAGTGATAATCCATTGAGTGTGGACATTCCGTGTTATATTTCCCATCATTTTTAGTTTGTATAGTTCCTTTACGAAGTGTCCTCTAGGAGCGATTTTTCTTTCGTTGATTAAAATTGTATTTAAAATCCGCCGTAATATTTTTGACAAAAACTTAGGATAGCTGGGGTTTCTTCATATCAGATCTTTTCCGAGGGACTTGAAATATAGATACAATAATATAATGTCCAAAGTATAGTAAAGTAAAATTATAAAATCTGTCATATGTGGTATGTTTTGAGCATTTTTACTCGTGGCCCTAGTAACATGATGTCAAGGGAAACATTTTACCTACAGTGTAGTCATTCAAAGTACTCGGACTCTAACCATAGTATACCACCATTACAAGGATTACATAGACACCTGACGACCATAACTTTATATAGTTTTATTGTATCTAGTCTTATTTCATCTAATTTCTGTATCCATGTCCGCAAAAAACTTGTAATTAATTTTAAAATATATTTTCTTTGTATGTCCTAAATATAAAACTTATTTCTAATTAGATCTAATATTTGCTGATGACTTTTCCTCTGAAGAGATGACCTACATAGACCAGAAATTGTCTGAGTAATTTGGTAGAGACCGCAGACCTCTTTTTTTTAAACTTTGACCGCTATTATGTCCCCTTTACATTTAATGTTTTGTCTCAAATCAAATTATTAAGTTAGATCCATGTCCAAGAAACCTATATCTAAAGTTTCAAGTGTTTAGACCCAAAATACGCGGAGGAGTTTGGTAGAGTTCTCAAAGGTCAAATCGTTGAACTTTGACACTTACCAGCCAAATCTCTGACTGAAAACCGACCCCAAAGATTTTCCCAATTCTCCATACCATGTATATAAAATTTCGAGCCTGTAGACTAAAACTTGAGAGAGTAATTGCCTAGGGAAATGTACACACACACACACACAGACACACAGTCACACAGACACGTTCACTTTTATAGATATATAGATAAATAGATAGATAGATTACACAAATAATATATACGTATACATAAATATATATGGAAACAATTTTGTCTTGACTCTAAGCTTGTTACGCAAATATAATGCAAGTATAAATCATGTAAAATATCTGCATGAATATAATTTAATGTAATAGTTAAATAAAGATGATCATCCCATAAGAAAACCGAAAAAAACAAAACTAATAGGCAATTAATTAAAATGAATGTTTAAACGAATATGCCAATTAGCTAGATCTTCTGCTAGTGAATGCAATCCCACAACCCATATATGAGGAAATTGTATTTTCTTTTTAAATGAATAGAAGAGATGGTGTTTAATCTGAATATCAATACACACAAAAGAAAGACGAATTCGATATACACGGTACTGAGATTTGGGAAAATATATCTGATCGGGTTTCGACTAGAAATGTGGTTGGTAAGGGGTCAAAGTTCAACGATTTGACCTTTGAGAACTCTACCAAACTCTTCCGAGTCTTTTGGGTCTAAATACTTGATATTTTAGATATAGGTTCCTTGGACATGGATCTAACTTAATAAGTTGATTTGAGCCCAAAACAATAATTATTAAGGTAGCATAATAGGGGTCAAAGTTAAAATAAAATTTGACCTCTGCGGTCTCTACTAAATTACTCAGACAATTTCTGGTCTAAACATTTGAAATTTAATATAAAGGGTATTCAGAGATAGGGCAAGCTTTTTCATCAGTTAGGGTCGGAAATTTGTAGTTACCAATATAAAAATGTATGTATGTATGTATGTATGTATGCATGTCTGCCCAACACTTTCGACAGAGGCGACGGATTTTCTCAAGATTAGTATCGATTTGAGGTTCCAGCTTTCAGACGACAAATATCGAAAAATTGTCTAAAAACATTGATATTTTCACCTTAGACTGGGAACTTTCTACAGGGGAAGTCGCTTTTTTCGCCGATATTTTTGAAAGACATCCTCTCTTTTCGATTGACTTGCCTAAAGTTTTAAAAATGTCACTTCCGCTTTGGCGGTGATCGTAACAGCATAGACGTCAGGGTTTTTTCCCGTTCTTTTCCTCCTTTGAGGTACTGGTTCGAGCCTTCCTTCCCCCTACCACTATTTGTTTTGCTCAACATTCCCACCAAAACACCAGGGTAACGCCGGGCTGAAATGCTAGTAGTTAACTAAAGATGATCATCTAATAAAAAACCTAAAATACTAATTAAAATGAATGTTCAAAAGAATATGCAAATTAGCTAGTGTATAAAATCCCACAACCCATATATAAGAAAATTGTATTTTCTTTTTAAATAAATAGATAAGAGGTTTTTTTTTTAAATATGAATATCAATACACACAAAGGAAAAACGAATTTATAGGATAATATATATATATACATATATATATATATATATATATATATATATATATATATATATATATATATATATATCCGAACACTTAGATTAGTTAAATCATAAATTAATTAATCCTTTGGTTTACAGTCTTATCAATTATTGCTGCAAAAAATACTTTATTAGACAATTCCAGCCAAATAACATAGCTCAATATACAAGATTGTGCAAAGTATATTTTTCAATCCCGTAGCTGTACTTAATTGTGTGCGAGCATGCATATATATATATATATATATATATATATATATATATATATATAGATAGATAGATAGATAGATAGATAGATAGATATAGATAGATAGATAGATAGATATAGATTTATACATATATATATAGATGTATAAGTATATCTGTATGTATTTTCAAAGAAAGACCAAAGAACGATATCGGGTCTTAAATCTCATTATAATCAATTATGGACATTGTTTATGTATCCACATAAGTTAATATCAGTGTGCATATGGTAGATATGCAACGAGTCGGTGCACTATGCAAAAATCGACATGTATCCACACACATATACACACACGTACACGCACATACACACACAAAGATATATATATATATATATATATATATTTACATATATAATTTTTACATGGTAACTTTTTCATAACCGACTCAAAAATGCATGTGTATGTCGATATGAAGGTTGACTGTTGTAGTATGGTAATAAACTCTATGCAAAATATGTGCAATGTATAAACATATATGGAGATATGGAGAGATAAAGTAGAATACAGAGCATAATATTGATCATGCCGAAAGAAATCGGTAAAACTCAACAGACGATAAATAATTTGCTAACAGGTAGACAGGAAATCGTGTGATGGGTCAGAGGTAGTTTTAATATCTTGCTTTAAATAGAGGAACATTATATAGTTGCAATGACTTAATTATGAAACGCTTCGATTCATGACTGAATATCGTATTTACTTGGTTCGGACTGAAACGATACATCTATAGCCCTACTCATTTCCATATAATATACAAATTATTGTATTGGATCTGTTCCTTTTACTCATCCAGGATTCATTTGGATAAATCCGATTGCAAGAGAATAACACTTGTGTTGCCAAGTTCGTATTCTATGTTTTATGTTTTCACGAGGATTTATATTTTGTAATTACGGCAAAAACGTTTATGGGGCATGAGCAGAAATATATAATTTACATTACAACAATTTAATTTAAAATTCAAAAACAAAATAAAGCGATTAAAATGCAAATGGCTTTACAATACGTATTGTTAGCATATAATAAAAGGTTCCGGTTTTATTTCTATGCAACACCGGAAGTCTCTCTTCATGTGTTCTTTCTTCCTTTTTCTCCCGATTCTGATCTCTATTGAGCTATTCCCCTGTTACTTTATGCATACACACACACACACATACATACATACACCCCCCACACACACATATATATATATATATATATATATATATATATATATATATATATATATATAATGGGGTAATTGAAACATATTAAAAGTTTATGTTGCTTCTTTTTCAATTTTCGGAATTCAATCATGTCAAATCAGACAACATTTTATTTTAACGGATCTGATGAGTCTGTGGCATAAAAGATTCACTGATTCATATAATAATTAAGTGATTGCTTTTGTGCTACGACGCAGATACTGTCAAGAATTTTTACAGTAAACTGAATTATAAGATGGTGAGCATCATGAATTTTGGAATATAGTTCTTTTATCATTTATTCTCTAAATTGCTCTGTAATAACATTGAGTTTATTAAATAAGAATTCGTATATATTAGAAGGAAATATATTTCAACATATATATATATATATATATACATTGTTTAAAATATAATTATCCACTGATACGTGTTTCATGGTTTACGAATCATCAAAATTGCTGAATCCGAAGTGACGACAAAACACGTGTAAGCAGATTATTATATTTTAAATAATATACATTCCGCTCCCTTTTTTTGGGGCAGCAAATAGGTAAGTGGAAAAGTTATTCCCAACTAACGTTTAGGCAAAAATACACATTTGTATAAATAATTGGGGTCATTCAAAAGCATCCCAACCAAAGACAAATAAATAACCCCAATATATATATATATATATATATATATATATATATATATATATATATATATATATATATATATATATATATATACGATGCTTGTACAAGGCTGGGTGTTCTTCTATTCTGATGATCAGCATTTACCTTTGAAATGCATAGTCTAAAGACCCCCCGTATTTCCATCTCAATTACATGATAATGGTAATAAAACTTTGATGTATTTGTAATCTTTATCTTCATGTATTTTCTAATATATATCTACATAACATAATTTGGTTGACCTTGCTTGCTTTCTCGGTTACTTGAATCTTGACTTCGGCGATCTGGCGATTCCATATTAAAAAAAAACGGGATTACAGAAATATATATATACATATATATATATATATATATATATATATATATATATTAATACACATATATCTATATAAATATGTATAGTTGATTGCTTGAATTTTGTAATCGACGATAGCGCAGTTCTCATATAGTAAAATGGAATAACTGGTGACCTTTTATATATATATATATATATATATATATGTATATATATATATATATATATATATATATAATTTTTAGTGTCAAAATAATATTATTATTCTATGTAAGATAATATATATATATATATATATATATATATATATTATCTTACATAGAATAATAAACTTATTTTGATTTGAAATGTTACCATTTCAAGTCATAAATTTTTAAATATATTGAATGACTAAAATCCCATATATATATAGTGTTTCATGCTTATGCAATCATCAGTGTATTCATGACATTCGTACTCAACCACCAAACTACCTTTTGCTTAGTTTCTTACCTCAGCGCCACCAAATATTTTCAACGGGAATTAAGGGAATTAACAATCATTACACATCCAATTTGGAATAATATATTTTGCAATCTGCAATTGGAATTCGTGAACAATGCATAAACGCTTAGTTGACTGAGTTAGTTATAATTTCGCAGAGATAGCCCGTCCTTAACTATTCCTTAGGGGCTTGATAATTATATATTAGCTATATTTAAATTTCCCCACACGCCGTGGTCCTTTTATCTCTGAAACAAAAACACTCTTAAACAAGACACTCGCCATTTTTTTTAGCCGATTATTCATAATATAGTAGACAAATTGGAAACAATGGATTAAGAGTATTGTCAAATATTTTCTGGATGCATTCCACCAGGATTTTATAGATAAGGAATAGTCAAAAACTGGCTAAAAAGAGGATTACCTTACTATTATCTAAAGGGGGGTTGTTATTGCTGCCTAATATCAAAACTCTATGACTGAAAATTTTAAGAGAATGACTTGTCTCAGCAATGACTCGTTTTTATTAATCAGAAATGGAATATGCTGAATATCTTTTTGATTTTTGATACTTATCTGATGAACTTCTATACAAGATATATATAAGAACTCTGCGAGACATAAATTACGCGTGTGAAATTTTCGAACCTGTGAGGAAAGAACTTAAATACATACATAGATATTTTATATAATAGTAGAGGAACATATAAAGATAGGAGTATATCTACTACATCAAGAGACGTTTCAAAAGTAATGCCTCCTATTTTCTTCCGCCAATATGATTCGGATATTATTGCCAATGGAGTAGATTAGATTTCTGAACTTAATCCTTTATGATCTGAAAGTTTCATCTCCTTCTGTTGCAGCTATATAGACGACGCAATGAATTATGCCCTCTAAGTAAGTATTCTATTTTTTTCGTATGACTAGCTGGCCGTTTGGCGTTGCTTTGTCGTACAATACGCTGAAAGTGGTATTTTAATTCATGCAAATTGCATGTATATATTATTATAGAATAAATCTTTTTATTGATTAATATATGCCACGAAGAATAATTTATCCGTTGAACTAAATCGCAAAAACAAAAACATGCAAAAATAATGATAATGTCCTTCATCACATTCCGTCTGTGTTTGTTTATGACATCACTTCATTGAAATTTTTGCTTGAGGATCTGAAACATATTCTTCTTTCTCTTAGAGTCCAAAAGGAAGCATTTTACAGAAGAGTAACGGTGTAACCTCAAATATCATCTGTAAAAATTCTATTTTTTATATATCACAGATGGAATGTATCCACGCTCAGATGTTTTAGATTTTCGATACTTATTTGATGAACTTCTGTAAAAAAATATATCTAAGAACACTGCCAGACATATAAATTACGTTTCTGTGAAATTTCATATAATAGGCTCATCCGTTTGGGAACCTGTTTTTATATAAAAGTAGAGATAATGATAGAAACATATCTATTAAGTTGGTACAAAAATAATGTCGTTTTCTAACGCCCAGGTATATATAAAAACGACATTGTTTTTTGTTCCTATTTTCTTACGCCCAAATGATTCAGAATCGATTGCCAGTTGAGTTGATTAAGTGAATAATCTTAATGCTTTATGACTTGAAAATTTCATCTCTATCTGTTGCAGATATATACCGCGTATTACTCTAAGAAAACAACCCCTGTCATGGACGTGCACAAGCAAAGAGATGTGTTATTGTATTCCTGCATACAGGAAAACTTAACTAATCAACATTCATCGGTATGTGCTGAATGTTTGATAAGTAGATGCAGTTGCCGGCAGTTGGAATATAATTGACACTATCGCGCCCATTTACAGTGCTAATTCTTTAAAAAAGGACTCCAAATAAAAAAATACACATATGTTTAAATAATCTCTTACAATTTTCCTGTTTTCATTCTTGCGAGATAACAATACAGTAGGGCTGACGAACCGTAATAAAAGAAAAAACGAAACAATTTATTTAACATATAAACCCTGTCGATCGCTTTATCGCAGATCAATATATTTTTAAATTTTTAAATGCCTATGAAATGCAGAGAAGTGAAATTTGGTACACTGAAGAGCATAATACAATGCCTTATTACCCTGAGTTTTGTGGAATTTGAACAAATATTTTGAAAGTAATGCTAATTCTTCTATTTTCTTGTAATTTTAATTGTGTATCACTTTATTGCAGGTGTCCCAAAATACCCAGAAAGATTAGATTGGCAGCTAGTGAAAAAGGGCGCATTGCTGCAGGTTTTGTAGAGGCTTTATCTCTCGTAGATCTAGCCAAGGTGCTTGGAAGAGATCGAAGAACATTGTCTTCATTTGTTGAAAATCCAAACATCAAACCAAAGAAGAACAAAAATACAAGAAAGTCAGTTTCTTCTTGTGATATTAGAAAAATTCACCGTCAACTCATCAGACAACCGCGCAGCAACATCATTGCTATATTTGAGAGGGCTGGATTACCTTTCTCGTGTCAGAAAGACACGATGCAATGTCTTAAACGAAATTGCAAGAAGCATTAAGACCATAACAAAACCTGTTTTAATTCAAATTCATAAGGAAAAACGTGTGGCCTGGTCTCGGAAATACATGAACACCAGCTTTGAAAATATTCTTTTCACCGATGAGGTCAGTGCAAAACTTGATGGACCTAATGGTTGTGCCAAAGTTTAGAGTCCTCTTGGTTTCCCTACCTTTCATCAATTCCATCGTACAAAGAGAGGTAGAGGTGTCATGTTTTGTGCTGGAATAATCTCCGATGAACTAACTGAACTATTTCAAGTGTCAAACTTACAAGCCAGTCATATTTTATTTGTAAATGAGCATTTGTCACCATGGCTTGATGACATTCCATTGGTGTATCACCACAAATTAATTTTTATGCACAACAATACGTAATCCGACTCAGACAAGGCTAAGACATCCCCCCTTTAATGCCATAGTGGAGAAAATTTGATGACCTTGTTCTCCATATATAAACTCAATTGAGCAGCTCTGGTCAACAATAAAGATGAAAGTTTATGAAGGAGGTGTTCAATTTTCGGCACAGGGTCCAACTTTGGGGGAAGGGTTTAGAAATTTCCTATAGCACCACATCATCTCAAATTCACCGAATGATATCATCTGTTGACAAGAAGCTATTCAAAGTGATTTTGAAGCATTTTGAAGTTATGTTGACAAATAAATATTTCTTTAAACAAAATAATGTGAAATTTATTCTTGATTTTGGTTAATATTGTTACTGGATATGTTCTTTATTTCATATAAATAGAAATATGAAGTTATGATATTGTGTTATTACCGAAAATATACATTTTTAGAAACTTGCAATAAAGTGATACGCAGTTAAATTACCATAACTTTCAAAACATTTATTCAAATTAATAAGGCCCGTTGTTATGCTCTTCCAGTGTATCAAATTTCACTTCTCTGCTTTTTGTAGCAATTTTAAAATTAAAAAAAAATATTCATCTGCAATAAAGAGATACACATGGTTTACACTTAAATAGTCTTTCCTATAATTGTATTAGATTTGGTTAAACTGATAAATGTATGGATTATACTTACCTGATGATTGCTTTTCTTTGACAGAAATTTATCCATCCCTTTACGTAATTGTGGTGTGGTTGTTCGAAAATAGATAGCTCTTTAATCCATCTATTTCTTTTACACCGGTGTTAACATAAACCCTGTGTATCGTGTTATTGCACGTATTTATGTAATAATGTTTTAACCTGAAATGCGTTGGATTAAAATATCACTAATCTAAACAAGAACCCTTTTATTTTCTTGTAATTTAGTTGGTGTTCATTCACCTCTTGGAATACGATATGACACGAAGTAATACTTTTTCACCTGAAATGCGTTCGTTTGCAAAGATTTTCATCTACAAAAACAGCCTACTGTTTTCTTGTTAATTATGTTACTTTTGATTCATTTTCAGTAAGATAGTAATATATGGAATGTATTCACATTTCTACATGACACTTGAGAAGATTATAATGCCTTCACCTGTAATGCGTTGATTTGACAGATCGCATATATTAAAGAGGAGCCCTATCATTTTCTTGATTTTTTTCTACAACTTGGTAATGCATATAATTTCGTAACGGCATGTAAGTAAGTAATAATGTTTTCACCTGTAATGCGTTGTTTTTACAGATTCCATATATTTAAGCAGAACCCTATCATTTTCTTGATGTTTCTACAATTTTTGTAATGCATATTATTTCGTAACGGCATCTAAGTAATAATGTTTTCACCTGTAAGGCGTTGTTTTAACAGATCGCATGTATTAAATCGGAACCCTCTCATTTTCTTAATTTTTCTACAATTTTTGGAATGCATATAATTTCTTAACGGCATGTAAAGAAGTAATAATGTTTGCACCTGTAATGCGTTATTTTAACAGATCGCATATTATATATATATATATATATATATATATATATATATATATATATATATATATATATATTAAAGCAGAACCCTATCATTTTCTTGATTTTTTTTCTCCATTTTTGGAATGCTTATTATTTCTTAACGGCATGTAAGTAAGTCATAATGTTTTCAACTGTAATACATTGGTTCTCCAGATCCTTAATCTACACAGGCCCACTGGTTTTCGTTATCTATTGATTCTTTACCAGAATTACTGGAGTTTTAACTAATTTCTCATACCAGGAAATTAGGGAACAACTGTCTTTACTCGAGATGCGTTGATTTTAAAAATCACTAATCCACACAACTATATTTTTTTCTTATAATTATTTTTTATTTGCTCATGTTTCAGAACCCTTGCGATTTATACAGATTCGACACGATACATCAGATCTGTGATAATGTTTTTTTCCCAGAAATTTATTCGTTTAAAGATATCTAATCTATTCAGTAAGTTGATACATACGAAAAACTGGACGCAGAGGGTTACGAAAAGTGATACAACATAGATGAATGAACCAGATGAAGTGGTCGGTGATTACACAAATTTTCCTCCAATTTCAGAGATAAATAAAACAAACAAAGTATATGAAAGGACAGAGTGATTTACACTTGTTAAGCAACCGGCTGATAACAAATGTCGAAATAAATCAGGCTAGTGTACCTATCATCCACAAAATCGATGGAACAGATCAATTATATGATATTACAAATAATAAACTGCTAATTTAGTTCAAACATTGTTTTTTTTAAGTTTTCCATTGTGTTTCAGAGTGCATCATTCTACAATGTACCAAGGATTCAACTGCGTTCTAAGACATTTCAACTGAGATATATTTTAAGATTTTAACTATCCCTCTAAGTTCATCATATGTATCTCTCTTGCCCTTAGTTTACCAGGTATACTTGCCAGGTAAGTTTTTATATTTTTTTTTGTACATGCATCCAGTTGCTTTCAAGAGTCCTGGGAAAATGTCATGTGTGTGTGTGTGTTTTTATACAACTTACAGTTAGAAATCCAGTACTCTTATCTGGTGCATTAATATCTTGAAAAGTTAAAAAAAAAAAAAAAAATTATAATCAAGCAGAGCGCTCTTTATTTATTCAAAGTAAAATCCCTTCTGGAAAATTTCTTCGGAACACGGCAGAAAATCTCTTACGCGATCGATAAAAGTTTTCTAACTCGTCCTAATATCTATATAAGCCCACAAAATTATTACTGTCCAATTTATAACTAATAATAAGAAAACAATATATTATAGCATAATATGTACAAAGGTAGAGAGGTATATTTATATAGGCACGTAATTGAATTAGATCAAAGGGTTTAATTAGGCTATTATTAAATGCATACAAAAATCTACGTGTCTATTGAACGAGACAAGGGATTCCTAAATGTTTATTTTAAATTTAAATTAAGCCGCATAATATTTTTTTTACGGAGAATAACGTTATCTGTTTTCTTGAACTAATAAGGCAGAGACTTATATATATATATATATATATATATATATATATATATATATATGTATATATATATATATATATGTGTGTGTGTGTGTGTGTGTGTGTGTGCCTGTGTGCCTGTGTCTGTGTCTGTGTGGCTGTTTCTGTGTGTGTATGCATGTGTTCGTGTCCGGAGAAATGGGATGTCAGGATATTTGGATATTTTAATACCAGGAAAACCTGTTCCTTATATTTTAAACACAATTTATTCGAGGTAGAACCGTTAAATTATTTAAAGAATGATATTTAGTTTGTAGCGAAGCTGCCATTTTAACTTTTCACACTTGAAATCTCTGGTCTTTTTAAGATCTCTAAAGGATGATAAATCTTATTTTTTTCATTTAAAATTATCCCCTCTTTTATCGTTACACAATATGCATATATATATATATATATATATATATATATATATATATATATATATATATATATATATATATATTCTGTTTGGTTTTCAAGGTTTTTAGCGTTTTTCTTTGGTTGAGGTATTTTACCAGATGTCAAAACTTAGCCGTGATTTCGTACATCCCACTCGAGTGATTTTTAAATATTCTAACTGTCCGTTTAAGTGCAATTGTTTTGATCACTAGCACTAAGTTCCCCGGCCAAATTTGCAAAGAACTTTTTGAAATTCTTTTTTTTTTCTGAGTCCGGTTGTTCGTATTACAGGAATGATGAAGATCTCTCAAAGGTTCAAGGTTATTTTCCTGTCGTACATAACTTTTGTATTTTTTTTATGTTTTTCTTCTCAGCTCTGTTTAATGCGGCATTATTCGAAACACTGATATTTACTAATATGGCTGTTTACTCTTTTTTGTTCTACATCATTTTTAATAGATATGTTGGAAAGGTACGTAGCTGCAGGAATTGCATAGTAATAGCAGATGGTGTATGACATATTTCCAAATGTTATTTCTTTGATATACTCAGAAAATGTTCATCTCCATTCGATATTAATCAGTTTCCACATATGTGGAGATATTTTAGCATCCCATGATGTAGTATTCTATATTAGCTTACAGGAAAAAATAGTAAGATGTCAATTGGCTCTATATATTTCACACGCGTAATTTATGTCTCGCAGAGTTCTTATATATATCTTGTATAGAAGTTCATCAGATAAGTATCAAAAATAATAAAAAATATTCAGCATATTCTATTTCTGATTAATAAAAACGAGGACATTTTATATGCAAATATTTAACGTTCCGCCGGCCGGTGGAACGTTAAATACTCCCCTGTAAAATTATTCTTTTTTACCTATAAAATAAAAAAAAGATTATGTTTTAGATTGCCAAGACCAAATATCAACTGCCATGATATTATAAGCAAACACAGAAGTAATGTGATGAACGACATTTTCATTATATATATATTTTTTAATTTGCGAAATAGTCTAACGGGTAAATTATTCCTCGTCATAAAGCGCGGCCGTAGCCGAGATTTAACTCACTACACGAGTTTGTAGTGTAATTCAAATCTTGTTGGTAGCTGAATACTTGATGCATCGCCAGGGTGCTCAATGGTATTTTTTATCGTAACGCCATCACTAGACGGGGTGCCTACCACGGCTTAAGAGAGTCCCATCTAACCTCGAGAAAAGGATAGGCCGTGCGAGTTTCTCAACCTGGTATTTTACCTCGCGGCACATACAGCGCCTCGCCTTCCCAAATGGTCCCCCATCAGGTACTGGCCAGGCTCAACGTTACTTAACTTCGGTGATCATAATATAAGAATAGAATACTTACATAGAGGGAGTAATTCATTGCATCCTCTACTGTCATCAGCTGAGAAATACCAAAGAATCCGACCTCGACTGAGTTTATAAAGACCATGAATGCCCCCCTCCTTTGGTTAGCTGCGTTTCAACACATACAGACATCCAGGTTTTGTTAGAGCAGCAGGAATATTTACAACTTTTTATGCCACAAAACAATGCGTAAAATTAACCAACCGAAAAAAAACGTATGGGTACATCAACTAGTATGCATAGACTACTAATGCGAAGAGTAAAGAAAAGAGACGAAAGGGAATATTTTAAGTAGCTGAGTATTTAAAAGACTTTCATTATAATGGCTGCATCTGGCATTAAATCCTTTGGGCAGGGTTGATATGGCGTCAAACAAAACAATCAAACCAATCAGTATAGAGGAATTGGGAATGGACGAAAACACCACAGAAAACTGGAATAACGAAAGAGAAGAAAGAGAAGGCGGATTCAAAATATAACAATCAGAAAAAAGGTCCCATATTAATTGAAGAAATTCTGGATTGTTGTGATTGGAATTCTTTGTTGAGTCCAATTCCCCTATCGACCTTCTCTCCCTCCAGTACGGAAAGTCTGTTTGACGGGGTAATTTCCTGTGCAGGCCGAACCGGTCGAAGCGAGGTCGAAGTTAAGGGCGAACACTCGGAATTAATTATGCTGTACTAGAAACATTTCGGCAATCACCTCCGACCTTGCAAGGCCGAGCAAAACTTGACGACTGCTCACCTACGCCAGATTGCCGCCAACAGTTACGATTCTCTAGCTCTCGCTATATCCTCTCTCTTTATTACTCGAACCTTTTCTCTCTTTGACTTTCACTCTCTCATTTGACTAAAGCTTTCATCCAGATGGATATCATTAGTCTTCATCCAATTAGTATTTCTCTCATTATTGTTTACAGCAGCTTCTTTCTCTATTAACAATATATATATGCGTGTGGGGGGGTTTGTGTGGGGTTATGTGTATGTATATTAGTATATAGAAATATGCAAGCATAATATGTGAATTGTGGAGCTTTAAATTTGAAAAAAAACATTGAGCTTATTTGCATATGCAGTAATCGGTGATTTGTATAATACTTTATTATTTATCATTTTCTTGTAATATAGGTAAAGTTATGAATATTAGTTTTACATAATATTTATATGCACAAAAACACATACACGCATATATATATACCTATATATATGTATATATATGTATATATATAAACGCATATATATAGATAGATAGATAGACAGATAGATAGATAGATACATTACGAAAATATATTTATATCAATGAAGTTGCACAAAGTTTTTCGCATTTGCTCATCATAGGAGATAATCAGTTTAGATAGCTCTACACTGGCATTGGACTCTGCTGAAGTAAATACAGAAA
>NC_136484.1:37006147-37078647 GCF_053919585.1 Euprymna scolopes | reverse complement strand
AATCTGGAAGCACAACAAATTTAAGATACAATCTATTGCATCCGATCTATATTTGCTGGCTTAAAATGAAAAATATACGCCTGTGAATATATACGATATTATTTTATTTCGGAATATTACTTTTTTATCAAGTGTTTCAATATATCGGTGAGAGAAAAAAGTGATAGTGTTTACAGAAGTGGCCGTCAAAAGATATTTGTAGTTAAAAAAAAAGTACAGGAGAATTAAAGAATAACTTTAATCTACAACATCACAAAAAAACACTCAGCTGAACTAACTGGACACATACGGGATATGCAGTACCAGAAAACAAACCTTCATGTTTATACGGGCTTCCTAGACTACATATCTGATATTAAAACGGTTACCTAGCTTAGAGAGAATGAACAGCAAAAGGATTCCAGAAACTAGGACTTTGCTAGAGAGTGCACAGGGCACTGTAGTGGTAAACGGGGCGAAGGGAAATATCTTGCATTCGGCGCTGCATGTTGAATTAAACATTATGTGAATACTATTTGTCAAATTAATGTGATTCGATCAGTGGTTTGGCGATTTATTGAAATAAAGAATCGGTAACATCGGAGCCTTTTGCTTTATCAGAATCGGTATCGGAAAATTATTTGCCCATATTCCGATGCCAAAAACGATTCTTTAAATCATCCTTTTTTTATCTGGTTTTGTCTTCAAAATATTCTACAGCTCATAGTAATAACAAAATAATAATTATTTATTAATTTTAAACTACTAGTTAAGCTATGAATTCTCCTCACGAGTGCTGCTTTTAAGTTTGTGAATATATGCACATTTTCATATGTTTTTTAGGGTTATCAGAAAAAATAAATATTTATAATTAAATATTAGAGCTGAATGTTTACTAAGTAAAGTACATACACTTTGAAGCAGAGATCTTAGTTATGTAGAAGATGACTCTGTTGCTTGTGGTGGGCAGATACTTAAAACGAAAGTATGTGTGATATTGTTTGTTGTATTCAGTGTTGCAATAGGCATGCTCATGGTGATGGGTGGTTTGGCGGCGGGAGTACTGGTGTGACTGTGGAAAAATATTGAATACTAGCATAACCCGTTAAAAAAACACACACCCATCAATAAGAAAATTCTTAGCACATTGTCAAACAATTTAAATGAGTATATATAATATTAATTGGAATTCATTATTGAGATGAATATTATTTATTAATTTATTTATTGCGGACTATTATCCTTATCTTTTTTTAGTTGTTGGACGACGTTTTGGACAACTATCCCTGTGGTCTTTGTCAAGTGGTGACCGCGACGGGATAGAAACTTCGAATTTCCTAACTGCATTCTCAGCAATTACTGCCATCCATAGTTGTTGTCAACTCACCACCTTATAACCTGACGAAGGCCAGAGGAATAGTTGGCCGAAACGTCCTGATACAACAACTCATTTTTTTTTTAAAGATGAGGATAATAGTCCGCAATAAATAAATAATACTCATCTCAATAATGAAGTCCAACTAAATAATATATACACCATTCGGTACGGACCTGACCATGGAAGATCAGATATAAAATAAACGTGGATTAATAAGACCAAAAAAATCCCACCTTGGTCACCGTTCGGGGCCTGTGGCGCAGCGGAGAGAGACGTTGAATCTCTACGGTTCCAGGTGAGAATTGTCTGGAGATAGCGGTTTCAATCCTACACAAAGCCTGCCAGAGCCTTTCTTGGCCAAAACGTGGTGAGACGACAACAACGATGGATGCCAGTAATAGCTGAGAATGCAGTTAGCAGATTCGGAGTTCCTACCCTGTCGCATTACCACCTGACGAAGGCCAGAGGAAACAACAACTAAAAACATAATTAATTAAAATTAGGTTGGACATTGTAACATTATTTAACCAAATCACGTATCTGTATCTTTGCGCTTTGTTATCTTTGCTGACACAATTGCATCCATTTGTTTTTTTTGTTTTATTTTCTTCCAAGGAAGTCACAACTTCTCAAGGCCCGGAGGCCAGTCGGGGATAAGGGTTATTGCGTGTACAGTAATCACTGGGATAATATCGTAGTGATCGCTTGTAATGGAGATCTGATAAAGAGTCTTACTTAAGGATGCGGTTAAACCGGACCTTTTCAATGTTGGACTTGAAGACATATAAGTTGTAGTCAGGTGGGAAACAGGCAAACGGAAGAGAGTTCCACGAGCGATCACTTTTAAGAAAGAAGCTTTGTTCATGGAATCTATGTTTTAATTTAGGCACAGATAAACAGTGGGGAAAATTACTGACAGTAGTTTAAGCTAAACGGGTGTTTTTCGTGAAAGATTGATGAGGGGGGACCAGAGATTGGAGCACAGACGAGCACTTCCCATGGAAATAACGATAAAAGGATAGGCTCGCAATATCGCTTCTGTGGGAGAGAGGTTGCAGGAAAGAGAAAAGGGCACCACCCCTTAGGTTACAAAGTCTATTTTATACTCTGTCAAGGTAGGAGAGGCTGTTTATACCAGCTCCTGCCAGATATTGCAGGAGTACTCCATCCTTGGACGTACGTGTCTTTTATAAAGATAGAGAATTGCATCAGCAGTGAGATGTCTACTGGAGCGGTAGAAGGATCACACCATTTATCCAGCGACCTTGGCACCAGATTTGATGTACGTGTTCCATCTCAGATCAGGAGTAAAGGTCAATCCCTGAAGCTTGTCAAAATATGGAGCCTCCCCAGGACGAGACCCTTCCATTTCAATTGATGCCAGATGGGGATCAGAGCGTAAAGATAGAAGCTTGGTTTAGATGCATTAAAAATAACCAGCTATCTCTTCCCCGATTGTACCACACGCTCAAGATCAGATGAGAGATAATTAGAGAGAACTTTGTCATTTACGGCCTTTGATGTGTTGCCATAGATGGGTGTGTCATCAGCATAGGTGTCAACGAATTATTTAAGTATATGTCTTGAGCGATCATTGATGTAGATCAGGAAGAGTGTTGGGACCAGGATGAACACTTGAGGGACACCAGCATTAATAATGTGGGCTTCTGATTTCTGCCCATCAACCACTTCTCTTTTGAGCCTATCAGAGAGACATGATTTAATAATTGTGAACCCCTTTCCAGTTATATCGCAGCTGGAAATCTTGTAAAGTGGGCTTTTATGTCATAGCTTATCAAAGGCCTTTGATATGTCAAGAGCAATTGTCCTAGAAACGAAGCCTTTGTCGAGAGGTTCACCAATCCTATGAGATATCATCGTTAGCATAACTGCTGTAGATCTAGCAGAACGGAAACTATATTGCATGTCACTACGAAAGTTATTTCTCCTGAAGTGGTTTACAACTTCTTTATTTAATATGGATCCCAGCAACTTACTCATGACACACAGGAGATTTATTGGTCGGTACTGAGAGGAATTCCTTAATACAGGGCATATTAATGAGGTTTTCAGTGTGTTGGGAAGCACTTCTCCTTAAGACAACACTTAAAAAGTTTTGTAAGTATGAGGGCAATTTCTGGTTAAAGCTTTTTCAACATTATAATTGGAATGCCGTCAGAGCGATTAGCTTGACGACATCAGGCACAAATATGTGTATGTTGCATAACGTGTTGTCTGTTATCGGAGGAAATACGGGGAGTTTATGGCCTTGGTCGAATAGGGTAGAATTAGCTGCAAAGTTCTTGTCAAATAGTTTCATGTTCTGATCTTAACTTGATCTCGCAGCAATATGATCATGTGGCAGTGTGGTAGTCCTCTTTTTTTTTAAATTGTATAACATAAACATTTGCAAATAGAATTCACAGTACATGTCTGTCTTAAATGTGTTTCAAAATTTCAGCTAGATGTGCATGCTACACACGTGACATTAAGTCAGGTTGATGTTGTGTAAGTTTTAATGGATCCAAGTTGTCTTAGGAGATCTTGGATTACACGTTTATGTAAGGAATAGGTTTGGTTTTCTGTATTTACAAAAAAAAATGACTTCGTAATAATTTCAACATGGTATGTAAGTAGGTAATAAAGCTTTCAGCTGAAATGCGCAGGTTAAAAAGAAGCCGATTCAACTAAATTATCCTATGATTTTACTTATTAAATATGACATGACAGTAAAGAATAACGTTTCTGCCTTGAAACGCGTAGGTTTAAAAGATCACTAATCAACAGAAGCACTATATGATTTTAATTATTTCGACATAGCACTGGAGTAGGTAATAATGTTTTAATCTGAAATGCGTCGGAATTTGTGCTACTTACAACATAACATATGAGAAAAAATAAATAATAAAGAACTATATATTATTACTTTTTTCGGCATGGCAATTAAGAAGGTAATATTATTTTCACCTGAAATGCGTTGGAATTTTTACAAATTTCAACATTACATCTGAGTAAGTAATAATGTTTTCACCTGACGTACGAGCATTTAAAAGATCATGAAAGAACAAAGGCTCGATGTTATACTATTATTTCGCTATGACATTTAAAAAAAACAAAAAATGTTTTCACATGAAATGTGTTACAATTTGTACAAATTTCAACAAGACATCTAAGTAGGTAATAATGTTTTTACCTGAAATGTGTATATTAAAAAGGTCAATAATCAACGATAGCAGTCGATGGTTTTACTTAGTTCGACATGACACATGAGTATGGAATAATGTTTTCACCTGAAATGTGTGGGGATTTCTACAAATTTACACAAGGTATTTAAGTAAGTAATAATGATTTCACTTGAAAAGAGAGAATTTGAAAATTCCCTTATCACGAAAAGCCTATATGATTTTACTTATTTTGAAAATACACGTAACTATATCATAATGAATTCCTCTGAAATGCGTTGGAAATTAGACTATTTTTTATATGATCCATGAGTAAATAATGTTTTCGTCTTCAATAAGGAGATTTATAAGATGCCAATACAACACAAGCATTATGTATTATTTTACTTATTTCGAAATTACACTAAAGTAGTTAATAATGTTTTCCCCTGAAATGCGGAGAGAATTTCTAATAATATAAACATCCATTTGTAGAATCGATTCCCTGGAGGGGCATAGGCCATCCACAACTTTGCAGGTGCTTTTGTAACGAGGAGTTCTGTGTTTTGGGAGGGGAGTGCTGGTCTCATACCTAACGTTCCCAGAAATTACATACATACAAATTGTAAACATGACACGTAATTAGTTAATACTCTATTTATCTGAAATGCGAAGATTTAAAGAATTCTAAACAACAAAGTACCAATATGACTTTACTTAGTTTTATATGATATTTCAGTAAAGAAAATAATGTTTTCACGTGAAATGCGTTGGAATTTGTACTAATTAAAACGTGACATCTAAGTAGGTGATAATCTTTTCACCTGAAATGCGAAAATTAAAAAGAATTCTAAATAGCAAAAACACTCTATTATTTTATTTATTTCCACTAGGCACGTTAGTAAATTATAACGTTTTCACCGTACATGCTTTAACATTTTTACTATTTTCATAATGGTATGAATGTACGTACTAAGTTTACACCTGAAATGAAGAGATTTGAAAAATCCCTAACAGCCAAAGCACTATATTTTCTTACTTATTTTGTCATTACAGATAAGCATGTAATAATTTCTTTGCCAAAAATTTGTTGGAGCTAATTCTAAGAAGACATGTTAGTAGGTAATAATGATTTTACCGGAAATGCGTAAATTTACATTATCCATAATCAACAAAAGTACCATATGGTTTAATTTATTTGTACATGCTACTTTATTAAGTAAAACGGTTTTCGTTGAAATAAGTTGCTATTTGTGCAAATTTAAACATGAGATGTAAGTAGGCAATAGTGTTTTTAACCTTCCAGAGGTTGAAACCCAATTACAGGAGACGAAATCTGACATATTCTTTCCAAGCGAAACTGGAATAGGGCCGACCACCTCCCTAGATGAGTTCATAATTAAAGGATACTCTAACCTAACATCTAAATCTGACCCCCAAGATCGCCACGGGCATGGAATATGTGCCTACATTAAAGATGGGTTCCCATGTGGCAGGGATATCTCCAGAGAAGACCCTGATCTACCTTATATGTGCTTCCGGGTTGCACTTGCTTACACCACCGCATTTATATTTGCCCTCTATCGCCCCCAAAACAGTGAAGTTACTGTCTTTAAGAGTATATCAGAAAAAAATTGACCACATCCTGTCTGCTCATCCCTCGGTTAACATTCACATTTGCGGTGACTTCAATGTCCATAATGTGGAATGGCTGACCCACTCAAATAAGACTGATGAGGAGGGGAGGTTCTGTCATGATTTTGCCATTGCCTATACCCTCACTCAGATTGTCTGCGAGCCCACCCGTGTGCCCGATAGTACCGGTCAGTTCGCAAGCCTCCTAGACTTTTTTCTATCCACTTCCCTGAGCTATGTTCATGTTCCGTTCTATCTCCTCTGGGATCTACCGACCACTGCGTCGTATCAGTTAAGATAAAAATGAAATATAATAAATCTACAGTCGTACCTCTCCACCGTAGTTTATACCGATACTCTATGGCGGACTTGGATAGCTTCCGTACATTCATATTTGATCTCCCTCTCCATTTCATGTTTAAAAAGGATGTGTCCTCTATAGTATCAGATCTGACCGGATGGTTACTTGTAGGCAAAGGCCAATTCATACCATCCAAAAAATTCCAACAAAAACCTAACACCCAGCCATGGTTCTCTCCCGAATGTTCTGCTGCCCTCGCACACAGAAATCACTTTTTTTCCATAGCTACCAACGTAATAGATGCACTGAAACTAAAGCTGTTTTCAGAACCGCCAGCAACCATTGTAAAAGAGTAATAAAAAATGCAAGAGAACTATATGCGCAATCCGTTAAGTCCAAAGTAGCTTAGTAGCAGCTTGGTTCGCACCAGTTCTGGCAAATAGCAAATAGGATCTTGAACAGAAACGTGCGCTCTATCCCAACCATTATCAATGGACCAGAGGTCATCTCGATAGCATACGACAAGGCCAAATTATTTGCCAAAAACTTTGCGGCAAATTCTACCCTGTGCGACGAAGGCTATCAACTCCCCATATTCCCTGCTATAACAGACAACACGCTATGCAACATACAAATATCTGTGCGTGAGGTCGCCAAGCTTATCAAGAACCTTGACTCCAGTAAAGCAACTGGTCTCGAAGGTATTCCAATTATAGTGTTAAAAAAATCACAACCAGAACTTGCCCCCATACTTTCCAAACTGTTTAAGCGTTGCCTTAAGGAGAAGTGCTTTCCGACACCCTGGAAAACCTCATCACTATGCCCTGTATTTAAGAATTCAGGTGATATGTCATCCCCCTCTCAGTACAGACCAATAAATCTCCTGTGTGTCATGAGTAAGTTGCTGGAATCCACAATAAATAGAGAAGTAGTCTACCACCTCAGCAGAAATAACATTCTTAGCCATACACAATATGGTTTCCGCTCTGCAAGATCTACAGCATATGTGCTAACGGTTATATCTCATAGGATTAGCGAATCTCTCGAAAAAGGCTTCATTTCTAGGGCAATTGCTCTCGGCATATCAAAGGCCTTTGATAAGTTTGGCATAAAGGGCCACTACACAAGATTTACAGCTACGGTGTAACTGGAAATGTTTTCTCTACCATTAAATCATTTCTATCTGATAGGCTCATAAGAGTAGTGGCTGATGGGCAAAAATCAGAGGCCCACAGTATTAATGCTGGAGTCCCTCAAGGGTCAATAATGGGCCCAACTCTCTTCCTTATCTACATCAATGATCTCCCAAAGCACATACTAAAACCTTTCGTTGACATCTATGCTGATAACACGACCATCTATGGCAACACTTCAAAGGCCGCAAATCATGATGTTATCTCTGATTCTCTCTCCTCTGATCTTGAGCAGTGGTACAGTGGGGAAAGAGGTGGCTGGTTACCTTTAATGCATCTAAGACCAAGCTTCTATCTCTACATCATAAACGCTCTGATCCCCATCTGGCATCAATTGAAATGGATGGCTCTCGTCTAAGGGAGGCCCCATGTTTTGATAAGCTTCTGGGTTTGACCTTTACTCCTGATCTTAAATGGAACACATACATCAAGTCTGTGGCCAAGGTCGCTGGGAAAATGGTGGGATCCTTCTACCGCTCCAGAAGATATCTCTCTAATGATGCAATTCTCTATCTGTATGAGAGCCAAGTACGTCCAAAGATGGAGTACTGCTGCCACATCTGGGCGGGGGCTGCGAAAGACAGCCTATCCTGCCTTGACAGAGTACAAAATAGACTCCGTGGCTTGGCGGGTTTTGCCCTTTTCTCTACCCTGCAACCTCTTTCCCACAGAAGAGACGTAGCCAGCCTGTCATTGTTCTATCGTTACTTCCATGGCAGGTGCTCGTCTGAGCTCCATTCTCTGGTTCCCCCTCGCCAATCTTTCTCAAAAAACACCCGACTAACTGAAACCACCGTCAATAATTTTCCCCACTCCCTATATGTGCCTAAATCAAAACGTACATACCATCAACAAAGCTTCTTTCTTAGATCTGCACGCCTGTGGAACTCTGTGTTTCCCTCCCGACTTCAACCTGGATGTCTTCAAGTCCAACACAAACGAATTCCTGATGAACCGCCCCCCTAAGTAATGATACCTTACCAATTCTCTAATACTATTGATACACTATCTCTTTGATTACTGCACACACAATAACCCTTATCCCTGAGTGGCCATTGGGCCTTGATAAGTGGTGAACTCCATGTAAAAAAAATAGGTTTTAAAGATCTGTAATTCACAAAAGCACTTTATGAGTTTATTTATTTTGACATAGCATTTGAGTAGTTAATAATGTTTTATCCCGCAATTCGCTAGAGTTTTTACTAATTTCAACGGCATGTATGTATGGTAATAATGTTTACATTTAAATGCATTTAGAATTTTTTCATTATTTAAACGACATGTATGTAGGTACCATGTTTTAACCTTAAATGCATTAGAGTTTTTAAGAATACAAATGATATATGTAGGAAAAATGCGTAAACCTCAAATGCATTGGAAATTTTTATTTATTTCAATGACATGTATGTTGATAATAATATTTTGACCTTAAATGCACTGGTATTATTATTAATTTCAATGACATGTGTGTACGTAATAATGTTTTAACCTGAAATGTATTGGGATTTTTACTAATTTTAACGACATGTATATAAGGATAAATGTTTTAAGCTAAATGCATTAACATTTATACTATGTCCAAGGACATGTATGTAGGTATAAATGTTTTAACTTAAAATGCATTTAATTTTTTAACTAATTTCAAGGACATGTATATAGGTAATAATATTTTAACCCGAAAGGCATTAAAGGTGTTATTAATTTCAATTACATGTATGTAGGTAACAATGGTTTAACCATCAAATGCATTGGAATTTCCGTTCATTTCAGCGACATGTATGTAGGTAATACTGTTTTAACCTCCAATTAAATTAAAATTGTTATTAATTTTAACGACATGTATGGAGGTAATAATGTTTTAACCAAAAATGCATTAACCTTTTACTAATTTTAACGTAAAGTATCCATAATTAACAAAGGCAATATATTATTTTACTTATTTCGACATGACAACAGCAGGTAATAACGTTTTCATCTGAAATGCGTTGAAATGTGTACTAATTTAAACGACATATGTATTGGTAAGAATGTTTTCATTTGAAATGCGAAGATTCAAAACTATCCGTAATCACGAACACATTCTATGATTTTATTTATTTGGATATGACACTTAAGTAGTTAATAATGTTTTACTTGAAATGCGAAGATTTACAAAATCTATAATCACCAAACGCATCTAATTATGTAGCAATTTTTACATGACAGTTGGGTAGGATGATGTTTCCAACTGAAATGCGTTGGAATTTGTAGTAATTTACAGATGCAATATAAGTAGGTAATACTGTTTTAATCTGAAATTTGCTGATTTAAAAGATTCTTAAACAACAAAAGCACCGCATGGTTTTACCTATTTCGACATGAAACTTAAGTAGGTAATAATGGTTTCACATTAAATGCGTTGGAATTCGTACTAATTTACCATTACATATAAGTAGTAATTTATCATATATAATATATAAGTAATAATTTATAATATATAACAAGAATGTGGCTAGGGTTTTCCTAACAGCATATTTTTGTTAGTTATTAGCTACTATAAATATATCAATTTCCATTTAAGGGATGTCAAGATGATACTGTTCGAAAAAATTGCCGTATTAATATGTAGATAATGGTCTTAATCTACTAGAATTTATCGTCATTCTGAAAGGTACCGATTTTGCCGTAAAACGTGTTGAGACAGATGGTAATAAAGACGATATTCAACTTCGGTAATGATTTCGATATAAGTGACGATTAGGAATATTGAAGAGTTGATAAGGCATAGAGACTACAAATAATCATTCGGAGATACGTTAGATATGATAATATGAATAATAAAGTCTTTGGCGTATGTTCTCTATAGATCAGAGAACTAGAGAAAGTTCATGCTATGATTTTCACAGGTCTTGATAGAATTGTGTATTTGTGTTACAGAGAGAGAGAGAGAGAGAGAGAGAGAGAGAGAGGTGAGTAAACGTGGAGGTAGACACGTTTACCAGAACCGAAGGTCAGCTGACCAGATTACGTATGTGTGACATGGTCAGGTTGGAGATCTGTGAGATTTGATTTGGGGTTTGAAGAAGACAGACGGCTTTCCCGTTGTCTCCCCCTCTTGACTGGGGAGGGGGGAGAGGAACGCTGACGTGTGTAGAAGAAGAACCACATAGGCCGATTTCACTTCCACTTCTGTAGGACCTCTGGAGAAAGTGAAATAAAAACTATAAAACCCATTCATCGTCTTGGAGTGAGAAATCTTCGTCAAACAGGTAGCAAGTCTCCCTCCAGGATGAGAAATTTCCAGATGGTCCAACATCGAAGAAGCAGAGGTAGGTTCTGAAATTACATGTCACACACACGATTCCCTTTATGATAATCAAACACACAACCTTTATATTAGAGACAATCATACGCACACGGAATCTCTTTTATGTTATACACCAAACGTAAATGGTTTCTCAATGTTAACTAATATATACCATTTGGTGAGAAAGTGGTGGAGTCTAAAATGTGGTCAAGGAGTGCATTCAATGTCAATCAACCGATGCTGCTTTTAATATGTATATTTCTGGTCGAATAAGCATTGTGAATATGCGGACCAGATGCGCAATCGAGAAACCACTATGGAGAGGTGAACATCTGCCAATGGTAGCATGTTGCCTTCATATGGAAAAAGTAAAATAAAAAAAAAACTATTTGTAGTTACATGTGGACTTTATAGCTGCGATGGAAGAAAATTGGAGAAATTGATACTCTAACTAGATTATGCAGAAATGATAATAGAGAATAGTAAACTTCTTTCCGATCGGAACTTCTACAGATAATGCACAACAAATGTAAGAGAAGGGTATATTACCAGATATTCGATAAAACCGAGGGAAACAGTACAGGGAAGTGACACCATGAGTTAGTCAAAAACTAGCTAATAGAGGTAGGAGATAAATAGGTAGAATTCTTGTACAACTTGGCAACAAAGTTCACACAGAAAGAGATGAGAGTGACGTATAAATATTTTGTTTAAATTATAGTAGAAAACATTTTAAAGACACATAGCCCAAAACCGATATGAAAAAAAAAAACAACTAGAATACAAATAGGAGATTGTTTGGTGATGTCTCCAAATACATGGTACGTGAGGCAATGGGAAAGATGATTAATTAATGGGGGTGCAGTTGAATAACAATTTGAGTGTCGAGAGGATACTATGGTATATTGTCCATCTGATGGTAGTTTATATGTGTAAACAATGGAAACACCGAACATGACGAAATGTGGAGAAAGGCGGGGGCAACACAAAGACAGTAGTGTATTTATGCGGTAACATTTGTGTAACTTTAGGGTTACAGATATGTTTTCGTATGTATGTATATATAATGTTGTTATGAGTTTTTCTTTGTTTTTATTTTTTCACCACAGAGTTACAAGGTCTCAAATAAATTATGAGGAATTATCCCAATATGTTCATGAGGTTAAAACATGATTTTGCCATTTTTTCCGATTTTCTTTTTTACGATATGTTCGTAGGCACATTCTATAATAATCAATACATTTATTTAATTCCGTGCTTTCATTTAAAATATATTCGCAACCAAGTAACCGCATGTGTCTACAATACGGAGAGCACGTATTACAAATACAAAAAGGTGATTTGTTTGTAGTATAAGGAAACATGAGATTACTTTATATAAGACTTAGTTTTTTTTTTATGAAAACACACATACCCACGTACTATCATTTACCTCATCCGCAAAACCTAACGACAGATGAAACAATCCCAGCACACTGATTTTTGCCAGTTACCTAAACAGAATTATTAATTAACTTAACTCTATTATATTCAGTCGTTTCAGTTTGGCCCTCGATACGGCTATCGATGACCAGTGCCCTCAACTTATTGCCTGACCCAGTTGACCGTAGCGAATTACACTGAATAGTTTGTTATTTAACACAGCTCGCTGGCCACAGGTTTCTGTTCAGAATGAGAACCGATGTAGTTTAGTCTATCGTCCCTCAATGGACATTCGCTGATTCAGTTTGGCTAATTACTATCCGACCACTGACCATTAATCTCTACCCCCCTTCTTATTATGTATTGTAGGCCCACCACCGCCTCCAAATCGATTCCGATGCCAATTTGCTTGATTTGTCACGAATGTTTTGATCTAATTGAGTCCCTTCTGCGAACAGAATGGAAAGGGGACAATCGGACGCTTTGCTCCGAGTTCGGGCCGCCTTTGTCTCATTATCGAAGAAACTGGAAATCAAATTGAAAAATACGGCGTGGCTACAAGAACCAAATTGAAAGAAAATGATGGATTGGGTGAGATATGGGCATCTAGAGAAATAATTAATGCGAGACGATTCTAATCAGTGGAACGTATATAAAGCAACATTATTTTCCTCAGCAATCGTTATTTTATACTAAATAACAAATATATGCGCAGTTCAGGCGCAAATGTTTCGCAGTTGGTCATATGATTAAAACGTGATCGCTGTTTATTACAATGTTTTCGCGAAACCTGGCAAAAAAAAAAAAAAAAAAAAACAGAGTCTGAAGATACCCAACGTTATCCGGAATTGAATGATAATAAACGAATGTTTTACAATTCCATATTTTTTCGATCGAAATCAGTGAAATCGGCCTTTTTAAATCAAATCGATTGATTGGGTGTTCTAGTTGGGGACCGATTGCGTTCAACCGGGAGGAAGCTTTACATATCTACACGCAATAACTGGATCAACAATAGATTGTAGTCTACTTTGCACTGTAGACAACCCTCTGATGGTTTTAGAAAATTATATATATATATATATATATATATATATATGTGTGTGTGTGTGTGTGCGTGTGTGTGCGTATGTGTGCGTGTGGGTATGTATGTATACTAGTAGGGGTACCATACGATGTGAGGGTGTTTTGAGGTTGTGTAGTAAGGAACCCCGAAAAATAATAGGAGCGGGGGGGGGTATTAAATCAAAAGTAGGAAGCCCGCGTAAAAAGAGGTGTTAAAAAGTAACAAAAACGTGTTAGTAGGCAGTCAGGCTCGAACCCGTAACCCGAAGATGAAAACAACATACCGCCTCAGCCGATGCGCCCATGACGAATCCATAAGTCGGGAGCATTGGAATGAAACGTAGTTAATCCAACGCAGACGATAACTTTCGAAAATTTCGACGAAGATAGCGAACCAACCTAGTAGAAAATTACGCAGTCGAGTGTGAATGAATATTTTTTTTTTGCCAATTCTTGGGTATTTGTCCTCCGAGACGTCGTGCTTCAAAACGATACCTACATACACACATACATACATTTTACCCTTTTATATATTAGACTAACGGGGGTATCCGGCGTTGTCCAGTTGTTTGGAGGTGGCGTGAGCAAAAAAAAAGTTGTGGTAGGCAGGCAGGCTCAAACCAGTACCCCGAAGGAGGAAAAGACTTGATAAAATACAGGAATTATCAGTTTGTAATTAACTTATGCCTGGATGGAGGATGTGGGCACAAAGACGAAATTTTAAAAAAATAATTAAAAAAGATAGCGAAAGATAGGAGAGATCGAACTGGAGAAAGTACGGTAATTATCATCCTCCATAAAAGCTACGCCAAAGAGGACAGTGAATTCATGGAGATGTAAATTAAGTTCAGAATCATAGGAGTCGGGTCAGAAATGAACGTGGCTTTTAAACCTGGCCTGGGGGTCAGTAAAATTTCCGCTTTCTGTCGTGGTATTTATTTGCTTCCCAACGAGGTCGTTTATAATGCGGGGGAAAAAGCAGCTCCCCCCAAAAAGGGGGAACTCTTGCAGTGTCCCAATGAACAGCAATTATCTGATATGAAGGATATTCCCCACGTAGATCAAAGCTAATTGCCTTCAAGAGGTCCCGGCCCAAATGTCCAGACGGGTGCATTTGCTTCGATTTAGTTTTGCTTTATTTCTACGAGAAACGCAAACAAACACTGGAAACCAGGATTTTTTAAAACTCTATCAAAATAAAAAAATAGAGACGATGTCCGTTTTCGAATCCGATATATTATAATCTAGGAAGTATAAGAAGTGTTTCATAAATGTAACCGACGCGAGAAGGCCGACGAAAAAAGCCTTTCGTGTTCAAACAAAACCACGTGCGCCTATTTTGCCTTTTCTATAATGGACTAGCGGGGGTACCCGGCCATGCCCGGGTGTTTGTAGGCGTGTGTGGCTTTAAATAAAAAAGAAACGGGGGTAGGATCGAACCCGAAGCCCTGAGGCGAAGTTTAAAAATAAAATCGGCCAGCCAGAATGAGTTAGTGAAAGATGTTTGAATTTATTTAAGTAAGACCCAAATTGACAGGTGTACGCACGGAAGTCGTCGAGCGTGACGACGACGACGACGACGACGACGTAAGCATTGTTATAAGCGAAGTAAAAAAAGAAAACAACGCTAAAACTTAAGCGGGGGGGTAATCAAAACATCGACAAAAAAAAAACACAAAAAACGAAGAATGCAAGCAGAAAAACGAACACGTGAAAATGGCTTAAATAAGCCTGTTTCGATATTAAAATTTAAAAAATCGGTGGGTACCCGGGTGTTTTTGGGTGTCTGGTCGGGAGTAGATTAGCGAATTAAAAAAAAAAATAGAAAAATGAACGTTACGTGAAAAATGGTTTAAATAACACTGGTTCAATATTTAAATTTAAAAAATCGAAAAAAAAAAAGAAGACACCTCAAACCACGATTCGAACCAAAACCGTTCAGATAATGAGCCAACGCGCTAATCAACTGAGCTTACGCGACTTACATAAAATTTGATCAGTTTTTCAACTATTTTAAGTAAATCAGGTCATGACGTCATCTGGCACATGCGTAGAACCGGTCGTCGTCACGAGAAGATCGTTTTTGTTGACTCCCCCCTGTCGAAAATTGTCGATTTACGGGGGGAAAAAGTTAACATTTTTGGTCAATTTTTTTTAGATTTTTCGAGCGAAGGATGGGACTTCGATATGATACCGATTTTGAAAATTTTCCTTGTGTCTGTCGAAAGTTTTTAGCAGACACACATACACACATGCACACATGCATACACACATTTTCGCTTTTATATATATAGATAAAAATAATAGCTTAAATATAATTTTGAAATCAAAAAAAGGTAACTAAAATATTCCAATTCTGCAGAGACATTATTTCGAACGTGCTCCTGACATATCAAGGCACCTATTGTTGATTTTATATGCCAGCCCTTTCGGCTTGTGCGATAAGAAAACTTTTTCAAAGTCACTTGTGATATTAGGCTGTGTAAGGTGTTCACGTTAATCAAAATCGCCTATACCTTTTTCATCAGATTATTTCGATTATCCATTATCGATTATCGATACTTATCGAAGATGTTCTGTTAGAAAACCTATTTAATTACACTGCCATACATATGAAGTACATTGGTATGAAATTTCATTAAGATCTGCCTAGCTGGTTTGGAGGGTGTATGGTATGAACACACACACACACAAACAAACACAGAGACAATGTTCCTTTTATATAATACTAGCGGGAGTACCCGGCGTTGCGCGGGTGTGTCGAGGTGAAGTAAATAACTCTTAAAAAAAGGTGGTAGTAGTGAGGGGGGATCAAAACAACAGTAGCCAGTTTGGGTGGAAAGTGATTTTAAAATAGTAGTAGTAGGAAGGCAGACTCGAACCCGCAACTCGAAAGTGAAACAGAGGATTAAAATACAAGGCCATAACATCTTTGCCGATACATAAAAAATAGACTTCGTGGTTTAGTGGGGGATGCCCTTTTATCTTCCCTGCAACCTCTCCCCCACAGAAGAGACGTTGCGAGCCGATCCTTGTTTTATCGTTATTTCCATGGAAGGTGCTCGTCTGAACTCCAATCTCTGCCCCCCTCTCAAACCCTTCACGAAAAACACCCGTCTAGCTGAATCCACTGTGAAAAATTTCCCCCACTCTTTGTCTGTGCCTAAATCAAAACGTAGATTCCATGAACAAAGCTTCTTTCTTAGAACTGCACGCCTGTGGAACTCTGTTCCGTCTGCCTGCTTCCCACCTGACTACAACTTAGATGTCTTCAAGTCCAACTTTAACAAATTCCTTATGAACCGCTCTCTTAAGTAAACACTTCATTATATCTCCACACTAGCGTACTGCAATTGCAATAATCCTTATCCCTGAGTGGCTTCCGGGCCTTGATAAGTGGTGACCACCGTGTAAAAAAAAAGTAAAATCGGAAGACACGGACGCTAAAATTAAGCTAGTCGATCGAGAGGAAACCATGAATTGCGAAAAACGCGACACCTTTTGTAGAAAACTGGCCAGTTAAGGGTGGAGGGTTAATGACTTTTGACCAATTGATCGGTATTTTTCCTGACAAACAATCAAATCGATGACCGACAATCAAATCGATACCGGTTTCGTCACGTTCAAACACACATGCCTAAGATCTCTAGTTTATATATATATATATATATATATATATATATATATATATATATATATATATATATATATAAACTAGAGATCTTTCTATGTTATGGAAGTAAATCCCTAAAAAAGTGGTCGGATTCTTAAACAACTGTGATATGCATGCCCACTAACGCAAAAATGTATACAAAAATCAAATCACTCATATAAATCAATACATATGATAATTTATAACTTGTTTAATTAGTAAAGGATCCATACAGTTTAAACATGTTCTGTTCCTAAAGTGCATATATATATATATATATATATATATATATATATATGTGTGTGTGTGTGTGTGTGTGTATGCGTGTGTGTTCCTGTTTTATATATGCATACATTCACTATCAAATTTGAGAAAGATAAATATTCTATGGTAATATTAACACTGATATTGATATTCACTTGAAATTACGTTTTGATGAGTGACAAATGAAAATAACACTGACCGCACACGTGCCAAACTCGTAAATTAAAAACGAAGAAAATTAAAGAAAGTAGAAAAAAAGAAAAAAAGTTACTTCATCGAAAGGGAATGTAGAATTTATTTAAAACCATTTAAGTTACTAGTAATTTAAGAGACTTTCTCTCTACTTTTGCCTTCGTTTAAAGACTTAAATGGTTTTCTGTGTTCGATTATGTACTAGCGAGCTTGTATGACCGTAGATAAGTAAAAGAATAGCTTGGACGCGGAAATCAAGTTAAAACATAGTACATTAATAGCGTAGATGACGAGACTACTTTCACTCGCATCTCTGTGAATTCTTTCAGTCATTCACCTGTGACTCTCTCCACTCACTTCGATGTGCTACCGTATGTATTAGGTATGGATGAGTTTAATTTTTATTAGGTTTCCGTATCGCCCCACTCGCGAGCCCTTTAATTTGTAAAACAGTTTCCCTAAAACATTTTTTCTTTTGGGTATTAAATTATTAAAAGCTCAATAAATTCCATAGAAAATGTGCTGAATGTTGTGTTTTATTATTCATTGATTTTCTTAAAAAATATTCTGTAATTCAACTGATCCATTTTTCTATTGTGATCGATACAAAACTCCATATTTTCATATATAAGCCAGTCACTGTATATACTACTATGCATAATTATAATATCCAATAAAAAACAAACCAAAAAGGAATTTTAGAAAAATGCGTATATTTGATATTTGTCCCCAACATAAATCAATAGGAATATTTTGTTTTGTTTTTATATTTCGTATTTTATTGAAGAAATTTGTTATTTTATATATTTGGTATTCTTATTTATTTTAGGAAATGCGTTTTGAAGTCTTGCGACCTAGAAACCTACAAATTATCCAGGACGAGTATCCAAATACCAGATACTAATTATAGAGTCCACTGCAGATCGAAAAATACCAGTAAAATGTGTTCATTCAAAGTGGCCTCGCAGTAACTCCGCCATTTTCCTCTAACCTCGATCAATTCCATGCCTTTTTTTCATTTGCGTAATCTATCTTTCTGCCTTTGATTAATTATCATCTCGCCGATCATTCTAATAACATTGTATTCCGCCAAGTTCGGTATATATATATATATACAGTTTTTTTTTTGTTTTTCAATTTAAAAGATTTTCTAAGCAAAAAGAAATCGTGGTATTTTCATCTGTTTTCGACATTATTTGTTTTTGACTGTTTTGGAATTAATTTTCCAAATAAGAATCTCACCTTTCTAGAAAACACGATTTTTTTTTATCGGTGAGGTAATTGATGGTATATTAAGTTCAATGTTATGCAACAGACTTTTCAGAACTGTTGCGTATAACCAAGGATGGAATTACTTGCTGGAATTTGGCAGCACAATCATTTTTGCTCCGCAGACTTGACTATAAATCACTCGAGAATAATCAACCTTCATAGCACCCAATTGTCTTAATTTATAAAAAGAGGGTTTATGCTGCACCAGTGGGTTGACACTAATGCCGCTAACAGCATGTTTTAAAAACTACGCTGGGCTTATATATTGTAGAAAAACAGCCTTTGTATTATTAATTTGCTGAACGTAATATTATTGAGTGACATTAGTTGTACGTTGATAAAGTCCAATACGGGGGAAAAATTAGTTGCTGCTAGTACATATTGATGTGTGATTGGGCATTTTGTACTCGATAAAAGATGTGTCCGTAGTCACATGGCCACTTACGAAGTGGTCAATTATTAAATATATCACTTTAAGAATAGTTATAGAGTGCCTTGCATGTTGCTGGTTTGACGGTTCTTTTTCGGAAGGGATGTTTTTAGTTTCTATTGTATGTATTGATGTTGCATAGGAGTATTTTTGCCCACCGTTCTCTTTAATCTAAATAATCACACCATGCATTACGCCATCTGCTATTACTTCAAGTATGACGTCATGCATTACACAGTCCTGTATGAGGCCATCTGTAGTGCTGTAATATAGGGCGTCATATGCAGTGTTTATTTATTTGCTTCCCCACTGAGCAAATTAGGCACACGGCCGTTTTTTATTGTGGAGAGAGAGGGAGGAGGGAGGGAAAAGGGGGACCAGCTCCCGAGAGGTGGGAAATGGGAGCTGGATAGTAACTGTTGGTATGAAGGGTTGCCCCTACATTGACCAAGGTCAGATATGTGGGGTTACCCCCACATATGGTCTTTGCTAGTCATAGTTTGCAGCATCTGTCGGAACAGATACTACACTTTGATCTTGTCCCCCGTGCCGCCGAAGCGGGGGGGGGCAGTGGGCGTCATATGCAGTGACGTTAAAGTATGGAAATAAAAAAATTAAAAATTAAAAAAAAAACGTGTGCAAGTGTTTTTGATATAGATGTAAATAATAATTATTTCATAAGTATGTTTTAACTTAAATAGGGGTGGTATAATAAAATTGTGGAGTCTGCGTTCGCGCCTGGTCTCCATAGAATGGAAATAGACACAAACATTTATAAAGACTTTTCATATCTATCTGCGTAAATATACTTTGATAATAATGTTTCAGTTTGAAGAAATATGCTATAGTAAAAATATGGGATGTTCGTTCGCGTCTGGCCTTCGTAGTATGGAAATATGTCACAAAGTTTAACAAGTTTTTTTTTTAATATAGATCTACAGAATATTGTGATAAGTGTTTCAGTGTGAACAGGTATGGTATAATAAATTATGGGGTTTATCTATTTTATTTTTACTTTCATCATATTTTGGTTTTGTTTTGATACCCGCATATTCGAAGCTATCTCTTTACAACCCTACCTTTTCATAACCTATCATACTTTCATCAAGCAATCCATTTTCTGTAGGCTGCTTTTGAACCCAGTCAACGACGGGTACTTTGCTGGTATATATATATATATATATATATATATATATATATATATATATATATATAAGAAATGACGTCATTGTGAAAAAACACACAGCTATACGAATTTATTTTCTTTATTATTATTATTGTTATTATTATTAGTAGTAGTAGAAGTAGTAGTAGCAATAGTGGTAGTTTAATTATAAGTAATATCAGTATTAGTCTAAATAATTGTTGATAATTACATCATCTGCTATTATATAATGTATGACGTCATGATCTAAGAAGTTATGTTTTGCCGTAATATATGACGTCATAGGGTGGATTATGTATGAGGTAATACTTAAATATTATATAGTATATATATATATATATATATATATATATATATATATATATATATATAGAGAGAGAGAGAGAGAGAGAGAGAGCATACATATATAAGCAGTAACGTCATTTTGGACAAAAAATCCAACACGAAAATAAAAATTTATAATAGAGTATTATTATTGCTGTTATTATTAGTAGTAGCAGTGTAATTATTCACCATTATTATGATTATTATTATTTTTTTTTATTCATTTGAAGCTTTTAAAGAAACGTGTATGTTCGTATGGTACCGCTATGTAGATGAGGAGGCGGAAAGTGTCTGAACGAGCAGTAACCCCAGAAAAAGAAAGCAGCAAACAAAATGGCGGATTCAAAGCGAATAATCAATAACGGCTATTGCAAAACTAATGACCACCATTTGTTCGAAAACCGACAGCGACCGAGCGCCATCGAACGAGAAAACCTTCCCTTTTCGCTCAAGCTTGGTTAAAAAATAAGGGGGCGCAGATTTTGATTGAATATGGATGAGATGCCGACGATATATTATATTTTTGTGTTCTTTCTTTATTTTTTTTTCGTTTTATTTTTATGGCCTGCTTTTCGGTCTAATTCGTCCTAATCACCGGTCCATTCATCGGCTTTTCTGTTTCATCTTGACGAAAGCAAAGACATCGAAATAGAAAGAAAAACACAGTTGTTTTAATTCAGCGATAACTAACAGTTTGGTGTTTTATTTAAAACATTTTTCTTTTTCTTACGAGAGGGGTAACCACTTATAAAGTCCCAGAGGCAACTCGAGGATAACGGTTACTGAGTGTGTGGTGGTCGATAGGAGAGCAGCGAGGTAAAATTGAAATCGTGAGAATTGCGTATTATTTGATCATTTAAACAGACGGCTCGATAAGAATTTGTTTACATGAGACTTGAAGATGACAATGTTGTCAGTCGGAAAGCAGACCAGCGGAACATAACCATAATTATTATTTCACTCTTTCCAGAAAACCTTTTTTGGGAGAGGGCACAATCTCGATTCATTAGTGTTTTACTCTTTTAGATTTACACACACACGCACACACACACACGCACACACACGCACACACACCCACCCACCCACACACACACGCACACACATACACACACATGACATGTTTTAATGGGAGTGCATCTCTCTCAGTAAATTAATGCGTCCGCAGATACCAACCTGCCTGGAAATTTCTACGACTCGGCACCGTACACACAGCGCCTGGACTTCCCAAAAAGTTATCCATCTGGTACTTGCCAGGCTCAACGTTGTTTTACTTCGGTGATCTATAGAAAATCTTACTATTTTTACACTATAACTATTAAGTTCTACATGAAATTTTAGCCATTTACACATGAAAATATTCTTCCATTCTTAAGTCATTTATATATTATCCGATTAATTTATGTCAATGCACCATATAATTTGTACATATGAGGCGCCTGCAATAAGTAACGCCCCTGACCCACTTCCCGTTGTCTGATCTAGCTTAAAGTTTGCATGTGCAATGATTAATATCTCTACGGGTTATGTAACAAATTACAGCTCTGAACTAATTGTACTTTCTGTTTTACAGGTGTTTGAACTAAGCTAGGTGTGAAATTGAGTCTGTTGAATGTCGAGCAGTGATCCGGTTTTTGTATTTGAAAGGACACACACCACAGGAGACTTTTGATTAAATGAAAGAAACTTATGCTGATAATGTCGCATCGTATGACCTTGTAAAACGCTGGCATCGTGAATTCAAACATGGCCGGAAGTCTGTGAAAACAGCTTCCAGACCTGGTCGCCCCCCCTTCTGTCATTAATGAGGCATCTTTCCGTCAAGTTGAGGCTGCAATTTTGGAAGATCGGCGCATTACTATTCGCCAAATAGCCCAAGATGTCAAGATTAGTACAGGGTCTGTGGAAACTATCATTCATGACCATTTGCATATGCATAAGGTGTCTGCTAGATGGATTCTCAGGTTGCTCACACCATTCCAGAAGTGAGAACGCGTCGAGTGCTCGAGGATGAATTTAGAGATGTGCCAAGAAGATGAGTCAAAGTTTTTCAAAAGACTGATTACACAAGATGAAACCTGGGTTCATCACTATGATTCAGAGACCAATGCCCAGTCAATGCAGTGGAAGCACTTGGACTTACCACCTCGAAAGAAGGCAAGGGTGGAGCCCTCCGCTGGCAAGGTCATGCTCACAGTCTTCTGGGACCAGGACGGAGTAGTGATGACAGATTTCCTAGCAACGGCTACCACAATTATGCTTCAGTTTTGAGGAAATTAATGGAAGCTATCAAAACCAAGAGGCGGGTGAAGCTCAGCAAATGTACCCTCCTCCTGCAGGACAACGCTCCGGCCCACAGCTCCCATGTCGCCATATTAGAAGCACGGACGTGTGATTATGAAATTCCCGTCCATCCTGCCTACTCTCTTGACCTTGCACCCTCTGACTTTCACCTCTTCCCAGTCATGAAGTTGTTTTTCAAAATAAAGCGTTTACCAGATGATGCAGCCTTGATTTTTGAAGTCATGTCGTGGTTGGAGGACCATCCTGGAGTGTTCTACAAAAACGGTTTCCAGAGATGCATCAAACGATGGGAGAAATGCATAACTCTATGCGGTTCCTATGTAGAGAAAGACTAATAAATGTGCCAAGTTCCGTTGCTCTACTGCTATGGTAAGTGGGTTAGGGGCATTACTTATTGCACACACCTCGTATTACACAGTTTTATAATTATCCCAATATTATTAAATCTTACGGCACTCATAAATACAACTCATCAATCTTTTATCTTTTAAAATTCAATAAAGATATTTATCCGTAATTTTTAGTTTTAATCGGATTTCATATTGATAACTAACGGTAGTTTTCAGCTTAATCCACGGAATTTGTTAGTGTGTTTATTTTAAGTGGTATTTCCCACGTTTAATAATGTTGTCCAAGAACTTAAAATCTTTTATCTGTAATACAACAGTTGTTTTTTTTTTAATTTTTAAAACAATGGCTTCTAATGGTGTCCTTTTAGCCATTCTGGTTAGAGGTTAGGGTGCGTGTAAATGAGTAGCGTACATAGATCTGCCTTCTTTAGTAAGATCAGTGATATATATATATATATATATATATATATATATATATGTATGTATATATATATATATATACATATTGATGTCAAAGTATTATTAAATAATAGAATAATAGAATTTTATATAAAATAGTATATGTATATATATTACCATGATAATATAATAGTTTTAATATTCAGATACGCTCATGCAAATATATATGTATATATATATGTGTGTGTGTGTGTGTGTGTGTGTGTGTGTGTGTGTGTGTGTGTGTGTGTGTGTGTGTACTTGCATTTTCACCCCAAACAAGGCACATTGCCACTTGGTGTAGGGGGCTACTATCATGTACATAAGCATCAGGAGTACTGCGTAGGGAGTTGGGCAGCAATATGTCGGTTCACGTTACGTTTGAACTTCTGCATGTCAATACAGTTGGGGAAGCAGATAGCCAGAAGGGAATCCCAAAGTCTAGCGGTTTTGGGGAAGAAACTACTGGAGTAAAAGACTCTCTTACATCTTGGGATCTCTACGTGAAGGGGTGGGATTTTGCTGCTTGTCAGGATTGTCGAGGGTATTTACGTCGAGGTGGCACAAGTGCTTGCAGTTCGTTAGAGCATTCATCGTTAAAGTACTTTAGAATAGGCAGAGCGATGCAAAATTTAGTCGATTGGACAGAGGCTGAAGTTTAGATGAGTGTTCAGGACCTATCAGATTGGCAACTCTCTTTTTAACCTTGTCCACGAGCGAGAGACTAGTGGCGGATGCACCAGCCCAAATAAGACAACAATACACCATACATCGGCGAATGGTGGCCTTATAGATGTATACGATACTTTCAGGCGTTAATAGCTTTCTAGCACGGTAGAGAGAACCCACCTTCTTCGCAGCTGTCCTGCAATGACCCCAATGTAATTGTTCCAAGTCATGTTTCTTGTGAACGTAAGTCAAAGGAGTTTAAAAGATGCACTTCCAGATAAAGTGTCATTGGTCATTGCTATTGGTGGTAGGGAAGGTTTCTTGTAATTAGGAAACAAGTTTAGTCTTGGCAGCGTTGAACGTGACCATCCATTTTTGTCCCCATTCAACTACGGATCGGAGGTAGCATGCGAGTCGCAAATGTAACCGACATATGTCCAGATCACACAGACAGATAAGTATATAGAAGCCAGAAATAAGTGTAAGAAAGAAATAGCGACGGCTAAGAGAGAATTTACTAAAACAACCAAAAATGCATCGAAGCAAAGAAATTAGGAACCCGTGACTTCTGGAAAATCTACAACAATTATCCCACTATCCCACAATCATGAAGTTGTTTGCTCTGCAACTGAGAAGGCCAACATGCTTGCAAGACGGTTTGCCTCCAAATCCACACTGGACCTTGCACCCCCCTCCCTGACTTTCCTTCGCGGACAGACCCCACAGTAGATGATCTGAAAATCACCCCTTCTCAGGTGCATGCTATCATAAGAAAACTTGACACTGCAAAAGCATATGGACCTGATCTCATCCCGGCTATGTGTTTTTAAAAATTCACCGCCAAAGTAGCTCCAGTTCTCTCCAAACTTTACAACAAATGCCTTAATAAATCTTGCTTCCCTGCCTGCTGGAAAACTGCTTCTGTAGTACCAGTTTTCAAGAATTCTGGCGAAAGAACTGACCCAGTAAATTATCGCCCCATTAGTCTCCTCCCACTTTTCGCCAAAATATTTGAGACCATAATAAACCATGCTCTAGTCCATCACCTTACACATGCTAAACTTCTTACTGACCTACAATATGGATTTGGGCAAGCCACAGCAGACATCCTAACTGTAATCTCAGAACATATATACCATTCACTGGACAAAGCGGGGGGAGGGTAGAGCGATAGCTGTAGATATATCTAAGGCTATTGAGAGTGTATGGCATGAGGGTATTCTCAACAAAATCAGAGCATACGGTATCATGGGTAGGATACATAACATAATTAAATCCTTCTTAGATAAGAGAAAAATCCAGGTTGGCCTTGACAATCGTAAATCTAAACAATATGATATACATCCGGGAGTGTCTCAGGGTCTATCCTTGGACATCTGTTATTATATATATATATATATATATATATATATATATATATATATATATATATATATATGTGTGTGTGTGTGTGTGTGTGTGTGTGTGTGTGTGTGTGTGTGAGAGAGAGAGAGAGAGAGAGAGAAGAGTATGACGGTTACAAAACTACGAAAACGGGCGTAATGCTTGCAAACGCAATCTATTTTCATAGTCATCGCCATTTGAATATCAATGACGAATCTCTGCGTCCGTGAAACGTTCATGGCATATGTTGCTTTCTTATAATCTAACAATATAAAAATCTGTAAGAGAAAGATGAAACGGCCATATGCATAAGTTTAATAATGATAACAATGCAATTTGAAAACCTTTTTTTATTCATTTGAGGATAACAAAAAATAGAAACATTATATTTGGAACGCTACTCGGATATATATATATATATATATATATATATATATATATATATATATATATATATATATATATATATATATATGAACGATAGAAGAGTCGCCCCAAAGAGATAACAACACTACAGTTTTCTTTTAAAACTTTTATTGGAAAAATCGATTCAGGTAACATGATTATGTAGTAGAGCGCAAATATACTTCATGTAATCGACTTCAACCTCAATCCCCGCCTTGTTTGGGTCCGGAACTTGGAGCGTGCCTTTTTCATAAACGACGGCGGAAGTTCCGATTATCGCAGGGATCAGGCTTGTTTTGGTATTGTAGGGAGTCATGTTTGTGATGTTTCCCTCGTATGATCAAACGAAGTAAACCACTGTGTTCTTATCATGGAAGAAAACGGGCCAGTGAGAGAAGGGTGCAGAGTCGTAGCACTCCTGAAGCCAAGCCTGGGTCACTTTGAACAAGTGGGAAAGCGCCGAGTTTTGCTCCCATATCGAGGGTCTGTTAGCGGCCACCTGATAGCATCAGGGGATTGCCACACTCTTCAGCATATACAGAGTTGCCCATTAAATGAAACTACACCAAAGATCATAACCTTGACCGAAACATTGTTTCATCACCCCAGGCACATCCCTGATATTCATGGCACACCAGCGATGCATTTTGCATGTGCTGGAAATAATACTCTTGCAATAACTTGGATCGATAGAAAGAATGATTTGTTCAACGGCGCATCTTGCTCGTTGAACAGTATGTCACTTTCAGACTTGATAGAAGGCTGTTATCGCTCTGGAGATTTGTACACAAAGGGCTAACAAGTAGATAGTGTGCAACAAAAAGGAAAATCGGTTTTCATCTAAAGGAAATGGGTCTTTTCTTTACCGACAATTTTACCGTTCTATTTTGTATTTAAGAAAATTTTCGTAGATACAAATAGTTATTTTCTATGCAAAACAGCTTTTTCCAGGATGTTTAAATGTGTGCATTTGTGTGTGTGTGTGTGTGTGTGTGTCACATATAAGAGAGCAATAACTGGTAAAGGAGTGATAAGTATTTCAAAAGTACATGGCTTAAAGTACATGGCTTAAATGAAAGTCACGCTTTATTTTACGGATTTTCATATAAATAGAATCTGAATTACCTTAATTTTTAAAAGAAATATTTTGACAATATATGATCAATAATACTTTAAATACGTGTTAAACTCTCGGCAATCATTCACATATGTTTTCCCATTTCCTCTCGAATTCTCATACTATCTCTTAGTTTCCGTCTCAAACCGTTTTTTTTTCTGTTTTCATTACATTTTTAAGAATAAATGCAAAAACGCTTATCATTTACAAGCAGACTATGTACAAAGAGAAACCATACAAGGAGAAAACCATGGAGGTCCGACCTGTGTCCGTCTTTTCTCACACTGTGCATAATCTCTTTCATCGTCCGTTGTTTTTCTTACTCATATATCAACCTGTCCCTTTCCTTTCCAGATTTGTTTTCCTCACTAACATTTAAAAATCATTTATGGGAAGCATGAAACACATTAGTTTTTTTTCGCCTCCCACAATTCAACAATCCACCTCGCTTCCGCTTCCGTCCCCCTCGAAATAAATAATATCCTTATACGATTCGCTCTTTCATATTCATGTTTCCTTAGTTTTATATACTCCCTGATTTCTGCAAAGTCATTCGATAAGTTATTTAATTTGTTTACATACATTAACATACCTATTCTCTAAAATTCTATCGCGGATATATTTTATTTATTTTGTGTTTCCTTTCTCCGTAGATTTCTCATTTTTTCTTAGGGTTGATGTGCAAATTATAAAGACTTTATTGCTTTATTCTTATTTTCCTATAATAATTGAAACACACACGCAGTTGAAAATCCACTCTTATCTAATACATAAAAGACAAAATGTGTGTATGTGTCTGTTTCTATGTTCGCCAAAAACTTTCGATACACGCGACAAATACTGTCGAGATCGGTATTGTTTTATAGCTAGATATCTCGGACGAAATAGCGAAATATTGACCAAAAAATGTCATTCCTTTATCCACAACTGGGTAGTTTTCTACAGGAAGGAGTCGCTTTTTTCGCCGACATTTTCGCAAGTCATCATCTCCGTTGGATTGACTAGCCTTAGTTTCAACGCTCGGTAATTCCAGTTTTGCCATGGTTGCATCGGCTAAAACGTCACATTTTGTACATCCATATCCTTCCATATCCATCACAGAGACAATTTAATCAGGGAGGTCATTTATGAATATTGGGAATAATGAAGGTGCAGCGATAGCCTCCTGAGGTACACCCGAATTTATATCATATTGTTTGGATGTTCAACCGTCGAGGACAACCTGGATTCTTCTCCTATTTAAGAAGGATTTTATTATGTTAATTTTTCGTCCAATGATACCGTAGAATCTGACTTTTTTAGAAGACCCTCGTGCCATACCCTGTCAAAAGCCTTAGTTATATATGGGATACCGTTCTACCCTCCCCTGTTTTGTTCATTATATGGTGTATCTTTTGTAGAACGGGCTTGCTTAAATCAAAAGAGTAAGGATATCTTTAGTAGAACGGGCTTGCTTAAATCAAAAGAGTAAGGATATCTTTAGTAGAACGGGTTTGCTTAAATCAAAAGAGTAAGGATATCTTTTGTAGAACGGGTTTGCTTAAATCAAAAGAGTAAGGATATCTTTTGTAGAACGGGTTTGCTTAAATCAAAAGAGTAAGGATATCTTTAGTAGAACGGGTTTGCTTAAATCAAAAGAGTAAGGATATCTTTTGTAGAACGGGTTTGCTTAAATCAAAAGAGTAAGGATATCTTTAGTAGAACGGGTTTGCTTAAATCAAAAGAGTAAGGATATCTTTTGTAGAACGGGTTTGCTTAAATCAAAAGAGTAAGGATATCTTTAGTAGAACGGGTTTGCTTAAATCAAAAGAGTAAGGATATCTTTTGTAGAACGGGTTTGCTTAAATCAAAAGAGTAAGGATATCTTTTGTAGAACGGGTTTGCTTAAATCAAAAGAGTAAGGATATCTTTTGTAGAACGGGTTTGCTTAAATCAAAAGAGTAAGGATATCTTTTGTAGAACGGGTTTGCTTAAATCAAAAGAGTAAGGATATCTTTAGTAGAACGGGTTTGCTTAAATCAAAAGAGTAAGGATATCTTTTGTAGAACGGGTTTGCTTAAATCAAAAGAGTAAGGATATCTTTAGTAGAACGGGTTTGCTTAAATCAAAAGAGTAAGGATATCTTTTGTAGAACGGGTTTGCTTAAATCAAAAGAGTGAGGATATCTTTTGTAGAACGGGTTTGCTTAAATCAAAAGAGTAAGGATATCTTTAGTAGAACGGGTTTGCTTAAATCAAAAGAGTAAGGATATCTTTAGTAGAACGGGTTTGCTTAAATCAAAAGAGTAAGGATATCTTTAGTAGAACGGGTTTGCTTAAATCAAAAGAGTAAGGATATCTTTAGTAGAACGGGTTTGCTTAAATCAAAAGAGTAAGGATATCTTTTGTAGAACGGGTTTGCTTAAATCAAAAGAGTGAGGATATCTTTTGTAGAACGGGTTTGCTTAAATCAAAAGAGTGAGGATATCTTTTGTAGAACGGGCTTGCTTAAATCAAAAGAGTAGGGATATCTTTTGTAGAACGGGCTTGCTCAAATCAAAAGAGTGAGGATATCTTTTGTAGAACGGGCTTGCTTAAATCAAAAGAGTGAGGATATCTTTAGTAGAACGGGCTTGCTTTAATCAAAAGAGTGAGGATATCTTTTGTAGAACGGGCTTGCTCAAATCAAAAGAGTGAGGATATCTTTTGTAGAACGGGCTTGCTTAAATCAAAAGAGTAAGGATATCTTTTGTAGAACGGGCTTGCTTAAATCAAAAGAGTGAGGATATCTTTTGTAGAACGGGCTTGCTTTAATCAAAAGAGTGAGGATATCTTTTGTAGAACGGGCTTGCTTAAATCAAAAGAGTGAGGATATCTTTAGTAGAACGGGCTTACTTAAATCAAAAGAGTAAGGATATCTTTTGTAGAACGGGCTTGCTTAAATCAAAAGAGTGAGGATATCTTTTGTAGAACGGGCTTGCTTTAATCAAAAGAGTAAGGATATCTTTGTAGAACGGGCTTACTTAAATCAAAATTGTTGGTCGATAAGAAGTTTTGCCGGTGTAAGCTGATCAACTAAAGCTTTGTAGATTTTGTACCTCAAATATTTTGGCGAAAAGCGGGAGGAGGTTAACGGGGCGATTATACAATGGGTTAGTTCTTTCACCAGAATTCTTGTAAACTGGTAACACTGAAGCGGTTTTCCAGCCTATGAACGTATACTATCCTAGAGTCCACAACACTGGACCAATCCTGACCAAACCTGACATGATGATGTTCTTGAACTAGAGATAGTGCACACAATGTTTCAAGATCAAAGTCAAAGGTTAAGGTCATATTTTTTCGGACTCTTACAACATCCACTTACTGTAAGGGTTCCCGTAAAGCGGGTACCTGAGCGTACAGTAAATGTCCGCCTAAGCCCTGGTATCTTTTCAAGTAAAAATAATATAATATTGAAATAATTCCAATAGTTCAGATTTATTGAAAGATTAAGAGAAGAAAATAATTTTCTTCATTAGTAATTTGTGTGTTTTTCTATGCATTCAAGTATTTATTATGAATATAATTTTGTCTTTACTTTGCCTTGTTTCATATGTTTAGTGCCTGTCGGAGAAGTAGTATTGATAAATGATATGTATTTGTAAATCATAACTATTAAAATCACTCATTACTTTTCAAGGCGTGTATGTATATTTAACGTACTACGATATCAAATTGAGCAGAAACCCACGTGCGTGGAAAATTATTTTTAATTCCTTCGCCAGTATTTAGTAAACCTGTTGAAATCGAATATGAATTATGCCAAATATATAATACATACTGCAAACGAAATTATTACCAAAAAAGTTCGCTTACCCAATGACAAAGAAACACTATTGTTTTTTTATTATTTTCGTTTTAGTAGTTCTTTTTTTTAATTGTTTATGTATTGCTCTTCTCGTTTTTTCTGATTTATCATTTTATTCAGACGTTTTCCCCACAATTTACTTTAACCTATTCGTCTTCTTTTCGAAGTTTCATGTTCCAAATATCTGTTTTCAAAATAGATTTTAATCACATGTTTTATTTTTAATTCTACTACTAAACAATTGATATATGAGATCAAATATGACGAAATATAGCAATAATTCCTAGTTAAGCATAATGACAATATAAAACATATGATATTATAATTTATCCAGATTGTGTATATATAATTATAGATTCAATTCTCTATCGATTATATCATATAATGTCCGTTCTTTATCGAAGTAGATGTAGTTTAGTTGTGTAGTTTAGAAAAAAGGAGATCATAGGACACTGTTTAATTTTACATTTTAATTCCGTCACGTAAAAATCTGATATATTAATATTTAATCATTATAGTCCCTTCAAACTGCAAAGTGGAATACAGTGTACTTTTTAAATCTCTAAATGTAATGGAAATACCATTCGTTTTATTTTTCTTAGTACTAATCCATTCGACTTAAAATACGGTTAACATATACCGTCTAAAGTGTAGTTATACAAATTAAAATATATTTATTCTAACACATTGTAAAATTAGTTGTTTCAGTTCTCAGTTAATGCTCATTACCTGTTCATAGTATTGCTAGTAAATGGTCCGTTTCTCTTGGGTAAGTGTTGATACATTTAACACTGCAATTTATTAAAAGGCCGTTAAAAATATTTTCTGTTCATTTTTATTCGATTTTGAATATCGCTCAGTTTGTATTGTTTTGAAGTTCCAATATCTTTATGCATTCATAAATGTCCTCTATCAAAATGCATAAATTATTCATTTCATAAATGCATAAATAAATATCTTTCTGTTTTTAATTGTAATATACTTAACCTTGATTTTAAGATAAACAACATTTCTCCTTTTTTTCTAACATTACTACGCGCATTTCATATGTGCATTGATTACCATTAATTTCCATGTATAGTATTATATAGTTGGCGAGAAGAAAATGGAATTATCTGTTATTTTCTATCCGTCAGTTTGTTTAATTACCGGTGGGAGTATGTATGTATTATGTATTTATGTATGTATGTATGCATGTGTGTATGTATGTATGTATGTATGTATGTATGTATGTATGTATGTATCTATGCATGTATGTATGTATGTAATTATGTGTGTATGTATGTATTATGTATGTATGTATGCATGTATGCATGTATGTAAGTATGTATGTATGTATGCATGTATGTATGTGTGTATCTATCTATTTATCTATCTATATTTCTATCTATCTTTCTATCTATCTATCTCTCTATCTCTCTTTCTCTCTCTCTCTCTCTCTCTCTCTATATATATATATATATATATATCTGTAATAGATGTGGAACTATGTTTTGATAAATTATCAAAACATATCAAATAATGGCAGATTCTGTGGACTGGTACAATTTGCACCGGAAGGTCTTTATCAAACCCAAACGACGTGTCGTTTGTCCCGTGTTCTGGTGTACTGGACCTAGAGTTTGAGTTTGAATTGGGATGCTAAATAGAGCGGGTCGGTTAACGGATCGAATTATTCCCTGGGAAGAAGGTGTTGTGTCTAAAAGTTGAGACTGAGAAACCCAGAGGCCAGAGATACTCACTAACCACTCCTGCGTATCGACACCTGGGAAGTAAAATAAAATCTATATAAAATAAATCTTCGTCTTATATCGTTTAAAATGTTTTCGTGCACAGGATCCAGCTACAGCCAAGGACAGATGGGCCAACGACCCAGTTGAAAAGGTATGTCGAAATACATGTCTGATACACGCACACCTAAAAATCCTTGACTGACGACTCGTATATAAACTGTTACAGATATATGTACAAAAACAACAAATGGTTCAAATAACGAATAACCTCATGGAGGCATGGAGTGACCCGTGTACTTACTCAAATACTACGCAGCAATACAATATATGTTTAGTTGCTACGACAACGTAACATAAAGCGTTAAATAAAAACAATGTTTTAACGGCTAAATGCAATTAGGAGTAAAGCAGTTCTAAGCTATCAGATATTTCTTTGTAATATTTAGAGTCATGGTTAATTGTAGGTATAGACATTTTCATACCCTCCAAAAAATGTTTAAAAAACTAACAGCTAGTCGTGGTTCGCTCGTGATTTCGCATAGAAACACTTTTTCCATAGCTTCAAATGTCATCAATGTACTGAGACAAAAGACACCTTCAGGACTGCCAGCAACTACCGTAAAAAAAATAAAAAAGAAACACGGGAGAATTGTAAGTTTAGTCTGGTAAATCCAGGGTCCTGAAGAGAAGCGTGTGCTTTATCCTAATTATCATCAACAAACATGCGGTAATCTAGGCAACATCAGACAAGGCCAAAATCTTTGCCAAGAACATTTCAGCTTACTCTACCACATGCGATTAGGGCCGCGATTTGCATTTCATTCTGTCTGTGAAAACACGGTAAGCGGCATTCAAATATCTATGCGTGATGTTGCCAAGCTAATACAAAAACCTTGATTCAATAAATCATTCCAATTATAGTGCAGAAAATATTTCAACTAGAACTAGCCCCTGATACTTACAAAGCTGTTAAAGAGTTTACTTAATGCGAATTACTTCTCTACACCCTGAACACCCTCATCAGTTTGCAGCTATTAAAAAAATATATATAAGCTTATAGGTCATCTGCCTCCCAATACAGACTAATACGTCTCCTGTGTTTCATGAGTAAGTTGCTGGAATCTGTGTTAAATATAGAAGTAGTCAACCACCTCAGCAAAAGTAAATTCTTCAGTAACATGCAATATGGTGTCTGCTCTATTAATCTACAGCAGATGTCCTAACAGCTATATCTCATATGATTAGCGAATCTCCAGAGGAGACTTCATTTCTATAGCGAGTGCACTTGATGTCTCAAAAGCCGTTGATAGTGTATAGTATACAGGTCTACGTCTATAGATCTTCAGTTACGGTATAGATCGTCTCAATTAGTAAATCATTTTTTCTGATTGGTTTATAAGAGTACTAGTTGATGGGTAGAAATCAGAAACTCGAAGCCTTAATGCTTGAGTCATTCAGGGGCCCAACATGAGCCCCACCCTCTAATCTATATCAATGATTTTCTAAATCACATTCTAATATCATTTGCAGACATTTATGCTGACAACACAATCATATATTGCAACAGTTAAAAGGCCATAATCGATCAAGTTCTCTTTGATCCTCTCTGCTCTCATCTTGAGCACGTGGTTCAATGAGGGAAATGGGTGGCGGGTACATTTTAATGCGTATAAAACATAGCTTCTATATTTACATCATAAACGATCTGATCCCCGTCTGACATCAATTGAAATTAATGATTCTTGTCTTGGGAAGGTTCCATGTTTTGTAAAGCTTCTTCGTCTGATCTTCACTCCTGATCTGAAATGGAACACGTACATAAAATCAGTTGACAAGTTCGCTGTAAAAATGGAGGGATCATTTTACCGCTCCAGTAGATATCTCACTGCTAATACCTGTATGAAAAGCAAGCACGCCCAAGGACTGAGTGTCGTGTCCACATCTGGGCAAGATCTGTATGAAGCAGTTTATCTTGCCTTGGCAGAGTGAAAACTTGATTTCGTTGCTTAATGGGGGTACTTTTTCTCTTCCTTGCAACCCTTTTCCCAGAGAAAAGACGTTACATGTCCGTCTAATTTGTATCGTTTTTTTATGGCAAGAGCTCATATGAGCTCCACTCTATGGTGCCTCCATTGTCATACTTGCACGAAAAACACTCGTATAGCTGTAGCCATTATCAATAATTTCCCCCACTTTTTATCTGTGCCTTACCCTAAACTTAGATTCCATGCAAAAGAACTACACGCCTGTAGAACTCTTTTCGTTTTTCCGTTTTTCTAGCTGACTACAATTTAATCGTTTTCAAGTCCAACGTAAACAAGTTCTTTATGAGACGTCTTCTTTACTAATCCAATTTACCAAATTTCCACTACTAACGATTACAACGATATTATCCCATTGACTACCGTAAACTAATTAACCTTATCATCGAGTGGCCTTCGGGCTATGATGAGTGGTGACCCATCAGTAAAAGAAATAACTGCTTTCTACTCGATTAAAAGAAAATGAAACAGCAGATAAAGAGAACAGTTTATATATTAAACGATATAAAATGTTCTTGTAAATAGTTTGAAACCTACTTCAGTTGCTTAGTTTCTCGCTTAAATCGGACACCCACAAACTCACATACGTAAATACACATACACAAACATACACATGCACATACGTAAATACACATACACAAACACACAGGCATATACACATAAACCGACTGACACATAAACGGACAGACAGACACGCAATGGTTTTTGCTTCTCAAACACTATAACTATTTTTTTTTTATTTTGTTACGTTTTAAACGAGATTGATTCAAATTATAAGATTTATAGCCTTCCCACGTTTCACCATGTTCAATGTAGTTTATAGTAACTTTGACGGTAATCAACAGTTGGGTCGACAGAAGTGAATTAATACTTACACTCTTGTTTTACTTTCCTAAATTTATTTTTATATAGTAAGAGTGGTATATACATATGCAGCTACTATACGTATATATGTGTAATGAGAGTCATGTTCATTTCAATTAAGTTTAATGCAAAGACGTCAACGAGTGACGGGATGAAAGCTCCTTAGAAAAATTATGTTTTTAAAACTTTAAGAAACGAGAAATAAAACGATTAATAGAGCATAATGCGGGCTAAATCTCTGTTTTCAAAATGAAAATATTTCAGATTCGCTTAAAATCGGGGCCATAATATTGCATTCGAATTGTACATAATTCATCGAAGTTTAATATCTATATAAAACTTAAATTAAAACACTTTTTTTGAATAAACTTTGAAAATACATTTTACTAGCTTGATTTCGAACTTCGTAACAGAGATATAGAATGCGTGGAACTGTTCTTAGCATTGCGAATTATTTTGGACCTACTGGAATGCGTACCGGTCTATCAAGGTTAAAATTACTTTTTAAATGAGAGAAATCCGAAAGTAATTTATCAATTTAAATTTCATATTCCCTAGTACGTCCGAATGATTCAAACTGAATAGAAATCTATGTTACTCAATGTGTATGGCCAATGAAAAATTAAAGTTTAAGTAAAACTATTCGTGGTATACAGTGGTTATCTATAAACTGTATCATTGATTCAGAGTTTTTTCTCGGTGCTAGGTATGCAAGTGTATTCTGATGAGATTGAAACGCACTCATTTAATCGAAAGATCAGAATTTTATTAATTGCTTTATTGACATAATCATGTTTATTGTATGGCCTATATAATTTAATATCCAACATAAAACTTTAGCTACCATCTTAACTCGTTGGTCGTTCATATACAAGGGTTGTTCGAAAAGTCAAAATATTTTTTTAAACAAATAAACTAGAACATTAAAAGAGCAACAAAAGCAGTTTTTATCATAAAGCCGAGGGACTTTTAGACTCTAAAATGTATTATTCTACATAGTCCCCATTATTCTCACTGCACTGTTACCAGCGTATTTTTACATATCGGAAGTAAACGTCTGGGGCGTGCTTTGTCATCTCTGTTACCACTGTCAAATCGATGAACCTATCTCCTAAATGTATTTTCATCGACAGCATTGGATTCGTAAATGTTCAATGGGGTCAATAAATGTCGATCAGTTAAATATCTTCAGTAGGAAGGAATTCAATGACACCTTTTCGCTGCTGTCGCCTATCTATGACAGGCCTTACTTTCTCACATCGTCAATACCTGCACAGAAAGATGTCATTATTAAATCTTGAATGCATGAGTTCGGTAATCATAAAACTGCAATTTTTAATCTCGTTTGATATATCCTGGCTAAATTAAAAGAATAGGTGGACTTACTTTCGGAAGGAACGTCGTACGACTTTCTGGAAGCTAATCGTAAAAAGCGCAAAAACCTCGAATATTTTCACCTCGACACTTCGGCCATTTGCTAATACTGTTAAGCAGAGGTGCGAGCGAACTAATGTCCAGGCAAACCAAAATAAACAATGGAAACAAAGTGTCTCGTATTCATTAATAAATGAATTAACTGTCCATTTTAATCGCTAGATGGTCACCAGCCAGACATATATGTAACAATACAACGACCTATGTGATTTACTTCACCATTTGCTATTTCTAACCACATACACTACAAAATATAATAGCCTGGCTATTTTCGATGCTACTTTTAAACAGTACAGAGTAATAAACTGAGCAAAAACATGCCAACTATTTTAACACAGCATTTACCAGTCTCGTCACGGATAATTTCTCCACCATTAACACTACCAACTTCTACCTCATGTATCTTGTTCTTCTTTATATTCACGTCAGTTTTCACGCTTTCCTATTAATATGCGCATTTCTCAGTCTATACAGTACGATATTAATGCATCGTAACAAGACACTTATAGGCTAGAAAACATATTAATAACACATATTTCTCTCAATATGTTATTAATATATATAATTGGCAGTCAAATCTACTACGCCGTACTTCAACCGTTTCTTGCTTGACAGGTGTGTGAATGACGCGTATCCCTTTTTATTAATACGAACAGTGTGCAGTAAGTCATGAGTGGACACGCACATCTTATCGACACTTCCTATATAAACTTCAAATTCAAGCCCACGTTGTGTATGTAATTTTCTTATATAAAAACTAGCAGGGCTATCTGGTCTTGCTCGGAACAGTATAAAACAATGAGAAAAATTAAAGTCATTTTGAACATATCCTTTATTTTTAGAATAGAGGAATTTATAATTTCTATGTATCATTTGGTACCTCGAGCGAAAAATATTTTACCTACCCTAGGATGGGTATAACACAACAAACGTATGAAATAAGTGTGCCTTCTCCAGGGAAGGTGATTTACAGCACTATCCTGTATATAATATTTTGATTGCAGAAATTCCCCTCTGGGCCGAATTACAGGAGTTTTGCAAAAGCAGGGGACCCATACAATTTTATTATGTCTAAACTATTATCCACCATCTTGTGTAACTTTAGAACATAGTTACCGTCTAATTTATTCGTTATAATAAAATACGACATTCTATCATAGGAGAAATATCATCACAATTGTGCACACATTACAAGGAAGTAGTTATTAATTTTCGCTCTATAACTAAAGTATTAATACCACCACCAGTCTACATGCGGTACAAGTACACACATAAACCGGCATGTATGTCCGCCTAACTAGCTTATAAACTCATACACAAACAATTAACTTTTCATTCTCCATCAAAAATAAACAATTTCTCCCTCATCCAGTTCCATGTATGCGCATTAGATGCGATTTAAGAAATCACTTATTCCGGAATACAAACCTACATAAACAAAATAACACGCTGCCTAGTAATTAATATAGCCGCATATGTAATATAAAAAATGCATCTTTTCCCTGTTATATTTCCAATAGATAGAGGGAAAAGACATTAATATCCCCTCTAATTTCCCGGACGTCCAACTTCTAACAACTTTCATCAGGCTTACAGAGGCCTGCAAGGCCAACTTGTGAAGATTTCTAAAGGCCGTTGAAGAGGGCTTTCCGGCAATGGAACTCATTAAGAAAAACGACCCTTTCCTGGACTAATTGCGAAAACAATGCAAGGGAAGGGTCCCAGTGTTGGTTCATCCGTCACTCTATAGGGCACTCAAACTTATTTTTTCTTTATACGTCGCCGGCATTGTGGGAGAAACTCGGGAGATGAAAAACCTGACAACCTTGAGCATTGCGTGCAACATCATCGTCCTTTCCCTGACTGACTTCGAGCTGAGTGTGACACACCTTAAGGAAGGTACGATGGGTTTGAATTTGGCTAGTCTGAATGCGAGGAGCTTGAGATCATCGGCCTGGGTGGCTCGTCTGCGGCACGACCTCTTTTTCGAGCGAATGGATGTGGCTTCGATTCATGAGACGCGCTTCTTTTCTTCTGTGGACTGTCATATGCTGACAGCACGCGAGGAAAATGACTCTCTTTGCTAGTATAACGTACCCTGTCCGCGACATGGTTGGAGAGGTGCGAACCCATCTGGAAGATCTGATGGGTATATGCTGTCTGGTCGACAGGCTTCTGATCAAGCATCCGTGTCGGGAGATGTGGATGATGACAAATAGCATTTCCCCCTATCCAAATACCTATTTGGACAGGATGTTAGTAAGGAGGGACTTCTTATCTTGTCTCATGTTCACTTGGCTAGGCTAGACGGGCCATGAACTAGTTATGGCCCGGCTGGAGCTAGGAAATAGGCCTAAGTTAGCGGTGTACTGGAAGTTAAACACCTCCCTTCTTAAAAAATGTAAATTAAATATTTTAGACATCTGAACGTAACGACTTTTATTGTATAAATAGATAGGCACTCGACCAAGTTATCTGGAAGTAGAAATCTTACGCTCTAGAAAGACATGATATGCCAGCTACCAGTTGACAAAAAGACGGCGGAGGGAACACTATGGAAAAACCGTTAAGGATTTTTTAAAACTAATCCTAAATGTTTTTTTATGTTACCTTGTTTAAACTTGTTTTTCGTGTTTTATTTATGTATTTTTCTGTATTCTCCTGTCATCTTGTCTGTATTCTCCTGTCTTATCCATCATCCCCCCATGCTACAAAGTTAAACGATAAAAATAAACAAAATGCCGGCAACTAACGATAAAAGAAAAAATGCCGGAAATTATTCTCTATTAGAGTAGATAAACTTAGGACTTTATAAAAAAAAAAAAGGTAGAACTTTTTTGACAATAAAAAAATGTAAAGTAAATATTTTAGACATCTGAACGTAACGCCTTTTATTCTATAAATAGATAGGCACTCGACCTAGTTATCAGGAAGTAGAAATATTACGCTCTAGAAAGACAGAATATGCCAGCTAACAGTTGACAAAAGGACGGCGGAGGGAACACTAGAGCAAAACCGTTAAGGATTTTTGTTTAACTAATCCTAAATGTTTTTTATGTTACCTTGTTTAAACTTGTTTTTCGTGTTTTATTAATGTATTTTGTCTGTATTCTCCTGTCTTCTTGTCTGTATTCTCCTGTCTTATCCGTCATCCCCCCATGCTACAAAGTTAAACGATAAAAACAAGCAAAATGCCGGCAAGTAACGATAAAAGAAAAAATGCCAGAAATTATTCTCTATTAGAGTACGTAAACTTGGGACTTTATTTATGTAGTATACTTAATATATACTATTACTGCAAGCTTGCCTTTATGGAAAATGCTTGCTTCCTTGCCGGCAAATCAAACCATCTAATATAGTTAGCCTTATGTTCAAGTACATTCGAAATATAATACAATGCAAAGAAACAGTTACTCATGAAAACGAACCTCCTAAAGTAAAACCTTGAATAATTATCTAAACTCGAATCTAAATTAATATTAAGCCGACTTTACAAATTGATAATAGTCAATTATTGGATTTTAATTAATTATGAGGTCAAACTCTAATGATTCAAACTCGATAGATAACGACAAACTTCCACCTATTAATATGGGAGGGAGATTATTATCAAGTGTCCTTAATTGTTAACTTAGCACCGGACTTACTACTTAGATACAAAGAAGTCACTTGGACCCATTCCCCTCCTCCCCTACCCCTTTCCTATTTTTTTAATGGAGAGTAGATAATACAGTAGATGTGTTATCGGCAGCTCCAGTAACTCTCGCTTCTCCTATTTTGTCATTCAGTCCTCATTCAATGAGTGATTTTTCTGACAAAGGGTGAAGAAAAAGCTGCTTAAAGGTCAGTAGTACTTGGTGACCAGTAGTCTGAGATGTCGGAAATTTTTCTGTGTCTGTCTGTCCTTGTGGCACTGTCACTAGTAAGGATTCTGGAGGTAAACGTTTTGTCTGGGCTGACGTTATCCGCCTGATAGTCAGGGACCCGAACCTTGGATTAACCACTAAGGAGGCTGTCCTATCAGCAGGTGCAAAGTACTGGGACTGCTGTATTACCATTTGGTGAGTGGATCTGGACCATGCAGTTGTCTCTGGTGGAGCCTCTCGATGCCATACTAGTGGATAATTGTTACGGCTTTACCTTTTCGTGTGCTACAACAAAAATTCTGTCTTTTTCTCTCTTACTTTCCCTCTCTGTACTGCTCTAACCAAATATGCCGACCTGTTCCACAAATCCCAAAACCTCAACATGAAATATCTCCAGAATAAAAACTCGATTAAACCTAGAACCCCATATTCCAACGTAGACCCCTACTACCAGGTCTCCTTCTCCAACATCAGGGGTCTACGTTCCAACCTTGCAGAGGTTGAACCCCAATTACAGGAGACGAAACCGGACATATTATTTCTAAGTGAAACTGGAATAGGGCAGACCACTTCCCTAGAGGAGTTTATAATTGACGGATACTCTAATTTAATACCAAAATCTGACACCCAAAATCGCCATGGGCATGGAATATGTGCCTACATTAAGGATGGCTTCCCGTGTGGCAGGGATATCTCTAGAGAAGATCCTAATTTACCCTATATGTGCTTCAGGGTTGCACTTGCTGACACCACTGCATTTATATTTGCCCTCTATAGGCCACACAACAGCGGAGTTACTATCTTTAAGAGCATATCTGAGAAAATAGACCACATACTGTCTTCACATCCCTCGGCTAACATCCACATCTGTGGTGACTTCAACGTCCATAACGTGGAATGACTGACCCATTCAAATAAGACAGATGATGAGGGGAGGTTCTGTCATGATTTTGGCATTGCTTATGACCTCACTCAGATTGTTCGTGACCCCAACCGTGTGCCCGATACACCCGGTCAATATGCAAGCCTCCTAGACCTTTTTCTCTCAACTTCCCCTGAGCTATGTTCATGTTCCGTTCATTCTCCTCTAGGATCCTCCGACCACTCCGTCGTATCAGTTAAGATGAAAACGAAATGAAAGAAGCCCCCAGACGTACCCATCAACCATACTGTATACCGATACTCTATGGTTGACTGGGATAGCTTCCGTACATTCATATCTGATTTACCTCTGCACTCCATGTTTAAAAAGGAAGTGTCCTCTATAGTATCAGATCTGACCGAATGGTTAATTGAAGGCATAAACCTATTCATACCATCTAAACAATTCCAACAAAAACCTAACAGCCAGCCATGTTTCTCCGCAGAATGTGCTGCTGCTATCGCGCACAGAAATAAATTTTTCCATAGCTACCAACGTAATAGATGCACTGAGACTATAGCTGCTTTCAGGACTGCCAGCAACCACTGTAAAAGAGTAATAAAAAATGCAAGAGAGCTATATGCCCAGTCTGTTAAATCCAAGGTAGCTGATCAGCGGCTTGGTTCCCACCAGTTTTGGCAAATAACAAATAGGATCCTGAACAGAAGTGTGCGTTCTATCCCAACCATTATCAATGGACAAGAGGTCATCTCGTCAGCGTCAGACAAGGTCAAACTATGTGCAAAGAACTTTGCAGCTAATTCTACCCTATGCGACGAAGGCCATCAACTCCCCATATTTCCTCCTATAACACAGAACAAGCTAGGTAACATACAAATATCCGTGCATGAGGTCGCCAAGCTAATCAAGAACCCAGATTCCAGTAAAGCAACTGGCCCTTATAGCATCCCAATTATAGTGTTAAAAAATCTTCAACCAGAACTTGCTCCCATACTTACGAAACTGTTTAAGCGCTGCCTTAAGGAGAAGTGCTTTCCGACTCCCTGGAAGACCTCATCAGTTTGCCCTTTATTTAAGAATTCAGGTGATATGTCATCTCCCTCCCACTGCAGACCAATAAGTCTCCTGTGTGTTATGAGTAAGTTGCTGGAATCCATATTAAATAGAGAAATAGTCAACCACCTCAGCAGGAATAACCTTCTTAGTGACACACAATATGGTTTCCGCTCTGCAAGATCTACCGCAGATGTGCTGACGGTTATATCCCACAGTATTAGTGAATCTCTTGACAAAGGCTTCCTTTCTAGGGCAATTGCTCTTGACATATCAAAGGCCTTCGACAAGGTATGGCATAAGGGTCTACTTCACAAGATTTCCAGCTACGGTATAACTGGAAATGTTTTCCCAATCATTAAATCATTTCTCTCCGATAGGCTCATAACAGTAGTGGTAGATGGACAAAAATCGGAGGCCTGCAATATAAATGCTGGAGTCCCTCAGGGGTCAATCCTAGGCCCAACTCTCTTCCTGATCTACATCAATGACCTCCCTAAACACATACTTAAATCATTCGTTGACATCTATGCTGATGACACGACCATCTACGGCAACACATCAAAGGCTGTAAATGACAAAGTTCTCTCTGATTCTCTCTCCTCTGATCTCGAGCGCGTGGTTCAGTGGGGGAAGATGTTGCTGGTTACCTTTAATGCATCCAAAACCAAACTCCTATCCTTAAATCATCAACGCTCTGATTTCTATCTGGCATCAATTGTGATGGATGGCTCTCGTCTGGGTGAGGCCCCGTGTTTTGACAAGCTTCTGGGTTTGACCGTTACTCCTGATCTGAAATGGAACACATACATCAAGTATGTTGCCAAGGTCGCTGGAAAGATGGTGGGATCCTTCTACCGCTCGAGAAGATATCTCACTACTGATGCAATTCTCTATCTATATAAAAGCCAAGTACGTCCAAGGATGGAATACTGCTGCCATATCTGGGCAGGAACTGCAAAAAAAACAGCCTATCCTGCCTTGACAGAGTACAAAATAGACTTCATGGCTTAGTGTGGGATGCCCTTTTCTCTACCCTGCAACCTCTCTCCCATAGAAGAGACGTTGCGAGCCTATCCTTGTTTTATCGTTATTTCCATTGCAGGTTATCGTCTGAACTCCAATATCTGGTCCCCCCTCGTCAATCTTTCACGAAAAACACCCGTCTAGCCGAATCCACTGTGAAAAATTTCCCCCACTCTTTATCTGTGCCTAAATCAAAACGCGGATTCCATGAACAAAGCTTCTTCCTTAGTACAAGTGATAAGTGGTGATCACTGTGTAAAAAAAAAAAAAGATACAAGACTCCCGAGAGATAAGTTTATAGACTTAATTCAAAAGAGAATAGTGGGAGCGATTATCGGAAGTAAGTATTAAGTGGGTCTTAAATTTAAAATTAGAAAATTCCCTGTCAAGTATTCCCGCCCCTCCCACTAGGTAACGCAGAGACGAAGTAGCAGCTAGAGCAAAACCTAGCCAAGGCCATGAGGGAGGGTTATAAGGTTAGTCAGGAACTAGCTAACCAGGACCTTCTACGCGAGACTAGCAAGCGTATCGAAGGTCAAGTACTTAGAGCTAGACTTAAAAATATAGGCAACGAAGCACTCAATTCTGACGGTGACGTGCCTCGTGACATTTTCAAACGTGGGTCCGACAAGTACATTAGCAAAGTGAAACATTTGGATGGACGAATCAACTTGGGAGATCTGCGAGAGGTTTTTAGAAGATTCGAGTTGCGTTTTACGCAGTAGCCCGATCTTCCGGTTTATGAGTTTAGCGACTATTTGGTCGACTCTTCCCGTCTCGAGGCTGCCAGAGCGGCTAGTTGCGAGGGACACGTGACGGAGAGGTTTTCTTTATGTACAGCGCTGAAGCATGTCAGCGGTAATTGATCGTTGAGAGTCGGTAGTCTGACATACGAACTGTATTTGAGGCTATCGCCCACGTTTATGCCTTTTCCGACGAATGTGTTCAACCATTTGTTTTCTGAGGGATCCATTCCGGGGCAAGTCATCACATTGTTGAAGAAATGTGCTGGGTATGGCGGGGAAGAATTAGATGACTAAAGGCTCATACCTCTGCTAAATTTAGGGTTGAAGGTTTTGGCCAAGATCTTGTCGAATCGGCTGCAGGTTGTTATCGGCGACTTGATCGAACCGGAGAGGAACTACATCGTGAAGGGGAGATCGATTCAGGACAACTTGCGCATGATACAGACGACCCTGGATTGTTGGGGATAGAAGAGGAATCGAAAGCCGCGCTGATCAATTTACATCAGTCGAAAGCTTTCCATAACGTCGACAATCGTTTCCTGCCATTTGTTTTAGAGACCGCCGGTTTTGTAACCTGACTTCTGCAAGTGGATCTCCGTGATGTATCGCCAGCCCCCGGCTGCCGTGCAATTCACCGGAAAGCGCTCAAAACCATATGTTATCCATCGGTTGGTTAGTTAGGACTGTCTGCTGTCACCCTGCTATACGCCCTGGCTTTGGAGCCGCTGCTCCGCAAGCTGAGACGTGGGGAGATAAATTACAGGAGTCAGGATAAACCGCAGCAAGTCGGTCGTACTGCGGTTGTGTGCCTAGAGTAACAACGCAAACCACCCGGCGCTCTTCAGCTAGACGGATGGCCCAGTTCGGATACTCAGCGTGTGGTTCAGACCGGGTGTTCAGCGCGAAAAGAATTGATTAAAGGAGGTTCAAATGTGGAGGTTGCGGTTAACTTGTTGCTTCTTAGGAAACTTTCCTTAAGGGGTCGAGCCGAGACATGCGCCACGTACGTCTTTCCTCTCATCCTTTACCGACTAGCCGTACTTCCCCTGCTTGTACAACACCTAAAAGCTCTCGACGAACTCTTGTCGATTCTTTGGGATGAAGGAAGATGCTGAGTGAACAGCCAAGTCCATATTCCACGTCCGTGTGAGGAAGGTTTGGGAATGCCGGACTTCAAATTTCATCGACACGTTGAGAGGCTGGCCTTCCTAATATCTGCAAGAAGATCAACTGTGACACCCAATGGTCACTGCGGCATTCCCGACATTGTTCTTGGCTGTCGGTTGCAAGCTGCGGGGAGAATCTGCCTTCCTAAAAGAGTGTCGAGCCGCGTTCAAACGACTACCAAAGTCCAGCGATCTTGTGAGTGCTACCTGTAGGGAACTCCACAGGGATCTAGTGACGAAGCCGCGGCTGACGACTCGTTATTTGCTCGCTCACCTTTGAGTTTGCAGCAGAGCGTGATGCGCTCCACGTGGAGGTGGGCGCCGGTTTCGAGTCATCTGAGCAATTCAGAGTTCTCTCTGACCTGGAGATAGGCCTGCAATGCAATTCTTCTCAACAATATACCATGCAGTTCCGGTTTTTTGGAGTCGCCTGCTTGTCCATCTTGCGGAATAACAGCTGTAGAAATAACTGACCACGCTTTCTTTGATTGCCGCGAAATCCGCCGCTACTGTTCCGGAGCATCCTCGCCCGATTACCGTATCCAATGTCGTTGACAACTTGAGACCGCCGTCGGACCGAGAAAGACAAATGATGTGCGTTACAATCCGGGCCGTGGTAAGAATGATGATTTTAATGTCGCGACTGCAAGGTGGCCGGAGAGTGTTGTCTTCTTCTGATCAGGATCTGATCGCTTTCTTTAAACAGCCACTACTGGTGATGATCAAATGTGATATAAAAAGCTGCATCACGCGGTATTTTAACAGAATATTGATACATGTAGCAAGTCTTTATGAAAAGGAGCCAATGTGGAATAGTGTTCTCCGCCTAGGTGTGGAACGAGCAGTTCGGTCAAGTGTAACCTAATGTTTAGCCTCTTAAATAACCGAGATAGTACTCCATCCCTCCCCGACTATAATATCTCCTTGATCCCGACTCCCTCCTAAATGCAATTTTTCTTTTCAGCCCTCCCTCTAAATTTCTCCCATCTTGGAGAGAAAGCAATTAACCACTAACAACCCCCCCCTTCACCCACCAATTTTTTCTTTTCCCCATTTTGTCAAATCGAGAGATATTACCACTTAGAGACTGTCCCGCGGGAGCTCAGGTTCCTTTAAAAACCGAAGTGGAACGGACAGTCTATCAACTCGACGGGGTTGGGAGCGTCCTACTAACCACTTTTGTATTTTTCCCCGGCTCTCGACACAATGAATTTCTGTATCATTATTGTTATCTTGTTTTGTTTTTATACGCCAGTAAATATGTTTAAACAATTGGGTTCTAAGTAGGACGTACCTCAGTACGAAAGTGTGAATGCGGTATTATATTGGAAGAAGATACTAGCTAAGATGAATTTGGTTTAGTTCTGGAGTGACAAAGATGACAACGAGCCGCGTTTCCCCCCTTTTTAAGTCGCCCTTGTGCCTAAGTTTTTTGTTCATGCTGGACTTCTTAGCCTGAATAAAAGATTTAATATATCAAAGTGTAGTATCTGTTCTTTAGATGCTGCACTCAAAGCAATTAGGTTTGTCAATGTTGGAGCAACCCTTCATATCAGGCAATTACTTATGAAGTCAATTAGGTTTAGTCAATGTATGGAAACCCATAACAGACAATTAGTATTGTTTTGGACCCTGCCAGAGTACTCCCTTGTGGAAACTGGTTTTCCCCCTCTCACATTAAAAACGACCTTTTGTCGTATTTGTTCTCATAGCGGAGCAAATAAATACCACCAACTCCCGGCCTTCCGTAGTAGTATCTGTTCTGTAATTGGTCCTTGGTCAATGCAAGGGAAACCCTTCATACTGAGATAATTATTGTTTATTTGGATACTAACAGAGTGCCCCTTCTTGGAGGGAGCTGCTTTTCCACCACATTAAAAACGTCTTCGTGGGAGATTTAAAAGCAACACCAGTTCGGCAAGTATCTTTTTGATGGACTGTGTTACATTTGAACGCTTTATTCTTCCGATCGTATCATGGAGTAGCGGTAAGACGTCGGGTTTTCTTCCACTTTCTTTTTCCGCCTTTGCTTCACGGGTTCGAGCCTGTCCGCTTACTACCACTTCGTTTTACACCTACAAAATCCCGGGCAACGGTGGGCACCCATTCTAGTCTATATAGATGGAAGATACTAGGGTGTGATTTAGATACTTTTAATTTTGTTTAAAATTAAATTCGTCACACACCTAATTAATTTAGTGTGAAATATTGTTCTTTCAAAAATAACTAAAATGACCAACCAGTGTCTCACTCCCAAAACGAATTGTCTGTTCTGAAAGCCGTTCTATCATAGGGAGGTTTATGATGGCTATTCTGACAACCGTTCTTTACGTGAGGTGGTTGGGCTACAACAACAACAACAACAACTGAAGTACTTTGATTTATTTTTACGCGGGACGTGGTGGCATACTGACAGCGGGAAACACCGTTTACCAGGTCCTGTTATTATGAAATAATTTTACCACAGGTTATGTAAAACACACATTTAAAATAATTTTACCTAGTCTCGAACAGATTATGTAAATATAGATATGTACCACTCAAGTGTTCTCTCCACAGGCATTGTACAGCATATATGAACAAATATTTCCCACTAACGCTATCATAACTTTAAGAAAAATGAAGTCATTTTCAGAAGATGGATCAATTCTTGAGAATAATTATTGTTTCAGCAATTATTGTTTTTATGTCTGATAGTCAAGGGGCCGAAGAAGACCGTCATATCAGCAGGCGTAAATACTGGGGCTGCTGTATTATCGCTAGGAATATAACAACAGAATATCTATATCATTGTTTTGACTCTCGAATAAATATCCGATAAGGTTAGACACATTTAATCAAAAGAGAACCAGATAAATCTATATAAAAGCACATAAGACATCAACGGATACACACGCGAGAGTCAAAACAATGAAAAGAATATTCTGTTCTCATAGCCCGAATTATCACTTATTATTAAGAATGGATTATGGACCATTCAGTAGCGATGCCATATTCGTGGGTAATTGTTACAGCGTTACATTATAGTCTAAAAATATTTGTTCGTTTCTTTTTCTCTCTTACTCTCCCCTCTATCGACACTTTGCACAAAACCCAAAACTCCATCCGAAAATGTCTCAAGAAAAAATACATAAATTCAAAACTCTACCACCCAACAAGATTCCCACTGCCAGGCCTTTCTGTTCAACACCAGGAGTCCACGTTCCAATTTTCCAGAGATTGAAACCCAATTACAGGAGACTAAATCAGACCTATTGTTCCTAAACGTTACTGACCAATTAATTCCACTTGATAACATTGCAAATAAAAGAAACTTAACATCAAAATCTGACCCTCCCAATCAGAATAGAAATGAAATGTGTGTACATTAGAAATGTTTTTTTATGTGATAGTGAAATCGGTAGAGAAAATCCTAAATTACCTATATGTGAATCCGGGTTGCACGACGTTCATATTTGCTCTCTATTACCACCCACAATAGCGGAGTTACTATCTTTAAGAGCATATCTGAAAATATTGACAACATCATACCTGCTCACCCCTTAGCTAGTATTTCCCGTCTGTGGAGACTTCAATGATCACACTGTGGAATGGTTAGTCCCCTCGAAAAAAGACAGATGATTATAAGGGGGGGGTATGTCACGATTTCTTTATTGCTTATAACCTAACTTAGATTGTTCACGAATCCACCCGTGTACCCGGTGAGTATGCAAGTCCCATAGACATTTTTCTTACAACTTGCCCTGAGCTATGCTCATCCTCTGTTCTGTGTCTAATGGGATCTTCCGACCACTCGGATGTCTCAGTTAAGATAAAAACAAAATGTAATAAGTCTTCAGGCGTACCTCTTCATCGTACAGTATATCGATAATCTATGGCTGACATGGATAACTTTCGTACATTTATATCAGATATACATATGCGTTCCATGTTTAAAAAGATCGTGTCTTCTATAGTATTATACCTTACGGATAGTTAATTTTCGGTATAGATCACCTCATAAGCTCAAAGAAATTCCAGCAAAAACACACCAGACACCCATGGTTCTTTTTAGAATATACTGCTGCCATTGCGCACGGAAATCAATATTTTCATTGCTTCAAACGTAATATGGGTAATATGAGACTAAAACCGCCTTCATGACTGCCATCAACGACTGTAAAAGAGTAACAAGAAAACGCGAGAGAATTGATGCCCAGTACAAGTCCAAAATAGCTGCCTCTTCCTACACGTTCAGAAATCCCAGCCTAAACCTAAGCATAGATTCCATTATTGAAGCTTTTTTTTTTAATTCCCCGCCCGTGGAAATCTTTTCTGTTCTCCGGCTTTCCAGTTAGCTACAATATGATCGTCTTCAAGTCCAACGTAAACAAGTTCTTGGTGATCCATCCACTATAAGTAATAGAATATCTCAAATGTCTACTATTAACGATTACTACGATATTGTCCCATTGACTACCGTATATTTAAAAAAAAAAAAAACCCTTGTACTCGTGGTCTTCGTGCCTTAATAAGTTGTTATTCCTTTGAAAAATGTCGGTGTACTTTGTTTTCAGACATAAATTTGCAAATGAATAGTAATTAAATTCCAGGCGTCATAAAGGACTATGGTTTTACGCTAGTTAGAAATAAGTACTCCTTTTAATATAAATGCTGGACAATCTATGGTATAAATCTCGCCCTTCTGTCTAAATGTATGTATGTATGTCTGCCTATAAATTCCGACAGCGGCTACCGATTTTAACAAGATCTATATCGTTTAAAAGCTCGACCCTTCGGACGACAAATATTTAAAAATGGCTAAAAACATTGATTACTTTACTCTCAACTCGGCACTTTTCTAGAAAGAGGGGTCGCTTTTTTCGCCGAGATTTTCGAAAGTGATTTTCTTTTTTTAATTGACGAGCCTTAATTTAAACCTTCGCCACAGCCTGTATGGCGATGGACGCAACGGCAAATTACGTAACTTTTTTTTTATTTTTGCTTTTTGTTTTTCACGCCATTTTCTTTATTCACGGTGCGGGTTCGAGTACTACCACATATTTTATCACACACCTCCAAACACGCGGTCAACACCGGGCAGCGAGGCAAGTATGTATATGGATTATTGAAGGCCGGCAACGGAGACCTGTTTGGTCGTCTAATACTCATCATTATTACTAGATTAAAAGAATGTATTCCCGCCAAAATTTGAAACCTCGATGACGGGTGGATTATAAACATATACATTTTGGTATTATGCAAATTACATAATAATATATTACAGAATAATGTATGACTGCGTGTGTGCATATGCAATAAAAAATATCTAATAATGAAACTAATATGAATATGCCTATCCGTCAGGCATTATTTATTCACTTGTAAAATGGCGGCGTAAAACTCTTTGTGTTTTATTTTTATACGTTGTCTAGCTAGCTGCATTTTAAACAATTATCTTTTTGTTATTGTTGCTTTCCTTGCTATATTTGCCTCGTGTTTTTCTTTGTTTTCGAACAATTTACCTAATCCGAAAGTGTTGCCCTTCCATTATAAGTAAAAGGTAGGAAGATTAAAGTGAAATGATGAAAAATAGATGGGCCATCCCGGGGGCAAGTTTTTATTCTGTCGACTAAAGTGACATCCCGTTACGGAACAAACAAAATCAAAAAAAAAAAAGCAGACATGGAAGAAACAAACAGTATGATCAAACAGCTCACAAAACATATATATATATATATATATATATATATATATATATATATATATGTGTGTATATATATATGCATATAACTATATATTATAACATATATATATATATATATATATACATATATATATATATTATATAAAGAAAATGAGTAAGCCTCTTAGTCAATCACTTGTTGTCGTTTTAAGTTGTTTCGGAATTTAACGGCAACTATGACAAGAGCCGTTGATGTGCACAGCTGAGTATTTGTTTGTCATTGATGATAGCTTTGAGGCGAGATCCTCATTTAGTTTTTCTGGGCAAATGTCTGTGTGGATTTGCTTTTCGTCGTGTTACTGTTGTGTTTATGTGCGATTGTGCATGTGTTATTGTGAGCCAATGTGTCATACTTTTGTCAGCACATCTTTGTTTTGAGAGCCTATGTATGGGTTTGGGAATATAGAGTGATGTATTGTGTGTGTGAATTCGTTGCTATAAGTTAACTTGTTTTGTGTGTTGAGTGTGTCAACGAGTTTGGACACGTATTTGTCTGTCGATATTAATTGGTGTATATCCTCTCTGGTTGCAGGCACTTTCTTTTAACCTCTTTCATGCACACATGCGTAACTGTGCCTGTTTCATATATTTTAATATATTACCCATTGAGGTTTCTTGTATTCCAAGATGTTTTTTTGTGTTTATTTTCTTACTTGTTAATGCATAAAAACTGAAAATTTTCCGATTTGTGCACGCATATTTGTGAATCCGTGTATATTGTACATGAAAATATTTGGAGCCTGTATGGATGCACTCTTACTTATATGCGTATGTTGATATATACATATATATGCACCCACACACATATATAGATATATGTGTGTCTGTGTGTGTATTGTGTGAGTGTGTATGCGTGTGTGTATGTGTTTGTGTATGTGTCTGTTTCTATGAGATATAAGGTTTAATTATATTTACGCACTTCATTAAAATCTAAAACGAGACAAGCTCACGCACATACAAGCAAAATTAAACTTCGCCTCTAACGAAAATAAAAAAAACAAAAACAAAAAAACAGTAAAATCATTAAATAAAAAAGGCATTATTGTAGAGCTATTTACTTTTTATAGCTTAAGAATGGTGCGGTTGGGTGTTAGGCGGTACATTGAACAGAGAGTGGCAGGTGATTGGAACAGTGCACAGACGTTTAAAAGCATGATGAGAAGGAGGATTAGGGAGAGGGAAAGTGCGAGAGGGAATACACGAAGTCGCTTGCTGTTAAAGGACAATTACAGGAAAAAATAGAAAATTCACCTTTCTTAATTCATAGTTCAAAACGATATTAATGGGAGGCGAGGAATGACAAGGAGGATAATAATAAGAGTAAAATGAAAGGAGGAAGTGAATGACATGAGACAAGATGAGACGAGACGAAGTAGATAAATAAATGAAACAATGAGAATGGAGAACGGAGAGTGAAGAGAGATGTGCGAAATAATTGTGTGAAATAAGAAGAGGGCAATTTAATTTTAATAATTCATAGCATAATTGAGCATTTGTGTCTGTCTTATCATTAATTTCGCAACCAGTTTCATGCTCTAGAACATTCGAGTGGGCTTCAAAAACTGTACCATAAAAGATCATTAAATTTACATCTTCGTATATCATACAAAGCGTCACTACTAGTGCCAAAATTTATACAACAACAATAACAACAAAAACAACAACAACAACAACTATTACTACTACGACGACGACGATAACTACTACTACGACTACAAAAACTAATAATAACTTTAGTGTCACGTCACGTGCATTGTTTTACAATACCTGTCCTGAGTACGTAAAATTGTTTCATATATGTATTTATATTACCTGTCCTGGGATAGCTAAAATTATTTTAAATATGTATTGTACATTACCCGTCCTCAGGAAGGTAAATTATTTCATATAATTGCTGCAAATTAGCTGTTCTAGGGAATGCACAATTATTTCATACATTTCTCTAATACCCGTTTTAAGGTAGGTAAAATATTCTTTTACTCGAGATAGCAAATGATACATAAACATAAAGAAATTCGACTATCCTAAAATAATAGGTATGTTCAATAGCAACTTAATTTTTCATTGTTTTATTGTTTTATTGCTTTCATTGTGTTTTATTGTTTGCATTTTTAATTGTTTTATACGGTTTTTCATTGTGTTTTATTGTTTTCATTTTTCATTGTTTTATACGTTTTTTCATTGTGTTTTATTGTTTTCATTTTTCATTGTTTTATACGTTTTTTCATTGTGTTTTATTGTTTTCATTTTTCATTGTTTTATACGTTTTTTCATTGTGTTTTATTGTTTTCATTTTTCATTGTTTTATACGTTTTTTCATTGTGTTTTATTGTTTTCATTTTTCATTGTTTTATACGTTTTTTCATTGTGTTTTATTGTTTTCATTTTTCATTGTTTTATACGGTTTTTCATTGTGTTTTATTGTTTTCATGTTTCATTGTTTTATACGGACGCGAGCAAGGGTGGGTAGCTCTGCTAGTACCTATTATATTATAATTTTCAAATAAAAATGTGTAGGCCATATAATTTGAAGATGTTTGGATGCACCATTGTGTCTAAAGCAAAATTGGCATTTATTGTAAACAATTCAAACCTATTACATACAAATACTGGATCTAACTGACAACAAATATATTTTAAAAAAATGTAATCTACTTCGGTTCCACATCTGGCCTTTTAAGCACAGGATTTCAACGCATAAGCATTCCTTTGAAAATCCTTCCTTGAGAAACCAGACTATTTTATCTAAACCTTTTGGAGAATCAATGATAAAGATATTCCCTTCAATTTTAAATGGGAAATAATAGGATCTTATAAAGCATATATGCCGGGGAAATGATTCTGTGCACCTTGTAGATATGAAACCCTTAAGATTTTAAAGTATAATAAAAATAAAGCCATTCTCTTGAACTTAAAAAATGACTTTTTCCGGATCCATAAATAAACATTCCTTTAAATTCGAAAAATTTAAGCCACCAACTTATCTATCTTAAAATTTATAATTTATAAATTAATAACCATCATTTTAGCATTATTATTATTATATTATCTGATATCTTACTATTGTTTTCTATTTTATTTTATTATCTATTTAACTTGAATTCATATGTTATTATTGTTATTAATATAAGTTCTATAAATTATATATAAATTATAATTACTAATTTTTAAAAACTATTATTTTATTTAATTACTACCAATAAGATACATTTATTATTAAAAAAAATCCAAATATAAACCAATTAGTGGTTATCTCCCTTTGAACGTTTAAATCTTTCATTCTTCTATTTGAGTAAAATTATCTCACATTTTTTTTTAAATATCTCAGCTGATTTTAAATTTAACGTCACTAACGATTTTAACTGTTAATGTTTCCATTGGCGCCTCCTTTGAAAGTGTTTATATCAAAATTTTAAAGCATTCATAAACTACATTTACCAAATGAATGCATCGGCGATGATACGTACGACTTTTAGGAGACGAACCATTAAAAAGTAATTTTTTATTGTTAAATATATTTAAAATTTGCACTCTTAACCTTAACTTACAACCCGATTTTATCTTATTTTATTTGTATTTTTAGTTTTATTTTAATTTTATCTTACTTTTTTATCAACATTAAATATCTAACTATTTTCCTTTATATTTTAAATATTTTCCAGATATATCTGGCTTACTTGGTGTCTTAAAAAACACGCAATATGTTTGCTGATGAGGAGACTTTGTTTAAAAAAACTATATCATAAAATAATTGTCCAAGACTCACTGTTTATCGCAATAAAAATATAGTTTTTATGAAACAGATTTTTTAATTTTTTATTTTAATGATAAATTATCAATCCTCTTACTTATATATATATATATATATATATATGTATGTATGTATGTATGTATATATATATATATATATATATATATATATATATATATATTGGACAACTCATCAATGCCACTAGACTAACACTTCTCCCAAATATTCATCCACCACTTTTATACAAAAAAAAAAACGCTTATTTTATAAACAAACAGCGAGCCTCGCATTTTTCAGCCAATTAAGTAGTGGGTGAGATTATTAATGAGCTTGCTCTACCCAAAGAGGGAGACTGAAAATATATTTGTAGTAATCGACATATAGTCTTGTTTGGTTGCATCACAACTCATCATGCCGCTACACTAGCACCTAATTAAAGCCGAGAATTGAACCTAAAATCATTGCGTTGAGAGTCAGCTGTTCTACCGATCGACCTACGGGCGTGCTGCCCGCAAATAACCTCGCAAAATGTCTATTTAAAACAAACATTCGTCCACCATCTTTAAAGTGCTCGAACCACTTATTTATAAACAAACAGCGAACCTAGAATTTTACAGTCAGTTAAGCAGCCGGTAAGATTATTTACAACAGTGCTCTACCCAAAGAGGGAAACTTAAAATATACATGCATATATATATATATATATATATATATATATATATTTATATATATATATATATACTATTTGTATTGCTTGGTTTCCTAGATGTAAATCTAATGAAACTCACGTGCCTGTTAAAGAGTGATCAAAGCAAGACATAGCTGGTATATAGTCTGTTTATTATACGAACATTATTGCTTACATATGTGCATATATGTTTAAGCGGAATATCGGTTCAAAGGAAAACACGTCATCAGACCAAAATAGAATCTATATTAAAACAGGAGTAAAAATCACATTACTTTTATGAGATCGTTGGGTAAGGTATACGTTCTGGAAGAAAGTTGAGTGTAAAATTGGTGAATGCAAGCAGTAGAGGTTTTTGGTTCACATTCGCAAAGTATACACTCCACTTTCGTCCAGAACGTTAACCACATTCGAATATCTTATAAAACTAATATAAAGTTGATTACCGTTTCAATATCGGTTCTATTTGGTCTGCTCATACAAAGACACACACACACACAACCATACACACACACACACACATACACACACACACACATATATATATATATATATATATATATATATATATATATATATATATATATATAGGTGTGTGTGTGCACGCAAAACGAACTAATAAGTGCTGACAAGGCTTGGCATGAGAAAGAGACGACTTTGCTTCAAATTTCAAGGATCTTAAAAAGAAATCATGATTAACCAAGTTATTATGTCCGGATATAATTACTCCGATAACAAATCAGCCCCAAGCTGAATAAGGAAATCTGAAAGAGAGCTTTTACATATCAAACGAGAAATAATTCAATACACATACTCTTAGTTATACTCTTCGTATTTGGAGCCGCTAGAGCTCCGATGGTTTCAAGAGAAACATGTTGAGATCGACCGTAAAGAACTACATTTATGAGACTCATATGATTAAGGAACAGAAGTAAAACTGAGTTCTGTTTGCTGAGAAATATGTGATAATCGATTTTAGGAAAATTGTTGCGCAGGGACGAATCTAGGTCGGTGGTTGATGGGGTGGACACTCGTAATCAAAATGATTAAAAATTAATTAAAAAGCCACGACATGAGGATCATAATGTACCTTTCTCCTTTAGCGGTGAAATTCTTGGTCCTTATAAATAATAAAAACTGAATGAAACTGATTCGAAATTAAGTGTGATATCATTAAGCAAATATCATATAGTGTAAGAATACCCAAACTTAGGACACATGTACACACTTGAGGCATACGTATATAACGTACTAAATTACTTATCCAGTTAACCAGCAATATCAATAAAAAATGGTTTTCCAATGTATTTACAGATGAACTGATTCTCCAAATAGATGTACCATATAACTTAATGAGAAACAAGGAGGTACCCGTAAGACATAGTTATCCTATTAACTTTTTAATAGCAACTATGTAAAGTTATGAAAATCGTGTAAGTAACGTATTTATGCTTACAATGCAGAATCAAATATCAGCTGTCATGTTGATTTTAACGTTATTATAAAAGCAGAAATATCAGTTAAGTAAATGTCGCAGCACTTCTATTTGTATTATTGTTATTTTTTCTTTAATGTCATGTTTTTATATACATGTTTTATGAAACTCTGAACAGTATTTTCTTTTACATTTTACATTTACACATATTTTTTCAAAATAAATGAATAATAAAAATTTGTATTAATTGAATTATTCAGACTACCGCTTTCATATAAAGTGTCCGTTTTCCCCGAGCTTATGCCGACGTATCCTCCGACCTTCTTCGGATGTATCTTGTCGAACACGGAAATCTTTATGTTTAAGTCAGGTTACGAAGAAACTCTTATTTAATTCACGGAGGCAACGTGCTCTTACTCATCAGCCATGTCTGGATCGAGGTTATATGGTATACGCAGTTGTTTTTTCCCGCTTCGCACACTAACACCTTAAGCTTCAGCTTTCATAATAATGCCAGTTTCTTTTTCAGTAAAGTAACCACGGCGCCAAATATGCAGGCAATACAAATAACCAATCATCATCTCCAAAATGCACAAACTTAATAATATTTATTGGAAAAAATAATATTAATGGTAAAATGTATCTAGTGTATCAAATTACAGTACCAGCTATAATTTATAACTTCACATCTAGTATGATAAAAATCATATATAGAATAGAAATAAGAAATACGTAATGTTTTAATTGCATATAATTTCTAGAACTTACCAAACATGTTTCTTTGTAATCTGTGGTATTATTACGGTTCACGTTAGATCACCGAAGTATAGCCACGTTAATTCCAGCCAGTGTAAACTGTGTGGTCATATGGTAATGCCATGTACTGTATGTGTTCTGTAATTTGGGAAAGGATGGCTGGGAGCGAAACTATTCCGGTCTAAGACATGCCGCATGAAATAATACAACGCCTTCGTTACCCCGGAGATCTAAGAAACCCTCGCAATAATATTTGGGAAGAAATTCGACGCTCGAATGCAATCTTTAAGCAAAAAAACTTTCATATTTGCTCTTTTACTTTTTCCTCCCCACCCTGTCATGTTGTCACTTCAAGTTAAAATTTACAAAACAATTACGTCATAGAAAATATAGTTGATAGCATACACATTGTTTATCGTATCCTCCTGATTTCGATACAGAAACATTTGAACATGAAACGGACTTTACACTTGTAGTGACATTCTTCTGTGAAGATATAAAAGGAAAAAAAAGAAAAATGTATATATCATTTTTCTATAGCTGGAGATGACTTGTATCACTACAACTTACTGGATTTTAATAAATTATCATTAATAAAAAAAATATACAAAGTTTAACTCATATTTACACAAAGTTTTATCGAGAAAATCTAATCCTAATCTGCCTATATTTTTTTCTATTTCTTTTTATATAGATGTATACTAGTCGGATCCGTGGAAATTCCAAAGCCGACAGTTTTATAGGTAATACATTGTTGTTGGCGTTTTGTCGATGTACAGCGTAAATGGAGACGAAATCATATTATTGTATCTATTTACAATGCCCCCCTGGACAGAGTTAGACACCAGGGTCGTTTTTTTAAAAAATTGTCTCAGTCGTGAAGGGCCGTTCCTCCACTGAAAGAGAACAAGGAATGGAAGTGCAGCATCTGAAGAACAGATACTACACTTTGATCTTGACCATATTATTGCAGCTCTTTAGCTAAACCTGCAAACGTATTTATCTAAGCTAGCAGAGACGCCGGGCTTAGCCTGGTAGTAAAATACATTTAAATATGATATGTTATTCATGCAGATTTACTATATATAATCATAGTCAATTTAATATCGATTCTTATATATTATAAAGTTTAATTTCAAAAATAAAACAATATAGCCATGTGACTTGCGGGCATCAGCTTGAATTAAAACCGAAACCAAAACCAAAACTTTTAAAGAAAAAACAATGTATATATGTTGTATATTGAAGAGAGAAGCTCAGGCTTTTAGTTAGAAACGAAGTAATTAGAAAGGAATCTAATTATTATTGAAGGAGAATGCTGAAATCAAACGCAGTTATCAAAAGTTAGAATGAATATATATTGTTAGCTAGACATAAGGTTCCAGGAATGCAGTGGAATTGTACATTGCAGTGAGAAATGCTAAATAAGAATAACTTACGAAACAAATGAACGCGTTTAACAGAAAGTTGTGTTATTTAATTTAGTTCGAAGCAGGAATAATGGAACAATGACATTAAGGAATGCCATGGTGGTGCCATGACAGGTGTTGAAGCCACATAAAATTAAAATATACACTTATGTTAGACTAAAGTTTAGTTCAGTTAGAGAGATTTGGAGGCGAGTCAGAGAAAACACGGTGTTGGTTTGGTAGACTGACAGAGTTAGCCGAAGACCCTTAAAAACGAAGGGGAGACAAAGATGACACAATGTAGCAACTTTGCAAGGCATCGGATTCTCACCACCATTTGGAAAAATAAATGTCTTCCATTTGATATGTAATCCCTTTATCTTCGCTATCATCGACCGCAAGGTAATCTGTTGTCGTCTGTTTACATGTATGATCACGCTGTCCCATCGCATTGTATAATGAACTTCCAAACGTTGTCTGTACCCCCCTCTTCAAACATATATCACCTGCCTTGTTTAACGATCTCCAGTACATAACTCCACTATCTATTGTTGTTATTATAAATATCGTCTAGTATTCGTTATGTGTACCCTGTATACAATATATATATATATATATATATATATATATATATATATATAATGTATATATGTGTGTGTATATATATATTATACCAATTAAACGAGAGTCATTCGAATAAAAAAAGGGGTGACACAAAATAATACAAACGCTATCATATATATATATATATATATACACACATACATACACATACGAACACACATGTGCACACACACATATACATATATATATATATATATATATATATATATATATATGAGTGTATGATAAATAGTCAGAGCGTGTACTGTAAATAAAATAGCTTGTTGAAAGTTTGTAGTTGAGCATAAATTGTACTTGAAATATATTTGACCAGACTCTCTTCAAATGGGAGGATTATCCGAAGGCAGTTCTCGTAACTGTCCATCCAGTCAACCATTCCTAAAGTGTCCAAACCTATCGATTACCTCTTGGGGTTATTAATATTCACTCTGAGACGTACCGGTCATTGAAGTCATTTTCATCACACACAATATCCAGCTCCTTTCACTGTCCTTATCTTCAGACATAATCTACCGAGAAGTTAACCATATTACGTACCTACTTCCTGCGGCCAGTTGATGATCATTAATATACAGAGGACAGGTGTGCGACAATTTCAGAGCAAAATTGATTTTATATGGACACTGTTTAAAGGTTACGGCACATATGATTATCTACAAAATCTACGATGGTCGATCCTATGAGAAAATAATATCTCAGAATTTCCAGATCTGTCTTAAATGACCTCTCTTTTGTTGTTCTTATTTTTATTTTTTTTAAAGAAATGTGATTCCCTAACCTCGCCTGTTCATTGGTGTTTTAAAGAAAAACAAAGCTATGTATATCATTTTTTTCCTCTGGCGCATAAATACCATATCATTTGAAATAGAAAACTGTTTTTTATTGAGAGCGGTCGTATACAAAGACCTTCGTGAACCTGCTTTAGAGGTATTTCTGTATAACATCTTGACCATCTGCTGACACTGTCCTTATGGGCAGAACACCAATACGATGTTAAATAGTTATGTGTATCTTTTTCATAATACTGCTATTACTACTAGTAATACATACTCACACGCACAGATATATATATATATGTGTATATATATTGTATATCTTATCATAAAAATATGGCTGCTATATATATATATATATATATATATATATGTATATGTATGTGTGTGTGTTTAGATGTTTCTGATGTACTTCACGTTAGAGAAACAGGTGCGATTCATTTAGTCATCTTTTAAACCGTGTATGTAAATTTTCCTACCAAACTCCTCTGTCAATTTTCAGTCGACAGACTCGAGATTTGACATACGAGGTAGTGAGATTTTGGAAAATCGTTTTAATCGTTTTAATCGGTTTTCTGCCTCAAATTGTGCTGTCGAGGGGTCAACGTTCAACGATTCGACCTTAAAAAACGCTACCACACTCCTCCGACAATTTAGGGTCCATGCACTTTAAATTTTAAATCGAGGTTACTGAGAAAGGGATATCATTTTTAATTAAATTTAAGCCAAATTATAACAAATTACTCAGCCAATTTTTAATCTAAACATTTGAAATTTTACATAAAATGTATTCATATATAGGGCAAGTTTTTAATCCGTATTTGGCCAAAAATTTAGCTGCAAGGGGTCAAATATAAAAAGATTTAACCTTTACAGTCTCGAGCTAACTATTCAGCTAATTTTGGGCCCAAGCTTTTGAAATTTTATATAAAGGATATTTGAGTATTTTACTCAGTTTTGGGACGAGACAGGGCTGCCAAGATGTCTACGTTGAAATAGTTTACATGTAGGTTACTTGAACATGAGTCAAATTTTAAATATATATATATATATATATATATATATATATATATATATATATATATGCGCATAAAGTTATGAACAGTCGTTAGGGCCCGAGCAAATCCGGGCTGAACTGCTAGTATATATACATATATATATATATATATATATATATATATATATATATATATATATATATATATATATATAATGGACGTGTTAAATCATGATGGTGCGAGAATTCACCGCCCTATGTTGTTTCCAACGAAAAGAGAAATATGTAAAGATACGTACGAATTGGGTATTCTTTTTCAATTATATTTGATGAGATGTAAATATAAAAATTATTCAATGATATAACATTAAAAATTGACTTATTTGTATCAGACCAATTTAAATACCCGAAAAAACATACAAATATGAAGCTATTTATTTTTGTTGTTTTTGTTTTCGCTACTATTACACACACACACACACACACACACACATATATATATATATATATATATATATATATATATATATATATATATATATATATATACAAGCAGTTCAGTTCGGCTTTTCCTAGGCACTATATCCTGTTCCTAACTTCATGTGCATATGCATGTATATATAAAAAAGTATTTAAATGTAATGCCTTTCTATATAACAGTCTTCCTTAACTACCAGAAAGGAAAGTTGGTTAGGGTTAGGGTTAGAGTTAGGGTTAAATTAACAAATTGGGGGACCACAATGGTATTTTTGTGGTCCATGAATAATACCAACTCATACTTATTAAAATTTAACTTCTACTGTAATTTTGTTTTGACGTGAAAAAAACTGAAGTAAACATTCAAACGAATTGTAATATAATTTCTAGATTTAAAAAAAAATCCATGAAATTGCGTCGAAATCAATAAAATAAAAGAAAAAGTGATACGAGCATGTTTAAATATGTGCCTCAGGCAATCGGTTATTTTCTTATTATATATATATATATATATATATATATATATATATATATATATATATATATATATAAGCAGTTCAGTTCGGCCTTTCCTAGGCCCTATATCCTGTTCCTAACTTCATGTGCATATGTATGTATATATAAAAAAGTATTCAAATGTAATGCCTTTCTATATAAGAGTCTTCCTTAACTAGCATAAAGAAAAGTTGGTAGAGCCAGTAGAAGTCAATTTTTTAACGTAATTTTGACCCCTTACATTTATTATTTTGGGCTTAAATCAAATTAAAATTGTAGACCCATGTCCAAGTTACCTACACCTAAAATTTCACGTGTTTAGACTCAACATTGGCGTAGAAATTTGGTAGAGCCGTCAAAGGTCAAGTCTTTCAACTCCGACATTTTGACAGCGAAATGTTCACCCAAAACTGATTAAATCGTATGCTGCATGTCTGAATATCTTTCTGTAAAATTTAAAATGTTTAGACCCAAAATTGACTTAATAGTCATCTAGAGATCGCAAAGGTCAAATCTTTTAAACTTTGTCGACTTGGCAGCCAACTGTTCGGCCGAAAACTGAATTAAATCTTGCCCTTTGGCTGAATACAATTTATGTAAAATTTCAAATAGTTAGGCTAAAAATTGGCCGAGTATATTCGTAGAGACCGCAGAGGTCAATTTTTTTAAACTTCGACCCCCATTTTGACCCCTTATCGTTTATTGTTTGGAGCTCCAATTTAATTATGAAGTCAGATCCATGCCCAAGTAACCTATATCAAAAATTCTACGTGTTTAGACACGGTGGAGGAGTTTAGTAGAGTTTTCAAAGGTCAAATCGTTGGACTTAGATCACTAAACAGCAAAATTTCCGATCGTAACCCGACTAAAAGAATTTCCCAAATCTCAATAGCTAGTATGTGAAATTTCGAGTCTATAGATGGAAAATCGATAGAGGGCCTTGGTAAGGAAATGTACAAAGACAAACAGACAGACACACACATACATTTTTTACTTTTATCTATTTATCTATCTATCTATCTATATATATATATATATATATATATATAAAATATATTTTAGTCATCGACATACAGACCTGTTTCGTTGTTTCACAACTCATCAGTGTCGCTAGATATATATATATATATACGTATATATATATACATATATATATATATATATATATATATATATAATTGTATTAATTGTTACCTGTCCTCATTCGCATTTTTTTCAGTTTTTTTCAGTTTTTTTTTTCTTCTATTCCATATTTCTTTCTTTTTGCCCCTCATGTTTTTTCGCTGTTTCTTTTCTTTTCTTATTTCTATATAAACCTCAATTCTCTTTTTTTTTCTTTCTCGTTTGTTTCATATGTAAAATACTATTTCCTTTTTTTTCTTAATAACATGTAATGTGACTCTCTGACAATTTTGTAGTGATCGTTGAATCCCGGAATAATTTTCATTACGGACTAAGTTTTTGTATAAAAGTGACTAGTAACTGACTGGCTGAAACATGCTCCGGGATTTGTAGCGAGGCGTTATTCACAGGTTAAACAAAAACAATGTGGGTATATATATATATATATATATATATATATATATATATATATATATATATATATATATATACACATTTATTTATTTATTTATAAATCCTTGCAGTAAATACACTAATCAGGCGGATGTAGGTAAATTTTTACCCAGTTTTTACTGAACTTTATTCCGATAGTATATTACAAATTTGACCGCATTACTCTTCAAGCACTTGTTTTTTAAGAGATTCCATTAAATACGAATATATTTAGGAACTAAGTATAAATTATTATTTAAAGTCAGTCACAAGAAGTTCTGAAAACTAAGGATATATTTTACCTGTTGATAAACCATAAAATTATTGATGCGAGTGTTTATTATTTATTTGCTACGCCTACACAGTTGTATATCACGCCGAAAGTCTTAATTATTATTGTTCTTTCGCCAAGAAAATATGTGACAGGCTTCATACGAAGCAGTCTTAATATATCGACAGTGTATCGTAAAATAGTTATGTTGTAAGTTTTCTTATTCATTTGATAATTCGAAAAATCAGGAAACCTACGAAGACAAGAGCAGTACCGAAAATTATACCGAAATTTTGTGCTTAAAAGTTTTTCAACGAATATTTATCCTCATTCTGAAAAATTATGTACTCATCTAAAACGCTAGCCAAAATCAACATTCAACAGGCGCCATTGAATATTAATTGAGTTATTTTTGAAGGATTTAATAGCTGTTTATATTGTTTTATATTGGTAATCAGGTGCAGCGATCCAAGAAAAAAAGTAATTTTTTTTCGTAAAAAAATTGAATAATATATATATATATATATATATATATATATATATATATATATATATATATATCATTTACTCACATAAAATTAATATACAAGAGTATAGATTTATGCGTAAACTTTAAGTATTTACTTCAAAAGTGTTCAATACGTAGATAGAGCTAGTTAGTACTTTATAAAATATATATGACGATTAAGCTACACTGAATATTCGGCGTTTCATTCACTCAAGGATTCGTCAATAATAAGACAAGCTATCACGTGTAGGCATTTAGCCGACCCATGTAAATTATGACTTAATGAAAAATTTGCTTTCCTGTACTTTAAAGAACCCCAAAATATATTAAACTGTAGAAGAGAAAAAGCAAATAACTGTGTTCACAAAATAAAACTTACTCTAGGATAGCGATACAAAATAGCTTTAAAACTAAAAAAAACAATAGAAAATAAACAAATAAATAAATAAATTAAATAAACATGAATAACATAAACGATCACACATATATGTATGAATATATATGTGTATATATGTGCATATATGTGTGTACACATATGTATATTTATATATATATAAAAAAGGAGAAAAATGTCTGCCTTAAACCACTAACCTAGTTCTAAAACAGATCCTTTGTTCGATAAAATGCATGTCCATTGGCTGATAGGAATGGGCGCGGTGGATACTAGAAAGCTGATTGGCTAACTAAAATTCTCAACAGCAGAAGAGCATACAAAAACGAGAACAACCACAGAATTCGCGCATAAGCCTGACGAATACTAGAGTGGATGAAACGCCGAATATTCAGTGTAGCTTAATCGCCATATATATTTTATAAATTACTATATATATATATATATATATATATATATATATATATATATATATATATCAATTGTGAAAAATTGAAATACCACAAGTATTGATATAATTTTATCTAATACACAATAAAGGCGTCTAGTTAAATATTTTCTTTAGATAGAACAACTGATAAGTGTCCCATATAAACACACACACACACACACACACACACACATATATATATGTGTATAATTTCAAACTTTCTTACAAATGTGTATATTTTCTCTCTGCGACTCTCTCCCTCTCTCTCTATATATATACGCACACACCCAAATACATTTGTATATATATATATATATATATATATATATATATATATATATATATATATATATATGTGTGTGTGTCTTTGTGCGTGTTTAAGTAACTAACTATTAAAAGATTATTAGCTAGTGTGCCTAACAAAAATTAAAGGATTTTTATTTTATGTTTATGTCTAATATAATATTTTGATGTCAAAAATTCCCCTTTGGACCGAAGTGCCGTAGGTTTGGTACAACAGATGCTACATACACATTCATTATGTGTCCATATAGCCAGTACTTTATTTAACTTTCGAACGCCTTTTAGAAACATTTAGTAAAAAGAAAATCTACACTTTTTCCTAGGAACAACATCATCACAAACGCAACTATCTTTAGAGAAAGTTGTTTCTATTTTCCCTCTAAAAACAAGTCTGACCATACCTATAATCTAGATTTATAGTGTTAGCATGCTACGCAAACGCTAATATACCATTCAAATATGGCGTCGCAATGATACCTCATTTTTCCTTATAGGGAAATTTATCGCTCACTTTGTGTATTTGCTTCAATAATTACTTATATTTTTTCTAAAAAATATGTTTTTTTATAGGTAATTAATTTATTATAATTAATAAACTTTATTTTAACCTGCGCGATTACTGGGTTATCTTGTTGTATATCTTCTTCCCATGTCTCTTTCTTTCTCTCACGCTTTCATCCTCTCTTTCAATCTCTCTTTTGCTTCGAAAACAAAACAGCAAACATTTATTTCTCCTCTCTCTCTTTCTCTCTCTCTCTCTCTCTCTCTCTCTATATATATATATATATATATATATATATATATATATATATATTGTGCACGCTCTCTCTCTCTCTCTCGCTCGCTTGCTCGCTTTGTATCTCCCTGTATATATTCTTCTCGTTTTAAAACTGTTAAATTATTTTTATACTTTACTAAATATTATGCTGATTTTTTTTCGTACATGGTTACGTTTATTTTAGCTAATTCATTTATATATACTTCATTTGAATATGCGCGATCTCCTGGATTCGTTAGCTGTTTGTTTTTTAACCACCCTTATGAGAAAATATATATAAAATATATGTAACCATTTTTAAGCATTTGATTTTCTAATAGATATGTTTATTTAAGTTAATATTTTATATATTTTGCCAAACTGTTCAAACGTTTTCTATATTTGCTTCCATATCTCAATTGACAGATCTGCACGGATGCATGAAAATTAGGTATATTTTTTTATAGCGATCACCTATGCTAAAGCTATGATTTCTTTTCTAGATTGATTCTTTTGGTTGCGCACACGTTTAGTTTGATTGTATGGGTAAAATTTGTACATTAGATCCACCTCTACATGTTTCTTTATAATAACTACGTTTATAGGTTTCCTATGCTTATAAAGAAAATCTCAGTCAGATCATGCAAAGACAAGTACTTATACTGATTTAAAAACCTGCATTATGCACTGTAATTTATTGCCTGCCCAGTTTGTACGCACGCGCGATAAACAAATCTACTTTTCTGTTACCGACACTGCGATTCCACAATTGTTTTTTTTATAATAAATGGGCGTTAATGATGACAATGATGATCACGGTTAAATTTTAGTAATTGGAAGAGGATTCTCTATTCCGAAAACCGTTATTTACATGAGGATGTTGAGGTGTCTATTGTTTTTTTCACGGTGATCACCACTTATCAAGGCCTGGAAGCCACTCAGGGATAAGGGTTATTGCATGTACAGTACGTTAGTGTGGGGATTTAATAAAGTGTCTACTTAAGGGAGTGGTTAATCAGGAATTTGTATACGTTGGACTTGAATACACCCAGGTTGTAGTCAGGTGGGAAGCAGGCAGACGGAACAGATATCCACAGGCGTGCAGTCCTAAGAAAGAAGCTTTGTTCATGGAATTTACGTTTTGATTTAGGCACAGATAAAGAGTCTTGATTAGCTTGGCGACCTCATGCACATATATTTTTATGTTACCTAGCGTGTTTTGTGTTATAGGAGGAAATAGAAGGAGTTGATGGCCTTCGTCGCATAGGGTAGAATTAGCTGCAAAGTTCTTGGCAAGCAGTTTGGCCTTGTCTGAAACTGACGAGATGACCTCAAGTCCATTGATAATGGATGGGATAGAACGCACACTTCTGTTCAGGATCCTATTAGTTATTTGACAAAACTGGTGGGAACCAAGCCGCTGATCAGCTACTTTGGATTTACCAGACTGGGCATATAGCTCTCTTGCATTTTTTATTACTCTTTTACAGTGGTTGCTGGCGTTCTTGAAAGCAGCTGTAGGTTCCGTGCATCTATTACGTTGGTAGCTATGGAAAAATTGATTTCTGGCAGCAGCACATTCTGGGGAGAACCATGGCTGGCTGTTAGGATTTTGTTGGAATTTTTTAGATGGTATGAATCGGTCTATGCCTACAATTAGCCATTCGGTCAGGTCTTATACTATAGAGTACACATCCTTTTTAAACATGGAATGCAGATGTAGATCAGATATGAATGTACGGAAGCTATCCCATTCAGCTATCGATATACAGTACGGTAGAGGGGTACGTCTGGGTACTTATTACATTGCATTTTTATCTGAACTGATATGACGGACTGGTCGGAGGATCCTAGATGATAAAGAAAGGAACATGAACATAGCTCAGGGGAAGTGGAGAGAAAAAGGTCTAGGGGGCTTGCATATTGACCTGTAGTATCTGCCACACGGATGGGCTCGTGAACAATCTGAGTGACGTCATAAGCAATGGCAAAATCATGACAGAACCTCCCCTCATCATCTGTCTTATTTGAATGGGTCAGCCATTCCACGTTATGGACGTTGAAGTCACTACAGATGTGAATGTTAGCCGAGGGATGTGCAGACTGGATGTGGTCTATTTTCTCAGATATACTCTTAAAGATAGCAACTCCGCTGTTGTGGGGCCGATAGAGGGCAAATATAAATGCAGTGGTGTAAGCAACTGCTACCCGGAATCACATATAAGGTAAATTAGGATCTTCTCTAGAGATATCCCTGCCACACGGACAGCCATCTTTAATGTAGGCACATATTCCATGCCCATGGCGGTATTGGGGGTTAAATTTAGATGTTAAGTTATAGTGTCCGTTAATTATGAACTCATCTAGGGAAGTGGTCGGCCTTATTCCAGTTCTGCTGAGAAAGAATATGTTCGTTTTCTTCTCCTGTAATTAGGTTTCAACCTCTGGAAGGTTGGAACATAGACCCCTGATGTTGGAGAAGGAGACATGGTAGTAGGGGTCTACGTTAAAGATGGGGTTCTAGGTTTATTCGAGTTTTTCTTCTGGAGATATTTCATGTTGAGGTTTTGGGATATGTGGAACAGGTCGGCATACATGGTTAAAGCAGGATAGAGAGGGAAAGTTAAGAGAGAAAAGGACAGGAATGTTGTTCTTAACGACGTTCTTAAGACGGAAGGTTAGTAGTGTCTATTAAATCTATAATCGTCGGTGAGAGCTATATTTCATTTCAGTCATGTCTGCCAGTGTTCGCAATTGTTCAAGGACGGCAGTGGCCACCAACAACAAACATGGTTTAATTTATTGCGACGGAAGGCAGGCGTCCACCGGGCAACGTCGAGTAACATGTCCTGCTAGGAATTCATATTACTTTAGACTTTAATTTAATCATTTTATATCATTGTTAAAATAATGGCAAGACCAATAAATTAATAGAAACATCATTAAATACGCATATGATACTTTTCTAATGCATATCACATTTCACTTATTACATACAATCACTCAAACGTTTTTTCTGCCCATCCCCTTTCCGCGTATTCCATAGTCTGTCTAGTCAGTTCATAGCATGTTCTTTTGTGTCGCAGTTGGCAGCGTCTCTGAGAGACAAAATTGACACACACACACACACACACACACACACACACACACACACACACACACACACACACACACACACACATATATATATATAAATATATATATAAATATGTATATATTTATATGTGTGTATATATATATATATATATATATATATATATATATATATATATATATAAACGCATTTCTACTCTGTTTTTTCTACTTGAGTCTAGGAAAGAAAACTTTACATAATTATCGTAATACATACACAGTTGTTTATTTAAGACCTTTGCGTTCATCCAAATGCATTATCCTGTCAGTAATCACTGCCTACGGATATTTATATCTGCAGATCTGCCTTCGCCAACCTTTTGTACGGTGATCATTCCATCTGGTTGTTTGTTTTTTTACTCCAAAAACGTAGAAGACGAGATTTTTTGTGCTCAAGTTTATTTTTATAGATAATCACCGTCATTCATAATGCACTTTTTGCACTGATATTCATTGGCTGTTCAAGGCCTCCAGAGCGCTCTTTCTTAATTACATCTTTCTAGCCATTTTGAAATCGGCGAACCGATCAACTAACTCATTTGAAATCAACGACAGCGACTTTAAAAACGTTTAACAGCGCCAGAAATAGTAATTGCTTCAATTCATTTTTTTTTTACACGGAAGAATTTAATGATGCGCCTCTGCCACTCTCAATATCTGCAACACAGAGATGAAATTTTAAATATGACATAAGTTCGCTGATTTATAACACTTCAATTTGAAACCGGCTTTGATTTATATGTTTGGATAAAAATACATTTATTTTATAACGCTGCTAGTAAGTAGAACTAACCCTTATTTCTTTGTATATAATATTATATCAATTATATATATTGCATTATTGTATTGTATTTCAATGTTATTACTCTCAGGCAAACAATTTTTTGTTCATCCATTTTATACTGTATTCCATAGTCTGTCTAGTCTGTTCATAGCTCGTTCTTCCGTGTCGCAGTTGGCAGGTTCCCCGATAGACACGGTGAACCGAACGAGAATGGAGTAGCCATAAGAGTTTCTGGCTCGATGCTGGCCTATTGGCACGAAGAATCGACCAATTAATCATAGATAAGTCGGAAGTGTGCGCGAAGAACCGTGTATACAGCGCTCACCTTATGTTCATTCTAACGTTTTATTATACTGCTACATAAAAAGGAAGGCGACGAAGAAAAAAAAACGCAAATGTACTTAAACCGATAGAAAAATGAAGCATAAAGATATTTTATACACGCAATAATAGAACGCATATATACATATATATATATATATATATATATATATATATATATATATATATACATATATATATATATATATATAACCATCCACATAGAGTACTGTTTCACAGCTCAGCAGTGCGGCTAAACAGGCAACTACCTCAAGCCAGGATGGAAACCCGACCGCTTGTGTGACAGTCAAGGATATATATATATATATATATATATATATATATATATACACACTTTGCCGAATCAGATTATTGAGGACATTAGATTATCAGTAGGGCTATGGCAACAGTACATTCCCTTCCTTGTTTTGATTCTAATTTGATTGATATCTTATATGTTTTTTTTTGCAGAGTGATGTGGTCCTTGATTGATTAATTGTGTCTAACTGTATAGAATATATACTCGAGAGTAAAAACAAAGAAAATAATGCTATTGTCATAGCACTGATTATCGATGTCGAAAGATATATAAAATGTTCGTATTTATAATAACCATATTAGGAATAACCCATTTTAGCTCATTCAGTGAACCGTACAGACGATGGTTTAAAAAGATGGGTGGTCTCAGCAATAACAAGTGCAGGTTCTGCCACACAGAAGTAGAGAGTGTGAGCCACCTGACATCCAGTTGTAAAGTCCTGTTGCGGTACGGCTATTATACAATGCGACAATGTATATATCTCAACTGGAAAATCTGTAAAAAACTGAATATCCCATGTAGTAGAAAATCTTTCGAATATGTACAAGAAAGAACAGTTGGAAATAAGTCATACATT